>NC_052325.1:4768763-5093852 GCF_016432855.1 Salvelinus namaycush | reverse complement strand
TTGATCAACCAACCAAAAAACATCCCCACAGCATGATGCTGCCACCATCATGCTTCACCGTAGGGATGGTGCCAGGTTTCCTCCAGATGTGACGCTAGGCATTCAGGCCAAAGAGTTCAATCTTGGTTTCATCAGACCAGAGAATCGTGTTTCTAATTGTCTGAAAGGCTTTATGTCCATGAGTGGCCCAGCCAGAGCCCGGACTTGAACCCGATCAAACATCTCTGGAGAGACCTAAAAACTCAAAGCCGGCTGTCATGTGCCTTTTACTGAGGAGTAGCTTCCATCTGGACACTCTGCCATAAAGGCCTGATTGGTGGTGCTGCAGAGATGGTTGTTCTTCTGGAAGGTTCTCTCATCTCCACAGAGGAATTCTTGAGCTCTGTCAGAGTGACCATCAGGTTCTTGGTCACCTCCCTGACCAAGGCCCTTCTCCCATGATTGCTCAGTTTGGCCAGGCGGACAGCTCTAGGAAGAGTCTTGGTGGTTTCAAACTTCTTCCATTTAAGAATGATGGAGGGCCACTGTGTTGGGGACCTTGAAGGCTGCAGAAACTTTTTTGGTACCCTTCCCCAGATCTGTGCCTCGACACAATCCTGTCTCGGAGATCTACGGACAATTTCTTGCAATGCAAATAGTCGGTGTAGCCATTTGATTAGCTGTTCAGGAGTCTTATGGCTTGGGGGTAGAAGCTGTTTAGAAGCCTCTTGAACCTAGACTTGGCGCTCCGATACCGCTTGCCGTGCGGTAGCAGAGAGAACAGTCTATGACTAGGGTGGCTGGAGTCTTTGACAATTTTTAAGGCCTTCTTCTGACACGACCTGGTATAGAGGCCGTACGCTTTACCACCTGTTGTGCCTTGCGGTCAAAGGCTGAGCGTACCAGGCAGTGATGCAACCCGTCAGGATGCTCTCGATGGTGCAGCTGTAAAACCTTTTGAGGATCTGAGGACCCATACCAAATCTTTCCAGTCTCATGCGGGGGAATAGGTTTTGTCGTGCCCTCTTCACGACTGTCTTGGTGTGCTTGGACCATGTTAGTTTGTTGGTGATGTGGACGCCAAGGAACTTGAAGCTCTCAACCTGCTCCACTATAGCCCCGTCGATGAGAATGGGGGCGTGCTCGGTCCTCCTTTTCCTGTAGTCCACAATCATCTCCTTTGTCGTGATCAGGTTGAGGGAGACGTTGTTGTCCTGGCACCACATGGTCAGGTCTCTGACCTCCTCCCTATAGGCTGTCTCATCGTTGTCGTGATCAGGCCTACCAAATGCTTAATGCAGTGCATGCAACAATAGAGTTTAATAAAATAATATTTAGTCATCTAGCACACTCCAATTGATCAGTATGGTGGAAATAACTATAACTAAATAACTATTTCCACCCTAGAAACTAAAGTTAGCATACCTTGTTGGACAAATCCAGGTAGTGACTCCTGGTTGAAGTAAAATCTATTCCGTTGGTGCCTATTGAACATGACCCAAGACAATCATCATGATTCCACTACTTAAGGCAACGCCTATAGTCTCTGCCATTAACACCATACATGCTATATTTCCTGAGTATTATCAATATCATCAAAAATTTAATTTGGTAACGGAAATTAGTCAAATAGATTAGGATCAGTTTCACTCTTTCCATTCACCAATCAATCCATCAGTTTTAAAAACCATTCAGTTTCCAAAACCCAATTAATTATCTAACCCAAATTTAGCATGACATTGCTCAGTGATTCACATTGGTCCTATCACTCAAAGGCAAAACCCCTCAATTTAACACACATCGACATTGGCAGGATGCGCATTGATATTAACATACAGTATAGTTATCCTATAATTCTACTATTAGCTTTCTTATCACGATTATAATTACAGATCAGTATCTTAATGCATTCTTAATCTAAGTTACTATACATTTGTGTAGTGTGTAGACCTCTACAATCAACCTGATACCCCAAAATAAACTATTTTAGACGAGTCTTAATCAATTCTGGGCACAGTTGACCAATCCCCCCTTCGGGCACTCAATCTTCTGTCGTCTTCTTCATTGTCAGCTTCAGAAAGCTTTACAGTTCAAAGTGGATGGCCCATGATAATGTCCCAATTTCAATGTCTTACCTGGGCTGCCACCATCTTTACCACCCATTATGTCTTGTCCATTTGTCAACCAGTATACTAGCAACTAGAGGTCGACCGATTTATGATTTTTCAACGCCGATACCAATTATTGGAGTACCAACAAAAGCCGATACCGATTAATTGGACGATTTTTATTTATTTGTAATAATGACAATTACAACAATACTGAATGAACACTTATTTTAACTTTAATATAATACATCAATAAAATCAATTTAGCATCAAATAAATAATGAAACGTGTTCAATTTGGTTTAAATAATGCAAAAACAAAGTGTTGGAGAAGAAAGTAAAAGTGCAATATGTGCCATGTAAGGAAGCTAACGTTTAAGTTCCTTGCTCAGAACATGAGAACATATGAAAGCTGGTGGTTCCTTTTTAACATCTTCAATAATCCCAGGTAAGAAGTTTTAGGTTGTCGCTATTATAGGAATTATAGGACTATTTCTATACGATTTGTATTTCATATACCTTTGACTATTGGTTGTTCTTATAGGCACTTTAGTATTGCCAGTGTAACAGTATAGCTTCCGTCCCTCTCCTCGCCCCTACCTCGAACCAGGAACACATCGACAACAGCCACCCTCGAAGCAGCGTTACCCATCGCTCCACAAAAGCCGCGGCCCTTGAAGAGCAAGGGGAACAACTACTCCAAGTCTCAGAGCGAGTGACGTTTGAAACGCTATTAGCGCGCACCCCGCTAACTAGGTAGCCATTTCACATCGGTTACACCAGCCTAATATCGGGAGTCGATAGGATTGAAGTCATAAGCAGCGCAATGCTTGAAGCATTGCGAAGAGCTGCTGGCAAAACTTGAATGAATGCTTACGAGCCTGCTGGTGCCTACCATCGTTCAGTCAGACTGCTCTATCAAATCATAGACTTAATTATAACATAATAACACACAGAAATACGAGCCTTAGGTCATTAATATGGTCAAATCCGGAAACTATCATCTCGAAAACAAAACGTTTATTCTTTCAGTGAAATACAGAACAGTTCCGTATTTTATCTAACGGGTGGCATCCATAAGTCTAAATATTCCTGTTACATTGCACAACCTTCAATGTTATGTCATAATTACGTAAAATTCTGGCAAATTAGTTCGCAACGAGCCAGGCGGCCCAAACTGTTGCATATTCCCTGACTCTGTGTGCAATGAACGCAAGAGAAGTGACACAATTTCCCTAGTTTAATATTGCCTGCTAACATGAATTTCTTTTAACTAGGGAAATGGTGTCACTTCTCTTGAAACAGAGTCAGGGTATATGCAGCAGTTTGGGCTCGTTGCGAACTGTGTGAAGACTATTTCTTCCTAACAAAGACAGCCAACTTCGCCAAACGGGGGATGATTTAACAAAAGCGCTTTTGGGAAAAGAATCACAATCGTTGCACGAATGTACCTAACCATAAACATCAATGCGTTTCTCAAAGTCAATACACAGAAGGATATTATTTTAAATCCGCATATTAAGTTAAAAGAAATTCATTGAAATAAATATGCAGGTTAAAAAATATAGACTTGTGTATTGATTTTAAGAAAGGCATTGATGTTTATGGTTAGGTACACGTTGGAGCAACGACAGTCCTTTTTCGCGAATGCGCACCGCATCGATTATATGCAACGCAGGACACGCTAGATAAACTAGTAATATCATCAACCATGTGTAGTTAACTAGTGATTATGATTGATTGATTGATTGTTTTTTTATAAGATAAATTTAATGCTAGCTAGCAACTTATCTTGGCTTCTTACTGCATTCGCATAACTGGCAGGCTCCTCGTGGAGTGTAATGTAAAGCAGGTGGTTAGCGCGTTGGACTAGGTAACTGTAAGGTTGCAAGATTGAATCCCCGAGCTGACAAGGTAAAAATCTGTCGTTCTGCCCCTGAACAAGGCAGTTAACCCACGGTTCCTAGGCCGTCATTGAAAATAAGAATGTGTTCTTAACTGACTTGCCTAGTTAAATAAAGGTGTAAAATAAATAAATAATAATAATAAATATTGGCCAAATCGGTGTCCAAAAATACCGATTTCCGATTGTTATGAAAACTTGAAATCGGCCCTAATTAATCGGCCATTCCGATTAATCGGTCGACCTCTACTAGCAACATAAGAGAAGTTTGGAACAGATCTGTCCCCATGCTCACTCCACGTGGACTCCTGTCACACTCCTGAGAGAAAAGCAGTTGACAACTTAGATCGGATGCTGTACACCAGTTGCTGGCTCGGACTCAGGTCTCTTGGTAGAAGTGGTGCGGACAGGGTCGTATTGAATGCCTTTGTCGCTTTTCTTCAGCCAGTTAGAGGGGGTTTGAGGTACACACACTGTGCGGTCCAATTATCTCTTCCATGCCTTACGACACCGACTGACATCACTTTTCTTGATAACCTCGAGAGGACAGATCAGAACAACAGTTCAGTTCATTTTTGATTTCAGGAAATCCAGACAAGCATACATTATTATTTTTACCAATTATTCTTGGTACCGATGTCTAAACGTGTTAGAGAATAACAACACATTCTATTGAAACAATGTTTTGCAAATTGGCTTATACTACCCATCGCTCTGTCAACTTCATCGCAGAGCCACAGGATCAGGAAGTTAGACCTATAATCCATCGGGAGAAATCCCAACAATCCAGCAGACCTAATCTGGTGAGATTTGTATCAGAACAGAACTGAACAAACAACACAACAATACACTCCTTCACATATCACTCAATGCACTCCTTCACATATCACTTAAGGTGTGTAAACTTCAATCCAAAACCTCAGAGGACTCCCCCATTTTGACACATGACTCCCAATGTGAGTAATGTGGGCCGATTGCAGGTGCTTCTACACCTGCATTGCTTGCTGTTTGGGGTTTTAGGCTGGGTTTCTGTACAGCACTTCGAGATATTAGCTGATGTACGAAGGGCTATATAAAATAAACTTGATTTGATTTAATGTGTAAATAAAAAAGTTGGAGAAAAAAAACACTTCTAATGGTTCAAAATAAAACATCATAATTTCAAATAACAAAATAGAATTAGAATCACTACCCTTAACTCCATAAAGAAAAATAATTGTACACATACGGTCATAGGAAAATAGACTTAAGACAGCCTACCCTTAGTCAAAGGCAACACCCTCTCCTTCTCCACATTGGTCCGAGTCAAAAATATGGCTAAGAACTATAAACTTCATCTTAATTATCAATATTACAAATTACCTTTTCAATCAGAATTACAAATTACCTTAAATTCATTATCCAAATGGCTTTCCAATGAGGGTGATCAAACCACACTGGAAAGTCAAGGCAGAGGTCAGAGGTCATATAAACCCTTCAAAGAAGTGTTTATTACTATATTAGAAAATTTTATGAAAAACAGTCAAACATTTTGTACTTGGTGTATATAAACTTCTGACCCACTGGAATTGTGATACAGTGAATTATAAGTGAAATAATCTGTCTGTAAACAATTGTTGGAAAAATGACGTGTCATGCACACAGTAGATGTCCTAACCGACTTGCCAAAACTATAGTTTGTTACACCAGCTCTGTCAGGAGGAATGGGCCAAAATTCACCCAATTTATTGTGGGAAGGTTGTGGAAGGCTACCCGACACGTTTGACCCAAGTTAAACAATTTAAAGGCAATGCTACCAAATACTAATTGAGTGTATGTATTCTTCTGACCCACTGGGAATGTGATGAAATAAATAAAAGCTGAAATAAATCATTCGCTCTACTATTATTCTGACATTTCACATTCTTAAAATAAAGTGGTGATCCTAACTGACCTAAAACAGGGAATTGTTACTACGATTAAATGTCAGTAATTGTGTGAACCTGATTTTTATATGCATTTGGCTAAGGTGTATGTAAACTTCCGACTTCAACTATATGTAAACATTAAGTGAATGAGATACCATAGTATAGAATACAGTATATACATATGATATGTGTAAAGCAAGATATGTAAACATTAAGTGAATGAGATACCGTAGAATAGTATAGAATCCAGTATATACATATGAGATGAGTAATGCCAGATATGTAAAGATTATTAAAGTGACTAGTGTTCCATTCCTTAAAGTGGCCAGTGATTCCTAGTCTATGCCACAGAATGCTTCAATAAAACACTCACAAAGAGTAACCCAGGGCATACCTGGCTAGCACATTAAAAATAATTGGATTTCACCACTTCTGAGGGACACTTAGACACTTTTCAGAACAAGTTTTTTTTCTCTCCAATAGTGCTTCACCAAGTACTGTGTTTCACACAGAACCCACAGTAACCTTGGCCCCTCGCCCCTATAGTTCGCACCAATCCCCGCTGTTATCAATTCAGTGTCAGGACGGCTCTAAGTCGCCTGCAACCGACCAAAGTCAAGGGATCTGAATACTTTCCTAATGCACTTTATATCCAGTATATGAGGCCCTTGTGTGAATTAAACCCACAATCTTAGTGTTCTTAGTCACCATGCTCAAACCAACACATCCAGAACCATGAGGTTGGCTGTGAGTTTCTTACACATTTTTCTGGCTCTGAGATAAATCACCAGAGGTTGGTCTGTGTGTTTCTCCATCTCTGTGGAGCGTGGGTTTTATTTAACAGACACTGAGAACCCCACCACAAGCTGTCGTTTCCTAATGCTTCCCTCCATAAGCCCAGAGTTAGACAGGCAGGATGGCTGCTAACTGACGAGCAGAAGGCCTTCAACAGTCACTGGGAATAAAAGCCAAGAGTAGAGAAGACCACAGTTGGGAACATAGCTAGCACTGTCTTATTACAGTGTGTAGATTCACCCTCTTTTTGCTGAGGCACATTATTCCTCTGCCTTAGTGTGATTTGTGTATCCCTCATCAGTGCTCCAATGGTCTCAGTGAAGAAGCTGAGGATCAGCTAAGCTGGAGAAGAATGTGGATGTCTGAGAGCAGGAACCAGACCAAACCAGAGCCAACCAAAACCCTCTCTCTTTTCAAAGCCAGATATAAATACTTGCAATGCCACTTAACACATTACCATTCTGGCCTGCGTCCCAAATGGCTCCCTTTATAGTGCACTACTTTTGACTAGGGCCCATAGGGTGCACTACATAGGGAATAGGGTGCTGTTTGGGACACATCCCTGGCCTGGTCTCACGCTACAGGCAGCAGCAGCGGCATGGTAACGTATGTGTGTATGTCTGCAATGAACTTGACATTCAATATGTGCTCAAGAGGGTAACCTAACCTGAAGGAGCAGCATCTGTTGAAACGCACCATACAGTCATGCATGAAGGGAGAGTTCATTGGCTATGGCATTTTAGAATCAGACTCCCTACTACAGAAGTGATCTTGAATGCTTGTCAATATGTTACGCCAGTCAGTCAATTCATTAATGGCTGTTGGATTTTAGACTTAGAAATGATATTGAGTGCTGGTCATAATGTTACAACAACAAGCTGTCATTTTTCTGTCATGTTAGTGGTACACTAAGTGAAATGTCCAGTCAGTGTGTTTAATGTTAATATACAGTTCCATTCAAAAGTTTGGTAACACCTGATCATTCCAGGGTTTTTCTTTATTTTTACTATTTTCTACATTGTGAAGTAATAGTGAAGACATCAACTATGCAATAACACAAAAAAAGTGTTAGACAAATCAAAATATATTTTAGATTTTCAAAGTAGCCACCCTTTGCCTTGATGACAGCTTTGTACACTCTTGGCATTCTCTCAACCAGCTTCACTTGGAATGCTTCTCCAACAATCTTGAAGGAGGTCCCACATATGCTGAGCGCTTGTTGGCTGCTTTTCCTTCACTCTGCGGTCTGACTCATCCCTAACCATCTCAATTTGGTTGAGGTCGGGGGATTGTGGAGGCCAGGTCATCTGATGCAGCACTCTATCAATCTCCTTCTTGGTCAAATAGCCCTTACACAGCCTGGAGGTGTGTTGGGTCAATGTCTTGTTGAAAACAAATGATAGTCCCACTAAGAGCAAAACCAGATGGGATGGCGTATCGCTGCAGAATGCTGTGGTAGCCATGCTGGTTAATTGTGCCTTGAATTCAAAATAAATCATAGACAGTGTCACCAGCAAAGCACCATCACACCTCCTCCATGCTTCACGCTGGGAACCACACATGCGGAGATCATCCGTTCACCTACTCTGCGTCTCACAAAGACACGGCAGTTGAACCCAAAAATCTCACATTTGAACTCATCAGACCAAAGCACAGATTTCCACCGGTCTAATGCCAATTTCTCGTGTTTCTTGGCCCAAGCAAGTCTCTTCTTCTCATTGGCGTCCTTTAGTAGTGGTTTCTTTGCAGCAATTCAACGATGAAGGTCTGATTTCATGCAGTCTCCTCTTAACAGTTGATATTGAGATGGCTGTAACTTGAACTCTGTGAAGCATTTATTATGGCATTTATTATAGAGCCAGTTTCATCTTAGCGCTGGCTGGTTTTTGTGACTGCACTTTTAAACTTTAAAAGTTCTTGAAATTTTCCAGATTGACTGACCTTCATGTCTTAAAGTAAGGATGGACCACCCCTACCTTGTCACAACACAACTGATTGGCTCAAACACATTAAGAGGGAAAGAAATTCCACAAATTAACTTTAAACAAGGCACACATGTTAATTGAAATGCATTCCCGGTGACTACCTCATGAAGCTGGTTGAGAGAAAGCCAAGAGTGTGCTAAGCTGTCATCAAGGCAAAGGGTTGCTACTTTGAAGAATCTCAAATATAAATATATTTTGATTTGTTAATCACTTTTTTGGTTACTACATGATTCCATATGTGTTATTTAATAGTTTTGATGTCTTCACTATTATTCTACAATGTAGAAAATAGTAAAAATAAATAAAAAACCCTTGAATGAGTATGTGTCCAAACTTTTGACTCGTACTGTACATTTAAATATTCTATTTCTGTAAATCCTATATTCTTTAACAGATGGGCCAATCAGCATTTGATAAACCGGCCAATTAGAGGTCTACCTCGCCATCAGGAGCCAATGGTTAAGTGGTGTTTTCCCAGTGTGTTAATGTGATTTATAATCTCCTGCTGTGTGGAGACCGAATGCGTCATTGAATGCCAGCAAGCCAAGAACACAATGAAACTCCTAGCCATGTGTTTTATTGGCTTTGCTCCCTTCCTCCCTTGCCTTGGTGCTGCTGGGAGAAGAGAGGCGAGAGGAGAGGGGACTCTGGCTCGAACAGGAGGAAAACCTGGTCTCACATTTTTGGATGGCTGCCATGGCAGACAGAGACAGGCCAACAGGGTGAGAAAATGTCCTCCTGGGATAGCTAATCCCACCAGACTAGGGTGATGATTTAGGAGGAAAAAGGGAAATGTTGCGCGTGCAGTAGAGATTTGGGAAAGCGTGACTCTCTCTGTCAGTCAGCAGCGTCGTCCTCACAGTTTCCCTTGAATTTCCCTTGCGTCTCCTCTTCTCTCCTTTGGTCAGCATCACTGTCTTCGTGTCAAGGCTTGCCTCACCATCCTGTCTGTTTCTCCCTCTTTATTCTCAGTTCATCTCTTACGGCTCCTCTGTAAAGGTCATGTTAATAAGAATACAGCCGTGTTTTTATCCATAAGACAAATGTGTGGTCAGTGCCTCCAGACAGTCAAGGAAAACACAATGAAAAAGATTAGAGAGAGGAGCCCTACGGCGTCAATTTACCAATGTTGTCTGACGAGAAGTAGTTACACGGCAAACACACACAAAGACTGTGTCCTGTCCACCCAGCCATGGTGTGAGATGTGTGGTGAGGGACCTGCTGGCCATTGACCTAGAAACTGAGTGACAGAGGAACTGACAGGGTTGTGGTCACACCAGGGGCTGGGGCTTGGGGTGTGTAAAGAGCTTGGGGGGGGTTAAGGGGCTGGAGTGGAGGTGGGGCCAGTGGCTGAGGGGGCACGGGGATGTCAATCTCAGTTGCATCATTTTCCAGAAAGGCCTAGGTGCCATTCTCTCTCCAGTGTCGAGGCTGAAATGATGGTGAAAAAAGGATTGTGTGTTAATGCTGATTGTTTGTTTCTGTTTGTGCTGTCAAGATGTTACGTGCAGGACTGTATGTATGAGTCAATTATAAAATAAAAGGTATGTGACAAGCCTCTTGTAAGGTTCTCCCTTTAGAGTCTATAGTTCAAGATAGGTTCATGGTGTTGTAGCAGACAAAACAAAATGCCTTGATTGTCTTTCCCTAAATGCTCTGCGTTTCTATTCCAGGTGGAACAAGAGTCAAGACTCACATTATGTTGCTGTATTGCAGATGTGTCTAAAGCCTGTGTGTGTGTGTTGTAGATGATGAAGCATGCGTGGGACAGCTACAGACAGTACGGATGGGGACACAATGAGTTGAAACCTCTCGCCAAGAAAGGACATTCCACCAATATCTTTGGTAAGTGCCATGGCATTATTCTTAACCACACACACGTAAATGCACCTTCCCTCTCCGTATGTGCACACTCTCCCTCAGAAATACTGTACATGTTCATGCTTGGCCGGATCATCCATTAACAGTGAATCCCATCCAACCAACCCAGTCTGTCTCTGTTTCTGGGTTGTTGCTGTTACTGTTCAGCTCTGCAGCTGCTTTCTGAGATAAAGCAGATCAGACAACTTGGACTGCGGCTCATTTGTAGCGTGTGTACTGTGTATGTATGTGTTTTCTGTATGGACAATGAGAATGTCCAGTGAAGCAAATTGTCCATAAACTCTTGTGGTGTTTGATGAGCTGCTGTTAAATGGTGAATGAGCTGCAGTACTGTGGTGTGGTCAGTCTGTCTCTCCTGGTTCTCTGGGATGGCTGCTGGATATATGTCCACACTGGGTAGTGATCTCATGTTCGTTGGCCAGAAAACATAGTGGAGGAGAGGACGCAGAACCCCACACTGATGAGTACCATCAGCTCACATTTCTCACTAAACCACATTATTGATGAGTTATTCTCTCACTCTCTCTCCCTGCTTTTGTATCTTGCTCCTCTCTCGCTCTTTGTCTGATTTTGAGAGGCTCTACAGACAGGACTACTAGGCTATATTGATCCTTCTATCAGTGTGTGTGTGTGTCAGTTGTTTGTTTGGTGTGTCTATCAGAGAGAACATGTTGGAAGAGGCTTTCAGACTCTGTGATATCTGTGCTTCCCTCCCTAGAGCCCCCCTCACAGCGTCTCATATATTCTCACAATGCGTCATCTCTACTGTCTGTCTCTACAGTGCCTTCACATGTCAAAGAAAGGGGAATGATCTCTGTGTGTTTGTGCTAACCCAAGCCTATCTAAGGTTCGCCCGCTATGATAGTGGTACAGGCCTGGATTTCTAACAAGAGGATTGGGTGTCCATTGTCCTCGTGGCACCAGTCTCTGTCAGATAACCCTGTTAGTGTTGTGTAGAAACCTAAGAGCTGATGTTCACAGTAGATAGTAAAAGTTTTGAACACGGAATGGTTCACGCAGGGATAATAACAAACGCCTGTCCTTGTAATGGAGCACAATTCAGTTGAGGCTGGGGTGAGAGAGTGTGGAGCTGAGACTGAGCTAACAATACAGCAGTGTGTTCAGATGGAGGTAACGGAGTGAAGTGGTAACAGAGTTGACATCATGCTGAGTTAAGGGGTAACAGAGTTGACATCATGCTGAGTTAAGGGGTAACAGAGTTGACATCATGCTGAGTTAAGGGGTAACAGAGTTAAAGTCATGTTGTGTTAGCCCCCTAGAGACGATGTCCACGCCCCTGCAGAAATCTTATTGGCATAATAAAACAATCCCCATCAAAATCAGTCAGTTTAAGCTAGAGAAATCAGCCAGTTTAAGCTAGAGAAATCAGCCAGTTTAAGCTAGAGAAATCAGCCAGTTTAAGCTAGAGAAATCAGCCAGTTTAAGCTAGAAAAATCAGTCAGTTTAAGCTAGAGAAATCAGCCAGTTTAACCTAGAGAAAAAAATCAGTCAGTTTAAGCTAGAGAAATCTTTTTTTTTGCATTGGATGCGTCTCAATGCACCGCATCGGGGATGTCGCATTTCCGCATCTGTGGAGGAAGGTGACATAGCTAGAGTCGTGTTTGTCAGACCATGAGACATCCTGAAAATCAGTCTTCTCACAAAGTCTGTAGCGTCCGAACGGTTTGACCTATAAACTATAATGACACTCCTATGGAAAGATGACTCTCACAAATTCTCTGTTTTGCTCTTCGACACACACAAGCGTCTTGGGTCTCATCTGAAGTCGGTACAGACGATCTGCCAACTTCTGTCTGTAGCATCCGATCAGTTGTGGCTACACACTAATAATGTGAGACTTTGACAAACACGTACATGTCTGTTGTTTTGCACACAGATCTCACAAGCCTCGTCTGAAGGTCCCCCGGTACCAGTTGAAAAAATGAATTGAAGTACAGTGCATTCAGGAAAGTTTTCAGACCCCTTGACTTTTTCCACATTTTGTTACGTTACAGCTGTATTCTAAAACTGATTTTTTTGTATTTTTTAAATCCAATCTACACACAATACCCTATAATGACAAAGCAAAAACAGTTTTTTAAATTTGGGGGGATTTTGTCAAAATAAAAAACTGAAATAATACATTTACATAAGTATTCATACCCTTTACTCAGTACTTTGTGGAAGCACCTTTGGCAACAATTACAGCCTCGAGTCTTCTTGGGTATGATGCTACAAATTTGGCCTACCTGTATTTGGGGAGTTTCTCCCATTCTTCTCTAGAGACCCTCTCAAGCTCTGTCAGGTTGGATGGGGAGCGTCGCTGCACAGCTATTTTCAGGTCTCCAGAGATGTTCGATCGGATTCAAGTCCGGACTGTGGCTGGGACACTCAGAGACTTGTCCCGAAGCCACTCCTGCATTGTCTTGGCTGTGTGCTTAGGGTTGTTGTCATGTTGGAAGGTGAACCTTCACCCCAAAATGAGGTCCTGAGCACTCTGGAGCAGGTTTTCATCAAGGATCTCTCTGTGCTTTGCTCCGTTTATCTTTTCCTCTGCTCCGTTTATCTTCCTCTGCTCCGTTTATCTTGACTAGTCTCCCAGTCCCTGCTGCTGAAAAACATCCCCACTGCATGATGCTGCCACCACCATGCTTCACCGTAGTGATGGTGCCAGATTTCCTCCAGATGTAACGCTTGGCATTCAGGCCAAAGTGTTCAATCTGGCTTTCATCAGACTAGATAATCTTGTTTCTCAAGGTTTGAGAATCTTTAGGTGCCTTTTAGCAAACTCCAAGCGTGCTGTCATGTGCCTTTTACTGAGGAGTGGCTTCCAATTGGCCACTCTACCATAAAGGCATGATTGGTGGAGTGCTGCAGAGATGGTTTGGGCTTCTGAAAGGTTGTCCTTCTGAAACTCTAGAGCTCTGTCAAAGTGACCATCGGGTTCTTGGTCACCTCCCTGACCAAGGCCCTTCTCCCCTGATTGCTCAGTTTGGCGGGGTGGCCAGCTCTAGGCAGAGTCTTGGTGGTTCCATACTTCTTTCATGTAAAAATGATGGAGGCCACTGTGTTCTTAGGGACCTTCAATGCTGCAGAAATGTTTTGGTACCCTTCCCCAGATCTGTGCCTCTACACAATCCTGTCTCGGAGCTCTACGGACAATTCCTTGGACCTCATGGCTTGGTTTTTGCTCTGACATGCACTGTCAACTGTGGGACCTTATATAGACAGGTGTGCCTTTCCAAATCATGTCCAATCAATTGAATTTACCACAGGTGGACTCCAAGTTGTAGAAAGATCTCAAGGATGATCAATGGAAATAGGATGCCCCATACTTATGTAAATAAGGTATTTCAGATTTTTTCCAAATCTGTTTTCCTCTTGTCATTGTGGGGTATTGTGTGTAAATGTAGTTAAAAAAAAAAAATATATATATATATATTTTTTTTTTAGAATAAGGCTGTAAGATAACAAAATCTGGAGGGGTCTGAATACTTTCAGAATGCACATGTAAAAAAAAATTGTCATGTTTCCTGATCTTTCTTATATATAGGACAGACACTTCAGAACAAACATATTTAAAAAAAATTTGTGGGTGGACTATCTGTTGTTCCATGTAGTGAATTTGTTATTCAATGTGTTTGTATGGGCTAATACCATTTTTCATCAAGTAATTGTGTTTATATATTTTAGATACTTCAAGGGGTCTTAAAATTAAAAATCAAATAGCGAAATGATCAACATGACCCACCCGCGACATAGACAGGGCTTAGACTGTAATGGGTTTCAAGGGGTAACAGAGTGAAAGTCATACTGGGCTAAGGGGTAAAAGACTAGATGTCATGCTGGGTTAAGGGGTAACAGCTGAGGTAGCCTCCCGAAATCATGTTGTCTTGCTTCCTTTGGAGGTCTGTAGGATTTTGAATAAGCCAAAACGGCTAGAATGGCTTCCAGTGGCTAGATTTTTATTGGATGTTACATTTCAAGAACCCTCCCCCACATGCCCGTAGAATTGGTGTTATGGTCTTCACTATTTTGCAACATTGCAGAAAATGTAAGAAAAACTTGAACTGAAGTGTGCTCTTTGCACAAATTCGAGTCGATGAAGGCATTACAACTCCTCTGCTTGAAAACGACAAAAAAAAGTGTCCACCTACAAGTTATATTAAAAAAAAGGGAAAAAACAAAACCTGTAACACGTGTTACTAGAAGAGTTATCAACAGTATCACTGAGCCTGAGCCACACCTTGCAGCACTGTAAACTCAGTGCTGCAATACTCTGTCTTTGGCCCTATAACACAGAGCCAGGTAAGGACAACAACAGTCTTACCACACTACAGTTCTCTGTGGGCATAGTCCTTACCTTGTGGTGGATGTTGTGGTATAGTAGTTTAGTCTTCCAGTGGGTTGCTGAATGCCACTATAGGCTCATATCCCTAACTGAGTGCCTTGCCTACTCGCATAACAGGGAATCATAGTCACTCAGTCAGTCCCATCAACTGAGCATTGATTGAGTTGGAAAGCGTTTGACCTGTATTCAAGGTCAGCCATCGGTCACAGAGAGCAGAGCAGCGAGGGCCGTCCTGTTTACTGTGGATGCATGGAGAACAGACAGCCAAGCCTCTGATCTTTAAACACACTGACCTACTCTGGTGTTTACAGGAAACTGCTCTCCAGGGAGCACAGGGTCAGGTTACGTTGATATCAGCTGTTAACTGGACTGACAGCCACACCACTGGCCAGGCAGTCCCTCTGCAGGGCCAGGCAGACATAATACACACAACGTCAACAACCTTCTCATGTTTTATAAACATTTACAGCATTAATGTGGCCATATAAGGGGATGTTATTTTATTAATCAAGCAATTTTTTTTGGTGTGGTGAAATTTGATTGCCAACACTACCAATCCAACTAGTCCATGTCGACAGTGTTTCCAGTGCACTTAGGATCTGCTAACTCATTCATGCAATGACTGCTTATGCAGTGGCTGTCTTTGTGTAAGTGCATGTCTACTTGCATTGAGTGTACTTTAACCAAGCCCAGTAGAGCCCACAACTGAGGATATTATGCAACTAGGGCTGCATCTTATTCCAAAAAACTTGCTCCCTCTCTTCACTCCTCGTTCACTCTGCTTCCCAGATCGGATAGGTTGATGCATGGTGACATCGCAAAGTACGGTACCCTTGTTGCATTGTGGGATTGGATGAGAGTAACGGAGACATCATATGGACACCTGTCTGCCCTTCCTACAACCCTAGACAGCACAGCAGGGCTCACATTGTATTACCCTCACACAGTAGAATCCAGGAAGTCTTCCAGGGAGCATGTCTCCCTCCGCCCCCACCCTACTCTGCTATGGTCAGCTCAGAGAGCAGTTGCCATAGCGATTGAAGGGGCAGCTGAGTTCAGGTTTGTTTGGGCTCCTGGTTGTCCCTCAGACCCCAAGCTGCAAATTTAAACAGGCTTTGATCCCCAGGCCTGCTAATCAATTGCTACACTACAGACCTGCTAGCCTTCAGTGCTTTGTTTCTCTGTAATACACTACAGATCTGCTAGCCTAGCTGTTGGCACTTTGTTTTCCTATCACAACAGTCCTGCAGGGGAGGATAAATTAATTGATAAGGTAATAAGATTATTTGTTACTACAGATTAAATCGATCATTCGGTCATAAATGTGGATGCCGTCCCATGGTCAACAGCTCCCTTTCCTTCCTCCTCAGTTTGCAGCCCGTTAGTTAGTTGTTTTTCAGCATGTAGGTCATGTCTTTATATGATCGATTCCCAGTAGGGATGTTAACCGTTAATCTGTTAGCCTCCAAAAATACATTTGACCGGTCATGCCTAGCGATCTATAAGTTAATTTACATAATTTAATGGAATTAAATTGCCGCCTGTGTATTTTCGTTAGTCGCCATGAATCTTATTTAACTCATGCGCACAGCATACAGAGCCTAGTTTAGCTCTAGCTGTTACTGGAGCGAAACGTTATTTTAGAAGCCCAGTCATTGCGCAACAAATAACAATTAGAAATGTAATTGCGTGTTAACTGTTCTGATGGCCACAATTAAAAATAGCTACTCTTTTAATTTCTCAATCTCAACTCGTAATTAAAGAACGCCTTCCATTTGCCATTCGGGTGCTATAAGCAGACCCAGGCTGTATCACATCCGGCCGTGATTGGGAGTCCCATAGGGCGGCACACAATTGGTCCAGCATCTTCCGGGTTTGCCTTCTGGTAGGCCGTCATTGTAAATAAGAATTTGTTCTTAACTGACTTGCCTAGTTAAATAAAAAAACACCGCCTGCCTTCCTGCCTTTGGGACAAAGACTGCTATTATTAGGGCGGAGTCAAGACCATCTTGTTGTTGTATACAGTATCTCTGGCTATAGTCAGCGGTACTGTAAGCAGGCTATCACCACCACTTTTCAATGTGTGCTTAAGGCAGCATAGTTGTTTGAAACCTGAACATTTTACTTTACATGAGGCATGTCTTACCTTGCTTCAAATTAGCATAGCCAAATCCAACCATAGAAACGTGAAGGACATTACTGCTCTCTCCTTTTCTATTGGTTTTCATATCAACTTTCTTTCATTGTCCAGTTGCTAATTTAGGCACAATCCTAGTCATATTAGCAACCCATCCTAGTTGCTGCTTCCCCATGCTTCCCCATGTTTTCTAACAGAGATGTTGATCTCTGTCACATGGAACTGCTCTCATTAGATGCGCTGTTTAGCACGGTGTTTTCCCACAAATTGCATTTTGGCAAATGTTTGAAACGTACATTTTATCAGTAAGACAATAAGACAATAGGCTTGCTATTGTTGCATGTTTCCATTAACCTTTGTGTAGTCTTAACATTCTGTATACTCCCCTTGTCCTAAGGGTAAAAAATGACCCACCTTCACTAAACCCCTAAAATTAAGCAGCTTAATTGAATTTTAAACCCCAAATCTATTTTGCATGAAGAAACAACCTGTCATTCATCACAAACTTTGTGAATATCTGGGTTTTCCCTCTTTACAATGCAGAAAGACTGCATTTAATCAGTGGACACCACTTGTTTTTATTACAACACACTTGTCATAATTGTTTTCTTTATTAAAGTAGAGGTTTATTATTATTAGTGCTAAAGGTACTGCATAGCTGTAAACAAAAACAATTGAGCTAGCACTTGTATAGCCTAAGAAAGTAGCAGAAATGTGCAGAAAGTAGTTTTGAATGCATTTTATTGAAGGGAAACAATAACAGTCTTAAACTTTTTTGGCAACATAGTGATATATTCTTATACTGTACAATGAGGATATAATCTACAAAATACTAGTCTTCTCCCATTTAAAAAAAACCAAACAATTGCCCCCACCAACAAGGTGTATAAACAACAATAAATAAGAATAAGCTAAGATAAGATAATAGATACAAAACAAAAACGTGAAGAACATAAATCAATCAACTCCAATTAGCACATGTAGGACAGTATGCAAGTGTGTGTGCATGGACTTTGCAGATGTATTTCTCACATGTGCAGCACATAGTATTTGTGTTACAGTCCTTCTTTGGGGGGCAGAATTGGCATCTCCTCCTCTTGCCTGCCCCAGCTGCAGCCTCAGGTGGATCAGGACAAGATTCAGCCCCCTGAACAGCTTTCACAAGCGCTGCAGAGGCTGCTGTGCCGGGGAGGCGCTCCCTTCTTTGAATGTGTGGGGTTACTAGTGCCTTTCCCAGCTGCTCCAGGAACACCCTCTTGTTCCGCTTATCAGGCATCCAGGTAGGGTTGATCTTGTTCCATATCACAAAGGCATTGTATGAGGACACATCAATGATGTTATGGAAGATGACCAGGGGCCAGCGGGCAGTCATCCTCCTGCAGCTGTAAGTTCCAATCACCTTGTCCAAGTTGTCCACGCCTCCTTTGTTGTGGTTGTAGTCCAGGATGATAGCTGGCTTCCTGTCCTCATGATCACTGATCTCAGCCGTTTTGTGCAGAGTGCTAATGAGGACAACATTCGTGTTCTTCTTTGGGAGGTAAGAAACTAGAGTGGTGGTGGGGGTGAAGGCAAACTCTGAGAAGGCCTCTCTCCCCCCTTGTTGTGAGGAGTGCAGGGGGGAGCTCAAGCTTGTTCTTTCTAACTGTGCCAGCCATGGTGATCTTCCTCTTCAGGAGCTCCTGGCGGAGTCCAATCAGTAGCATATATAATCTCAATTTCTCTCTGTGTGTGTCTGTGGTGTGTAAATTATTTTATAACTGCTGGGTCACTCTAGGAAAAGTAATCAAATTTCAAGTTGGAAAAAATATAATTTAGAGGGGTTTCTCTGCTGTTTAACAGTGGCAGGTCATTTTTTACCCTTAAGACAACACAAAGGTTAAGGCTCTTAATGAAAAATGTATGTTCCTTGTATGCATGTATAGTATTTTGTTGGTCACCTCATTTTACTGGTTGAAAATGTTTTAACCGTTTGTTGACGGGTTAATGAGGGTCGGTTAGTCGGCAGCAAAATTGACCGAAATTTGCGTCCCTAGTTCCAACGGCGGACTAGCACACTGGGCTGTGAGGGCTGTGAAACGGCGCCATTGCAACATGCCCCTGTGAGAGGTCTAAATCACACACACAGCATGACCGGCAGAGAAGAAATGAGGAGAGGTGAGAGAGGAAAACCTAGAAGTGGATGTCTGATAATGGGATTAAGAACTAAAGAGGATAATTCAGAACCCAGAGGGCTGAGCCTGTCTGAGGAGAGAATACACATACCATCCACTGTCCAGAGGTAGGAGGGAGAAAACAGGGAAAAAGAGGGGGAGAAAGGAGGGAGGTGCTGAGGAAATGCATTTGATGGAGAGAAACATGATGGTGATGAGATGTGGAGGGACAGAGAAGTAGAGAAAGATGTGGAGAGAATATGAAGCAAAATGAGGAAGAGGGAGGGAGAACTGAGGTGTCTGTGCAGACGGGATAAGATCTGGATAGAATTCACCGATGGTAATGTATGGAAGACCTCTGGAAAATACAGGGAGGAATGTTCATCATACGATATGAATCAACCTGAGAAAATAATCCACTACTGTTACGCTAAAAACAAGGATGGTTGAGTCAGGTTTCACAGAGCAACATAGGATGTAATCGCTAAGACTTCAGCATTCTAAACGATTCCTACAGTGGCTCTAAACATGAGCAGCTATTATGACAGCGATGGATTCCTCCAATCACGCCTTCGGGGGACGTGGGATTGACAAGACTAAGGCCCTCCCCCAAGTGTTATATTCTCACCTCTCCTCCTCAATATTCATAAGCTCACTACAATATTCCTTTTCCTATCAGCCCCCCTGTCGGAGCACTGATAACATCTCCAATTACACATATACTCTTCTGCTGATTGTCAAACTGTGTTCCCCGGGTGGCTAATATCCTCCTAATGAACAAAGTAATTTCCTTGTTGGTCGACCGTGCTGAAGAGCGTGAGAGAGGGTGCGTGTCTCTGCTCTTGCGGGAAATGATACAGCAGTGGTGATGTTAGCTGTCATAGTCTTATAGCTTCCGAGGCCTGTTGGGCTGGGCTCTGCTTTTCTGTGCTTTGGGGTCAGTGGGATGGATGCTTTAATAACTGTGGCAGTGGATGAAGCAGTGTTTTCTGTAATTAAATGGATTAGCCAGCAAAATAGAAAAAGTATCCAGCCAGGGAGTACCTGGCTGTTGGGGTCCGTGGGGGCATGCAGAACAAGCTCTGTTTTGGTCTCCTCTGGCACATTCTAATGCATTGATTCCATCCAAAATACACAGCTAAATTATTGAATACTTTAACGACTTTACCTCCCAGATTGGTAAAATTAGTTGTGGTATTGTGAAGAAAGAATTTACAATTAAAATGACTTAAAATGTGTGAATTTAGTGTGCTAGTTGTTTTGGATATTGCCTAGGCCTATCTTCTAAGTAAGAACCTTTTTTTTAACATTCAACCTGTCTTCTCTTGAAATTAAAGCATATTTAGTTTTACTGCAAGATATGATTTGCCACAATTATGTTTGTTCTTCAAATTATGTACACTGCTCAAAAAAATAAAGGGAACACTAAAATAACACATCCTAGATCTGAATGAATGAAATATTCTTATTAAATACTTTTTTCTTTACATAGTTGAATGTGCTGACAACAAAATCACACAAAAATTATCAATGGAAATCAAATTTATCAACCCATGGAGGTCTGGATTTGGAGTCACACTCAAAATTAAAGTGGAAAACCACACTACAGGCTGATCCAACTTTGATGTAATGTCCTTAAAACAAGTCAAAATGAGGCTCAGTAGTGTGTGTGGCCTCCACGTGCCTGTATGACCTCCCTACAACGCCTGGGCATGCTCCTGATGAGGTGGCGGATGGTCTCCTGAGGCATCTCCTCCCAGACCTGGACTAAAGCATCCGCCAACTCCTGGACAGTCTGTGGTGCAACGTGGCGTTGGTGGATGGAGCGAGACATGATGTCCCAGATGTGCTCAATTGGATTCAGGTCTGGGGAACGGGCGGGCCAGTCCATAGCATCAATGCCTTCCTCTTGCAGGAACTGCTGACACACTCCAGCCACATGAGGTCTAGCATTGTCTTGCATTAGGAGGAACCCAGGGCCAACCGCACCAGCATATGGTCTCACAAGGGGTCTGAGGATCTCATCTCGGTACCTAATGGCAGTCAGGCTACCTCTGGCGAGCACATGGAGGGCTGTGCGGCCCCCCAAAGAAATGCCACCCCACACCATGACTGACCCACCGCCAAACCGGTCATGCTGGAGGATGTTGCAGACAGCAGAACGTTCTCCACGGCGTCTCCACACTGTCACGTCTGTCACGTGCTCAGTGTGAACCTGCTTTCATCTGTGAAGAGCACAGGGCGCCAGTGGCGAATTTGCCAATCTTGGTGTTCTCTGGCAAATGCCAAACGTCCTGCACGGTGTTGGGCTGTAAGCACAACCCCCACCTGTGGACGTCGGGCCCTCATACCACCCTCATGGAGTCTGTTTCTGACCGTTTGAGCAGACACATGCACATTTGTGGCCTGCTGGAGGTCATTTTGCAGGGCTCTGGCAGTGCTCCTCCTGCTCCTCCTTGCACAAAGGCGGAGGTAGCGGTCCTGCTGCTGGGTTGTTGCCCTCCTACGGCCTCCTCCACGTCTCCTGATGTACCTGCCTGTCTCCTGGTAGCGCCTCCATGCTCTGGACACTACGCTGACAGACACAGCAAACCTTCTTGCCACAGCTCGCATTGATGTGCCATCCTGGATGAGCTGCACTACCTGAGCCACTTGTGTGGGTTGTAGACTCCGTCTCATGCTACCATTAGAGTGAGAGCACCGCCAGCATTCAAAAGTGACCAAAACATCAGCCAGGAAGCATAGGAACTGAGAAGTGGTCTGTGGTCACCACCTGCAGAACCACTCTTTTATTGGGGGTGTCTTGCTAATTGCCTATAATTTCCACCTGTTGTCTATTCCATTTGCACAACAGCATGTGAAATGTATTGTGAATCAGTGTTGCTTCCTAAGTGGACAGTTTGATTTCACAGAAGTGTGATTGACTTGGAGTTACATTGTGTTGTTTAAGTGTTCCCTTTATTTTTTTGAGCAGTGTATTTTATTGACTGCTGCTGTTGGCACTTATGGTAAGGAAACCAATGTGTTGTTTTTTAATTTGGGTGAACTATCTCTTTAACAGTTTGACCTGTCAATCAATCACTGTGGGTGGGATTTTGAGGGAAGGCGGTAGATTAGTAATCTAGTCAGAAATGTAGTTTATTGTGGCAAAAACCTAAGAACAAATGATGTGTTCAGTCAACATGGAATTTGAGAAACAATATTGAATAGCAGGAAATGGTTTTAAAAATGCAAACATTTTCAGCGGGAGGACCCCCAGACCCCCGCCAGATTTTGCACCCCCAATTTTTTTTAGAAGGCAGGAACTCATGAATAGACCTACAGGTGTGATTGAAATGAAAAATTAAGCAGATGTTAAACATGGGCTACACAGAAAGCAGCAGTTGTCTACTCCATTTTCGTCACTTTAATCAAATCAGTAGGCCTATATCAATGTCTTTAATAATACCATGTAAGTATCATGCTTTTATAACCTTCAATCTTTTTTCATATTTTGGACCAGATTGGGGCTCTCTCTCCACTACCTATTGTTCCTGCAGTGAGGATTCAACATCTTCATCAAATGTTTTCATAATTTATCAGCATATAATCAACAAAAAGCAGAAGTAGCCTACCAGTATGCAAATTAAAAATAACACAGGTACCAAGAGGCCAGACAATGAGTCTGTTGTCGGCTTTAGCTGATAGCCGGCGCTTATGGAGTGTGGAGGGACGATGTGGTGGTGATGACTTTATAATGACAGCTGGACGGTCCAGAGACACTTATCTCCGCTGGAGAGTATGAAGGAGGGAGATGAGGCTGAACCTGGTGGTGAGGCTAGTTAGAGCGGCTTTATATGTATCACATTCTCACTAAGGGCTGAGAAACTCCCCAGTCAATACCTGCTCGGCACTCAGAAATGAGCAGACACCTCCAATAAGCCAGCACGCCCTAACTCTCTCTCTCCAGGGAGTTGGGTGTGTGTGGTGCACTTCTCCATTTATTCATGTGTTGGTTTGTTTGAGCATTTGTGTGTGTGTGTTTGAGATATTTCATATCAATCCGTAATGTAGTAGTACATTCGTGCAGGACTACACAATAGTGAGTACTGTGCCAGTTGTAAACACCCGTCTGTTTGGTGCATTAGTTCTGTAGCATACAGTGGGTTTCTAGGTGTGCGTCTCTGTCCTTGTCAAGTGAATTGGGGTAATCTAAATCCTCCAGTCCCTTAGAGAGGAGTGGATGTTTGTGGAGGAATCGTTGCATGTCGCCCTGATTAACATCCAGTGGCTCTACAGTATTTCTTTATTTTTCCCAGTGCTGCTAGGGAGTTTGGGGGTTGGCCTGGACCTGCTGGCAGCGTTAGAGAGAGACACAGTGAGAAGAGAGTCTGCATCCAAAATGGCTCTGGTCAAAAGTAGGGCACTACTGTATATAGGGAATAGGGGGCAAGGGTACCATTTCAGACATAGCTAGAGACTGAAGCTAGCTCTGCTCCCTCCCAACAGGATGTTGTCACATTTTCTTCTCCGCTCCTC
Source organism: Salvelinus namaycush (assembly GCF_016432855.1). NCBI lineage: Eukaryota > Metazoa > Chordata > Actinopteri > Salmoniformes > Salmonidae > Salvelinus > Salvelinus namaycush. The sequence goes on along the minus strand of NC_052325.1, from coordinate 5,070,139 downwards.
TAGCTCTCCCCTTCTCCCCTATTCCCAGCATTTCACTCCGGTTAAACTTTTAACAGGCAGGCTGATGCTAAATTGGACGGCAGGCAGGAAAGCAGACGGATTTGCCGGCTGCTGAGTCCACTAGGAATGCGTATAAGCCTCTCAAACACAGCGGAGGAAAAAGGGAGAAAGAGGAAGTTGGAACTTTAATGACAGCCTAAAGGAGCACGAAATGAGCTTTTTCTCCCCGCCTAATGTTTGACAACACATCAAATGTGACAAGAGAGCCTGTGTTCTTCTGAGTAACGCTACAAACTATTGGATGGGCCACTCAGGAGCCAATTCCCCACAACTCTGTGCAGCTCTGGACTTGATAACATTTTCTATAAATATTAATATTATTACTAACGACTGGAGGGGGCCGCTTGAAGATGGTACAGAACGTCATGTTCAGAAGATCATGCAGGGAAAGACATTATGGAAGAGGAAGGAAGAACATTTACTGCTGCTGCTCACCACAGTGTAGGTGTCCCTAAAACGAGGCCTCACTCACATTCATATTTACTGAGCGTGTAGCTTAGTAAATATTCATCAGGCCACTTATGGTGACTGGCTTGTCTCACAGCACACAACCCACATCACACACTCCCTCTGGAGATGGGCCACGGTGGGGGAAGAGGGCTTGAGAGAGAAAGAAATTGAGAGAAAGGGGGAGAGAGCGAGAGACATGGAGAAGAGAGAGAAGCTCCAAAAAGCAAAACTGTTTTAGGCAGGGGCCAACAGAGCTAGGAAGGGGAGGCACCTCACCTTTTTAACGGAAAGAACATTGGTGTGTCCTAGGTCGGAGATGAATGTTCTCCATACTGAGAGTGATTGCATTTTCCGGAGGTGTAGTTATCACCAAGACTAGAAGTCTACACTGAGAAACTGGATGTGAGAATGGATTTTCTCCGGGTGTGAAAAGTCTACTTGTCAGCAGATGCGAACTCTTAACACACACACACACACACACACACACACACACTTCCATTCTCTCCCACGCACATGCACACATACGTGCACACACTGGGTTTAAAATCCAGAATCTCAGCCCACACAATCCTGACTTATCCAGTGCTTTAGTCAATGGTTTAGCCTACTGTATGTCAATACATGACTAGCAAAATAGGTGAAAGGTTAATTGTACCCTGTTTCTAATAAAACAGCCATAGACCTAAAAGAGCCGTATCAAATATTATTTCCATAAGTACAGTCCCTGGTAAGGCGCTTTCTTTAAGCACCAACTAGAGATACCCTGGTTTCCCCTTTCAAAGTCCTTGAGCTCAAAGTTGGGCATTGATAGATTAACATAATCACTGTGAGATTATACTGTTTTCAGTACCTCCATACTGCTGGTGTTTAAAGGATCTAGTGACCTTTCTTTTCTTCAGCTATGCCACTGTACTGAACGCACTGGAGTCTCCACACACAGTTCTCTTTGGCTGAGCTTGTGTATTCCCCAAGTAGCTTGCTAACTTTGCTCAACTATCCAGAAACTTTCCCACTCTTGACCTTCAGCCATAGAAGTAATTTGTTGACATTTTACACAAGATATGGTAATCTGAGAGGGGCCTGGTACACTTAAAGGAACACAAATTGGACATTACAAAGGCTTCTGTAGAGAGATGGAGCGCCAATGGAAAGCCAGAAGGCAAGTCTTCCCCATGATTAGAAGTTTGAAGCCCACATGATCTCTGCTTTAGTCGTGAACATCAATAATTAGGAGTTTTTCATAATTCTCCCTCTTTTAAAAATATAAAATGAGAGAGTGAAGAACTTTCAGCAAGAAAGTCCCTCCACCCCCCAAAAGAGTTATCAGATTACTTATCTGATGTAATCTCCAATGTAATGTTCTCAGACCTAAGGCATCCAGCAAACTCTGGTCATTTATTAATATTTTGACTTTCCGGGTACAACAATATTAGACGAGCAGAAAAAACTAATGTCTGTAAATCCTAATTGGGATTCCCAGCTCTAGCCATTTACACACAATGCCCCATAATGACAAAGTGAAAACATGTTTTGCAAATGTATTTAAAATTATATACAGAAATATCTCATTTACATAAGCATTCACACCACTGAGTCAATACTTTGTAGAATCAAATCAAATTTGATTTGTCACATACACATGGTTAGCAGATGTTAATGCGAGTGTAGCGAAATGCTTGTGCTTCTAGTTCCGACAATGCAGTAATAACCAACGAGTAATCTAACCTAACAATTCCACAACTACTACCTTATACACACAAGTGTAAAGGGATAAAGAATATGTACATAAAGATATATGAATGAGTGATGGTACAGAACGGCATAGGCAAGATGCAGTAGATGGTATAGAGTACAGTATATCCATATGAGATGAGTAATGTAGGGTATATAAACATAAAGTGGCATAGTTTAAAGTGGCTAGTGATACATGTATTACATAAAGATGGCAAGATGCAGTAGATGATATAGAGTACAGTATATACATATACATATGAGATGAGTAATGTAGGATATGTAAACATTATATTAAGTGGCATTGTTTAAAGTGGCTAGTGATACATTTTTACATAATTTCCATCAATTCCCATTATTAAAGTGGCTGGAGTTGAGTCAGTATGTTGGCAGCGGCCACTAAATGTTAGTGGTGGCTGTTTAACAGTCTGATGGCCTTGAGATAGAAGCTGTTTTTCAGTCTCTCGGTCCCCGCTTTGATGCACCTGTACTGACCTCGCCTTCTGGATGATAGCGGGGTGAACAGGCAGTGGCTCGGGTGGTTGTTGTCCTTGATTATCTTTATGGCCTTCCTGTGACATCGGGTGGTGTAGGTGTCCTGGAGGGCAGGTAGTTTGCCCCCGGTGATGCGTTGTGCAGACCTCACTACCCTCTGGAGAGCCTTACGGTTGTGGGCGGAGCAGTTGCCGTACCTGGCGGTGATACAGCCCGACAGGATGCTCTCGATTGTGCATCTGTAGAAGTTTGAGTGCTTTTGGTGACAAGCCGAATTTCTTCAGCCTCCTGAGGTTGAAGAGGCGCTGCTGCGCCTTCTTCACAACGCTGTCTGTGTGGGTGGACCAATTCAGTTTGTCCGTGATGTGTACGCCGAGGAACTTAAAACTGACTACCCTCTCCACTACTGTCCCGTCGATGTGGATAGGGGGGTGCTCCCTCTGTTGTTTCCTGAAGTCCACAATCATCTCCTTTGTTTTGTTGACGTTGAGTGTGAGGTTATTTTCCTGACACCACACTCCGAGGGCCCTCACCTCCTCCCTGTAGGCCGTCTCGTCGTTGTTGGTAATCAAGCCTACCACTGTAGTGTCGTCCGCAAACTTGATGATTGAGTTGGAGGCGTGCATGGCCACGCAGTCGTGGGTGAACAGGGAGTACAGGAGAGGGCTCAGAACGCACCCTTGTGGGGCCCCAGTGTTGAGGACCAGCGGGGTTGAGATGTTGTTACCTACCCTCACCACCTGGGGGCGGCCCGTCAGGAAGTCCAGGACCCAGTTGCACAGGGCGGGGTCGAGACCCAGGGTCTCGAGCTTGATGACGAGTTTGGAGGGTACTATGGTGTTAAATGCTGAGCTGTAGTCGATGAACCGCATTCTCACATAGGTATTCCTCTTGTCCAGATGGGTTAGGGCAGTGTGCAGTGTGGTTGCGATTGCGTCGTCTGTGGACCTATTGGGTCGGTAAGCAAATTGGAGTGGGTCTAGGGTGTCAGGTAGGGTGGAGGTGATATGGTCCTTGACTAGTCTCTCAAAGCACTTCATGATGACGGAAGTGAGTGCTACGGGGCGGTAGTAGTTTATTTATTTATTTTATTTATTTATCCGTTATTTTACCAGGTAAGTTGACTGAGAACACGTTCTCATTTGATGCAACGACCTGGGGAATAGTTACAGGGGAGAGGAGGGGGATGAATGAGCCAATTGTAAATTGTAAACTGCTCAGTTTTGGTGTTTGTCACTGTTTAGCTCAGTTACCTTAGCTTTCTTGGGAACAGGAACAATGGTGGTCCTCTTGAAGCATGTGGGAACAGCAGACTGGGATAAGGATTGATTGAATATGTCCGTAAACACACCAGCCAGCTGGTCTGCGCATGCTCTGAGGACACGGCTGGGAATGCCGTCTGGGCCTGCAGCCTTTATATATACACTGCTCAAAAAAATAAAGGGAACACTTAAACAACACAATGTAACTCCAAGTCAATCACACTTCTGTGAAATCAAACTGTCCACTTAGGAAGCAACACTGATTGACAATAAATTTCACATGCTGTTGTGCAAATGGAATAGACAAAAGGTGGAAATTATAGGCAATTAGCAAGACACCCCCAATAAAGGAGTGGTTCTGCAGGTGGTGACCACAGACCACTTCTCAGTTCCTATGCTTCCTGGCTGATGTTTTGGTCACTTTTGAATGCTGGCGGTGCTCTCACTCTAATGGTAGCATGAGACGGAGTCTACAACCCACACAAGTGGCTCAGGTAGTGCAGCTCATCCAGGATGGCACATCAATGCGAGCTGTGACAAGAAGGTTGTGACAAGAAGGCATCCTGTAGCACTGTCACAGGCCGGCTCATAGCCTGTGACAAAAATGAGGGAACACGAACAACAGGTATAGGCCAATTAAAAAGGTTCTTTATTCTAAACCAAAACTAGTAACTTTAAACAAAGAAAAAGGAATGAGGTGTGGAAGTATCATAATGTAAGGTGTATGTAAAGTGCAGGGATGCGTGAATCTGTGTGTGTGAATATGACTGAGTGAAAACTATGCAAAACTACAAAGGAACAAACAAAACAGGATTATACCTGGAGGAGCAGAGAGAGAGAGAAGTGATTAGTGAAGCAGTTTAAATACCCTGAGCCCAGGTGGCTCCAATCACTAACGACCCTCCTCTGCCTGCAGGAGGAACCGCCCCTGCAATGCAGAGGAGCCGTGACAGCACCAAGTCCAAAAAAGTTCTGAGACACTGTAAAGTCCATAAGAGCACCTCCTCCCAGCTGCCCACTGCACTGAGGATAGGAAACACTTTCACCACTGATAAATCTACGATAATCGATCATTTCAATAAGCATTTTTCTACAGCTGGCCATGCTTTCCACCTGGCTACCCCTATCCCGGTCAACAGCTCTGCACCCCCCACAGCAACTTGCCCAAGCCTCCCCATTTCTCCCAAAACCAGATAGCTGATGTTCTGAAAGAGCTGCAAAATCTTGACCCCTACAAATCAGCTGGGCTAGACAATCTGGACCCTCTATTTCTAAAATTATCCGCCGCAATTGTTGCAACCCCTATCACTAGCCTGTTCAACCTCTTTCCTATCATCTTTGTTCCCCAAAGATTGGAAAGCTGCCGCGGTCATCCCCCTCTTCGAAGGGGGAGACGCTCTAGACCCAAACTGTTATAGACCTATATCTATCCTACCCTGTCTTTCTAAACTCTTCGAAAGCCAAGATAACAAACAGATCACAGACTATTTCGAATCCCACTGTACCTTCTCCACTATGCAATCTGGTTTCCGAGCTGGTTATGTGTGCACCTCAGCCACGCTCAAGGTCCTAAACGATATCATAACCGCCATCGATAAAAGACAATACTGTGCAGCTGTATTCATCGACCTGGCCAAGGCATTCGACTCTGTCAATTTCCACATTCTTATCGGCAGACTCAACAGCCTTGGTTTCTCAAATTTATTTTTAAAGAATTTTTATTTCACCTTTATTTAACCAGGTAGGCAAGTTGAGAACAAGTTCTCATTTACAATTGCGACCTGGCCAAGATAAAGCAAAGCAGTTTGACACATACAACAACACAGAGTTACACATGGAGTAAAACAAACATACAGTCAATAATACAGTAGAAAGAAATAAGTATATACAATGTGAGAAAATGAGGTGAGAAGGGAGGTAAAGGCAAAAAAAAGGCCATGGTGGAGAAGTAAATACAATATAGCAAGTAAAACACTGGAATGGTGGATTTGCAGTGGAAGAATGTGCAAAGTAAAGATAGAAATAATGGGGAGCAAAATAAATAAATAAATACAGTAGGGGAAGAGGTAGTTGTTTGGGCTAAATTATAGATGGGCTATGTATCTGTGAGCTGCTCTGACAGCTGGTGCTTAAAGCTAGTGAGGGAGATAAGGGTTATCAGTTTCAGAGATTTTTGTAGTTCATTCCAGTCATTGGCAGCAGAGAACTGGAAGGAGAGGCGGCCAAAGGAAGAATTGGTTTTGGGGGTGACCAGAGAGATATACCTGCTGGAGCACGTGCTACAGGTGGGTGCTGCTATGGTGACCAGCGAGCTAAGGGGGGACTTTACCTAGCAGGGTCTTGTAGATGACCTGGAGCCAGTGGGTTTGGCGACGAGTATGAAGCGAGGGCCAGCCAACGAGAGCGTACAGGTCGCAGTGGTGGGTAGTATATGGGGCTTTGGTGACAAAAAGGACGGCACTGTGATAGACTGCATCCAATTTATTGAGAAGGGTATTGGAGGCTATTTTGTAAATGACATCGCCGAAGTCGAGGATCGGTAGGATGGTCAGTTTTACAAGGGTATGTTTGGCAACATGAGTGAAGGATGCTTTGTTGCGAAATTCGGAAGACCAATTCTAGATTTAATTTTGGATTGGAGATGTTTGAAGTGAGTCTGGAAGGAGAGTTTACAGTCTAACCAGACACCTAGGTATTTGTAGTTGTCCACATATTCTAAGTCAGAACCGTCCAGAGTAGTGATGTTGGACGGGCGGGCAGGTGCAGGCAGCGATCGGTTGAAGAGCATGCATTTAGTTTTACTTGTATTTAAGAGCAATTGGAGGCCACGGAAGGAGAGTTGTATGGCATTGAAGCTCGTCTGGAGGGTTGTAAACACAGTGTCCAAAGAAGGGCCAGAAGTATACAGAATGGTGTCGTCTGCGTAGAGGTGGATCAGAGACTCACCAGCAGGAAGAGCGACATCATTGATATATACAGAGAAAAGAGTCGGCCCGAGAATTGAACTCTGTGGCACCCCCATAGAGACTGCCAGAGGTCCGGACAACAGGCCCTCGGATATGACACACTGAACTCTGAGAAGTAGTTGGTGAACCAGGCGAGGCAGTCATTTTTTCTTTTAAAATTTTTCTTGGGTCACTATAACTATATCTATTTTGCCAATTGGATTGATCCCCTCTACCACACGGAACCCCACTAATCTACCGTCGGAAACGCACGAGGTGGCTAAAATCAGACTTCCATCCTATGCTAGCTTGCTACCGATGGCTCAGCTAGCTGTCTGAATCGCCGTTACCCCAACCAACCTCACTACTTACTGGACCCTTATGATCACTCGACTAAGCATGCCTCTCCTTAATGTCAATATGCCTTGTCCATTGCTGTTCTGGTTAGTGTTTATTGGCTTATTTCACTGTAGAGCCTCTAGCCCTGCTCATTATACCTTATCCAACCTTTCAGTTCCACCACCCACACATGCGATGACATCACCTGGTTTCAATGATGTTTCTAGAGACAATATCTCTCTCATCATCACTCAATACCTAGGTTTACCTCCACTGTATTCACATCCTACCATACCTTTGTCTGTACATTATACCTTGAAGCTATTTTATCGCCCCCAGAAACCTCCTTTTACTCTCTGTTCCGGACGCACTAGACGACCAATTCTCATAGCTTTTAGCCGTACCCTTATCCTACTCCTGCTCTGTTCCTCTGGTGATGTAGAGGTGAATCCAGGCCCTGCAGTGCCTAGCTCCACTCCTATTCCACAGGCGCTCTCTTTTGATGACTTCTGTAACTGTAATAGCCTTGGTTTCATGCATGTTAATATTAGAAGCCTCTTTTTTTCCCATCGCTAGCACGTGGTGTAATCTTGAACCCAGTAGCAGAAAAACTTTGATCAGGCCTACCTTGTTGTTACGAGTCCCACTGTGTTCTGGTTACAGGCTCTGGTGTTATAGCCCTGTGGAGCTAACAGCAAACCCTTTGGTAAGAGAGATCTATGACATATGGCTTTAATCTAGTCATTAGCATTACCAGTTTCACTGTGTTCTTAGTGGGAGGGAGCCTCAAGTGTGTCTGGCTTTGCCAGCGTCTTGGTGGCGATGGTGTGGGGCCTGCAGTAAATCCACAGTCAATCTATGAATGTAGGGTCAGGTCCTCAGTGAAGGCTCAGTCAGAGATGCTCAAAGGAGCCGGCCAGTGGACAGATGCAGCAGCAGATATTTCAATGCAGAGCCATATAATTTGAGTAACTTGGTGGTGGGCATAGGAGGAGCGAAGCGTGGTCTGAGTTAGCCATGGAGAGGGTTGGCTGCTCCGACTACACACTGCTCATTAAGCCAGACCCACTTGCTGTTTACCCAGAAGAAACAGAGAGAGTGAGCGGGATGAGAGAACAGGGTGAGAGTGAGGGAGAGGTGAGAGGATAGGTGAGGGAGAATGCTAAATGCGCAGAGGGAAGGAGGGGAGAGACAGAGAGGCGAAGAGAGGAGCTGGAGAAAGATTGCTACATAGACAGAGAAGAGAGAGGGGGGCTGAGAGGAGGCTTTAGCATAGACTCAGCGGCTGTCTGTCTGGTTTTCTCCCATAACTCCACTGGGCCCAGGGTTGAGCTATCCCTCCCCTGCATTTCCCCCCTCATTCACACACCCGCCAGTTTACAAGACGGAGAAAATGAAGTCTGAATAATGAAACCATCACAGTTCGTGCCATGTGTGGAGTCATACTGTAGTTCTAGGAAATCTGTCACCTAATGAAACTGGCAGAGGGTCAGAGGGAGGGAATGTGTAGCTGTGATGATTGTTCCCCAAATAAACCTCATTCTGGGCAATTTGTTTCAGATAAATAATGTCTGGCATCTTTAATAACTACCAGGTGAAAATGCCAATCCAGGTTAATGTGATATGATTGGCCCAATTTGAAAGGTTGTAAGGGAGGGAGGGACCGAGGGAAAACAATGTTATTTATGGTAAGACTGATGAAGTGACAAGTACAGAAAACTGGAGGACAGACAGATGGAGGGAGGGATTAGATAAAGATGTTGAGATGAAAATGATGTAATGACAGGGACTAGGGAAAGAGGGAGAGGAAGGACATCATTTCATTCATTAATTACATTTCAATTCACTTCCTTCATTTAATTGAAATTAATTCTGATGGGTGGAGGGTTGGATTCCAGTGTGTAGCTCAATGAAGGACAGATGGAGTGAGCGGGCATAGATTAAATGGAGGTAGAGGAGGGTATAGTGACAGACATGGTTCCCTGCTGGCAGTGGGCGTGACACGTGGCGGTCCTGACTCTTCTACTACCAGGAGTGCCAATCTGTCCAGATCTCAGGCAGCCCAGAGTCTTAGCAGCCCAGAGTCTGATTTAAGGCTGCTGTCAATAATGATAATAATACTGCAACTCCTGCAGAACTACAGCCTGGCTTGTCCTTATAATAGAGTTACTGATAAGACCGGGCCTGCAAGGTTCAACCCAGCCACAGCAGCACCCACCAGTAGTCCAACCAGCCACAGAATTAGAGCACCAGTACTCTAATAAGATCAAATATAAGCCTAGTCAGGCTGTGGTATTAACAAGAGATGTAGGCCTTGTAAGAACTATCAAAAAGAGCAACACTATTAAGACTATTACACTGAACTTCAGTATTAGAGTTCTAGTATTAATCTGAGCTGCAGTAGTATAACTCTAGTATTAATCTGAGCTGCAGTAGTATAACTCTAGTATTAATCTGAGCTGCAGTAGTATAACTCTAGTATTAATCTGAGCTGCAGTAGTATAACTCTAGTATTAATCTGAGCTGCAGTAGTATAACTCTAGTATTAATCTGAGCTGCAGTAGTATAACTCTAGTATTAATCTGAGCTGCAGTAGTATAACTCTAGTATTAATCTGGGCTGCGTTATTAGAGCAGAAGTCTTAAAAAGAGGGCCGTATTAGAGAGCATGGTAGAGCTAGTGATCAAGCTTTGGTCTTAATTAAAGTGAATTATAATGACCTACGCTCACCACCCTGGGCAGACTGCATCACTCCCTTGGCCTGTGGTGACATTGAGGGAGGGATTGGAGAGAAAGAGGAGTGGAGTGTGAGTGATTTGGCTGTCAGTCATGTTTTAATGAAGATCACTGCTAGCCGTAGTGGTGTCTCCATTGAAGGTGAGCTAGTAATTACGTTAGACTCTGGAGAGGGGAGGACCGCTCTTCCCATCCCTCTGACTTTAAAATGGTGAAAGCCCGGAATGGCAATGACCAAGCTAAAACGGGTTATATCCATCTAGAGATCTCCATCTATCTATGTGGTGCAGGGGCACCTCCTACTGTTATGGGGACAGCACCTCCTACTGTTATGGGGACAGCACCTCCTACTGTTATGGGGACAGCACCTCCTACTGTTATGGGGACAGCACCTCCTACTGTTATGGGGACAGCACCTCCTACTGTTATGGGGACAGCACCTCCTACTGTTATGGGGACAGCACCTCCTACTGTTATGGGGACAGCACCTCCTACTGTTATGGGGACAGCACCTACTACTGTTATGGGGACAGCACCTCCTACTGGTATGGGGACAGCACCTCCTACTGTTATGGGGACAGCACCTCCTACTGTTATGGGGACAGCACCTCCTACTGTTATGGGGACAGCACCTCCTACTGTTATGGGGACAGCACCTCCTACTGTTATGGGGACAGCACCTCCTACTGTTAGGGGGACAGCACCTCCTACTGTTAGGGGGACAGCACCTCCTACTGTTAGGGGGACAGCACCTCCTACTGTTAGGGGGACAGCACCTCCTACTGTTAGGGGGACAACAGCTCGTACTGTTAGGGGGACAACAGCTCGTACTGTTTCGGGGACAACAGCTCGTACTGTTTCGGGGACAACAGCTCGTACTGTTTCGGGGACAACAGCTCGTACTGTTTCGGGGACAACAGCTCGTACTGTTTCGGGGACAACAGCTCGTACTGTTTCGGGGACAACAGCTCGTACTGTTTCGGGGACAACAGCTCGTACTGTTTCGGGGACAACAGCTCGTACTGTTTCGGGGACAACAGCTCGTACTGTTTCGGGGACAACAGCTCGTACTGTTTCGGGGACAACAGCTCGTACTGTTTCGGGGACAACAGCTCGTACTGTTAGGGGGACAACAGCTCGTACTGTTAGGGGGACAACAGCTCGTACTGTTAGGGGGACAACAGCTCGTACTGTTAGGGGGACAACAGCTCGTACTGTTAGGGGGACAACAGCTCGTACTGTTAGGGGGACAACAGCTCCTACTGTTAGGGGGACAACAGCTCCTACTGTTAGGGGGACAACAGCTCCTACTGTTAGGGGGACAACAGCTCCTACTGTTAGGGGGACAAGACCTCGTACTGTTAGGGGGACAAATCAAATAAAATGTATTTCTATAGCCCTTCTTACATCAGCTGATATCTCAAAGTGCTGTACAGAAACCCAGCCTAAAACCCCGAACAGCAAGCAATGCAGGTGTAGAAGCACGGTGGCTAGGAAAAACTCCCTAGAAAGACCAAAACCTAGGAAGAAATCTAGAGGAACCAGGCTATGAGGGGTGGCCAGTCCTCTACTGGCTGTGCCGGGTGGAGATTATAACAGAACATGGCCAAGATGTTCATAAATGACCAGCATGGTCAAATAATAATAATCACAGTAGTTGTCGAGGGTGCAACAAGTCAGAACCTCAGGAGTAAATGCCAGTTGGCTTTTCATAGCCGATCATTGAGAGTATCTCTACCGCTCCTGCTGTCTCTAGAGAGTTGAAAACAGCAGGTCTGGGACAGGTAGCACATCCGGTGAACAGGTCAGGGTTCCATATCCGCAGGCAGAACAGTTGAAACTGGAGCAGCAGCACGGCCAGGTGGACTGGGGACAGCAAGGAGTCATCATGCCAGGTAGTCCTGAGGCATGGTCCTAGGGCTCAGGTCCTCCGAGAGAGAGAAAGAAAGAGAGAAAGAGAGAATTAGAGAGCGCATACTTAAATTCACACAGGACACCGGATAAGACAGGAGAAGTACTCCAGATATAACAGACTGACCCTAGCCCCCCGACACATAAACTACTGCAGCATAAATACTGGAGGCTGAGACAGGAGGGGTCAGGAGACACTGTGGCCCCATCCGATGATACCCCCGGACAGGGCCAAACAGGCAGGATATAACCCAACCCACTTTGCCAAAGCACAGCCCCCACACCACTAGAGGGATAACTTCAACCACCAACTTACCATCCTGAGACAAGGCCGAGTATAGAACACAAAGATCTCCGCCGGACAATACCTCGTACTGTTAGGGGGACAACACCTCGTACTGTTAGGGGGACAAGACCTCCTACTGATAGGGGGACAGCATTTATCAATGATAAAACACAGAGCCAGGACTGTGACCTGACTAGGAAAAACTCTTGGCCCAGGAGTTGTGTGTTTCATTCATTTGACATGGGCCACATATGCTGTGCATATGGTAATAAGTCACTTTAAGACCCTATCCCTGTGTGTGTTTGTCCTCTGTCCAGGTAATTCCCAGATGGGGGCGACCATAGTGGACGCCTTAGACAGCCTGTACATGATGGGCCTCCACGATGAGTTCAAGGATGGACAGGAGTGGATCGAGCAGAACCTGGACTTCAGTGTGGTGAGTAGAGAACAAAACCTTTTAGTTCCTGTACTCACTCCAGGAGTAAAACAGTTGCAATTAGCCTCCTTCTTCTGGCCTGTAGTCTTCAGTGCCATACTGTTCAGAGAACCCTCAGAGAACCAAAAACCAGCAAACATCATGCTTGATTCCACTTGTACCTGGAAATTAGATCTACTAACAGCCATACAGCCAATGGGTGCTAGAGTGACAGACTCACAGACAGCAGATATGAGTTGCGCTTTGCAGACAGTCCAGGCTACAGACAGAATGCACTCTTGTTTTATCTCTGACCGGTAGTGAAGCCTGTTGATACATGAGAAGAGGAGCGTCTAGCGTTGCTGTGATGGGAGGGAGGGAGAACTGGACACCCGCTGGTAACCAGGAGACGGGAGTAGGAGTCATGGAAACGATGTGGGCAGGGAGAGCGTTGCCGACTGTGCTGATGCAGAACACAGACCTGGGGAGTGTAGAGCCCACAAACCAGACCACATATCAGGGTCAATTGTGTACAGTCAGTGTATACCCTCAATACCAGTCAGCTTCTCTCTCTGAGCATCTTCACCTCAGTCTTGGTTCTCTGCTCTACCAATCTTTCTCTCTCTGGCTCGCTCCCTCTCCCCTCTCCCCTCTCTCTTTCTCTCCCAGGATGGAGTTATTAAAGCCCTGCTGAGCTAATGACATCGCAGGCAGAGTGTGTGTGTGTGTGTGTGTTTGTGTTTCTGACTGGCTGATGCTGTGAGAGGTAATTAACTTTTGGACCCGTCCGGTCAGCTCTGGGGGAGAGATGGAGAGAGAGAGAGAGACTGAAGGAGAGAGAGAGAGACTAAAGGACAGAGAGAGAGACTAAAGGAGAGAGAGAGAGACTAAAGGAGAGAGAGAGAGACTGAAGGAGAGAGAGAGAGACTGAAGGAGAGAGAGAGAGAGAGACTGAAGGAGAGAGAGAGAGAGAGACTGAAGGAGAGAGAGAGAGAGAGACTGAAGGAGAGAGAGAGAGAGACTGAAGGAGAGAGAGAGAGAGACTGAAGGAGAGAGAGACTGAAGGAGAGAGAGACTGAAGGAGAGAGAGACTGAAGGAGAGAGAGACTGAAGGAGAGAGAGACTGAAGGAGAGAGAGAGAGAGACTGAAGGAGAGAGAGAGAGAGACTGAAGGAGAGAGAGAGAGAGACTGAAGGAGAGAGAGAGAGAGACTGAAGGAGAGAGAGAGAGAGACTGAAGGAGAGAGAGAGAGAGACTGAAGGAGAGAGAGAGAGAGACTGAAGGAGAGAGAGAGAGAGAGAGAGACTGAAGGAGAGAGAGAGAGAGAGAGAGACTGAAGGAGAGAGAGAGACTGAAGGAGAGAGAGAGACTGAAGGAGAGAGAGAGACTGAAGGAGAGAGAGAGACTGAAGGAGAGAGAGAGAGAGACTGAAGGAGAGAGAGAGAGAGACTGAAGGAGAGAGAGACTGAAGGAGAGAGAGAGAGAGAGACTGAAGGAGAGAGAGAGAGAGAGACTGAAGGAGAGAGAGAGAGAGAGACTGAAGGAGAGAGAGAGAGAGAGACTGAAGGAGAGAGAGAGAGAGAGTGAAGGAGAGAGAGAGAGTCTGAAGGAGAGAGAGAGAGAGAGACTGAAGGAGAGAGAGAGAGAGACTGAAGGAGAGAGAGAGAGAGACTGAAGGAGAGAGAGAGAGAGACTGAAGGAGAGAGAGAGAGAGAGAGAGAGAGAGAGAGAGAGAGAGAGAGAGACTGAAGGAGAGAGAGAGAGAGAGACTGAAGGAGAGAGAGAGAGAGAGAGACTGAAGGAGAGAGAGAGAGAGAGACTGAAGGAGAGAGAGACTGAAGGAGAGAGAGAGAGAGAGACTGAAGGAGAGAGAGAGAGAGAGTCTGAAGGAGAGAGAGAGAGAGAGTCTGAAGGAGAGAGAGAGAGACTGAAGGAGAGAGAGAGAGAGAGACTGAAGGAGAGAGAGAGAGAGACTGAAGGAGAGAGAGAGAGAGACTGAAGGAGAGAGAGAGAGAGACTGAAGGAGAGAGAGAGAGAGACTGAAGGAGAGAGAGAGAGAGACTGAAGGAGAGAGAGAGAGACTGAAGGAGAGAGAGAGAGAGACTGAAGGAGAGAGAGAGAGAGACTGAAGGAGAGAGAGAGAGAGACTGAAGGAGAGAGAGAGAGAGACTGAAGGAGAGAGAGAGAGAGAGAGAGACTGAAGGAGAGAGAGAGACTGAAGGAGAGAGAGAGACTGAAGGAGAGAGAGAGACTGAAGGAGAGAGAGAGACTGAAGGAGAGAGAGAGACTGAAGGAGAGAGAGAGACTGAAGGAGAGAGAGAGAGAGAGACTGAAGGAGAGAGAGAGAGAGACTGAAGGAGAGAGAGACTGAAGGAGAGAGAGACTGAAGGAGAGAGAGAGAGAGAGTCTGAAGGAGAGAGAGAGAGAGACTGAAGGAGAGAGAGACTGAAGGAGAGAGAGACTGAAGGAGAGAGAGAGAGAGAGTCTGAAGGAGAGAGAGAGAGTCTGAAGGAGAGAGAGAGAGACTGAAGGAGAGAGAGAGAGAGACTGAAGGAGAGAGAGAGAGAGACTGAAGGAGAGAGAGACTGAAGGAGAGAGAGACTGAAGGAGAGAGAGAGAGAGAGTCTGAAGGAGAGAGAGAGAGAGACTGAAGGAGAGAGAGAGAGAGACTGAAGGAGAGAGAGACTGAAGGAGAGAGAGAGAGAGAGTCTGAAGGAGAGAGAGAGAGAGAGTCTGAAGGAGAGAGAGAGAGTCTGAAGGAGAGAGAGAGAGACTGAAGGAGAGAGAGAGAGAGAGAGACTGAAGGAGAGAGAGAGAGAGAGAGACTGAAGGAGAGAGCGAGAGAGAGAGACTGAAGGAGAGAGAGAGAGAGAGAGACTGAAGGAGAGAGAGAGAGAGACAAGGAGAGAGAGAGAGACTCAATGAGAGAGAGAGAGAGAGAGACTGAAGGAGAGAGAGAGTGACTGAAGGAGAGAGAGAGAGAGTGACTGAAGGAGAGAGAGTGACTGAAGGAGAGAGAGTGACTGAAGGAGAGAGAGAGAGAGACTGAAGGAGAGAGAGAGAGAGACTGAAGGAGAGAGAGAGAGAGACTGAAGGAGAGAGAGAGAGAGACTGAAGGAGAGAGAGAGAGAGACTGAAGGAGAGAGAGAGAGAGACTGAAGGAGAGAGAGAGACAGACAGAGACGGACGGACAGAGAGAGAGACAGACAGAGACGGACGGACAGAGAGAGAGACAGACAGAGACGGACGGACAGAGAGAGAGACAGACAGAGAGACGGACGGACGGACGGACGGACAGAGAGAGAGACGGACAGAGAGACGGACGGACAGAGAGAGACGGACGGACGGACAGAGAGAGACGGACGGACGGACAGAGAGAGACGGACGGACAGAGAGAGACGGACGGACGGACAGAGAGAGACGGACGGACGGACAGAGAGAGACGGACGGACAGAGAGAGACGGACGGACAGAGAGAGACGGACGGACAGAGAGGACGGACAGAGAGAGACGGACGGACAGAGAGAGACGGACGGACAGAGAGAGACGGACGGACAGAGAGAGACGGACGGACAGAGAGAGACGGACGGACAGAGAGAGACGGACGGACAGAGAGAGACGGACGGACAGAGAGAGACGGACGGACAGAGAGAGACGGACGGACAGAGAGAGACGGACGGACAGAGAGAGACGGACGGACAGAGAGAGACGGACGGACAGAGAGAGACGGACGGACAGACAGAGAGAGAGAGAGACAGACAGACAGAGAGAGAGAGAGACAGACAGAGAGACAGAGACGGACGGACAGAGAGAGAGACAGAGACGGACGGACAGAGAGAGAGACAGAGACGGACGGACAGAGAGAGAGAGAGACGGACGGACAGAGAGAGAGAGAGACGGACGGACAGAGAGACGGACTGAGAGAGAGAGAGAGAGACGGACGGACTGATAGAGAGAGAGAGACACGGACGGACTGATAGAGAGACGGACGGACGGACTGAGAGAGCGAGAGAGACGGACGGACGGACTGAGAGAGACAGACAGAGAGAGACAGAGACAGACAGAGAGAGACAGAGACAGACAGAGAGAGAGAGAGACAGACAGAGAGACGGACGGACAGAGAGACAGAGACGGACGGACAGAGAGAGAGACAGAGACGGACGGACAGAGAGAGAGACAGAGACGGACGGACAGAGAGAGAGACAGAGACGGACGGACAGAGAGAGAGAGAGACGGACGGACAGAGAGACGGACAGAGAGAGAGAGAGACGGACGGACTGATAGAGAGAGAGAGACACGGACGGACTGATAGAGAGACGGACGGACGGACAGAGAGCGAGAGAGACGGACGGACGGACTGAGAGAGCGAGAGAGACGGACGGACGGACTGAGAGAGCGAGAGAGACGGACGGACAGAGAGAGAGAGAGAGGGACGGACGGACTGAGAGAGCGAGAGAGACGGACGGACTGAGAGACGGACGGACAGAGAGAGAGAGAGGGACGGACGGACAGAGAGAGAGAGAGGGACGGACGGACAGAGAGAGAGAGACGGACGGACGGACAGAGAGAGAGAGAGAGACGGACTGAGAGAGACGGACGGACTGAGAGAGAGAGAGAGAGATGGATTGAGAGAGAGAGAGACGGACGGACAGAGAGAGAGAGACGGACGGACGGACGGAGAGAGAGAGAGAGACGGACGGACAGAGAGAGAGAGAGAGAGACGGACGGACGGACGGACAGAGAGAGAGACGGACGGACAGAGAAAGACGGACGGACAGAGAGAGAGACGGACGGACTGAGAGAGCGAGAGAGACGGCCGGACTGAGAGAGACGGCCGGACTGAGAGAGACGGCCGGACTGAGAGAGACGGCCGGACTGAGAGAGACGGCCGGACTGAGAGAGACGGCCGGACTGAGAGAGAGAGAGAGGGACGGACGGGGAGAGAGAGAGAGAGGGACGGACGGAGAGAGAGAGAGAGAGGGACGGACGGAGAGAGAAACGTACGGAAGGGGAGAGAGAGAGAGAGAGACGGACTGAAGGGGAGAGAGGGATACGGACGGAAGGAAGGGGAGGGAGAGAGACGGCCGGGAGGGAGAGGGACGGACGGAGAGAGAGAGAGGGACAGAGAGAGAGAGGGACAGAGAGAGACGTACGGACGGAGAGAGAGACGTACGGACGGAGAGAGAGACGTACGGACGGAGAGAGAGACGTACGGACGGAGAGAGAGACGTACGGACGGAGAGAGAGACGTACGGACGGAGAGAGAGACGTACGGACGGAGAGAGAGACGTACGGACGGACGGAGAGACGTACGGACGGACGGAGAGAGAGGGACGGACGGACGGACGGACGGAGAGAGAGAGACGGACGGAGAGAGAGAGAGAGACGGACGGAGAGAGAGAGAGAGACGGACGGAGAGAGAGACGGACGGAGAGAGAGAGACGGACGGAGAGAGAGAGAGAGAGAGACGGACGGACGGAGAGAGAGAGAGACGGACGGACGGAGAGAGAGAGAGACGGACGGAGAGAGAGAGAGAGAGACGGACAGAGAGAGAGAGAGAGAGAGAGACGGACAGAGAGAGAGAGAGACGGACAGAGAGAGAGAGAGAGACGGACAGAGAGAGACGGACAGAGAGAGAGAGAGAGGGACGGACGGAGAGAGAGAGAGGGACAGAGAGAGAGACGTACGGACGGAGAGAGAGACGTACGGACGGAGAGAGAGACGTACGGACGGAGAGAGAGACGTACGGACGGAGAGAGAGACGTACGGACGGAGAGAGAGACGTACGGACGGACGGAGAGACGTACGGACGGACGGAGAGAGAGAGACGTACGGACGGAGAGAGAGAGACGGACGGAGAGAGAGAGACGGACGGAGAGAGAGAGACGGACGGAGAGAGAGAGACGGACGGAGAGAGAGAGACGGACGGAGAGAGAGAGACGGACGGAGAGAGAGAGACGGACGGAGAGAGAGAGACGGACGGAGAGAGACGGACGGAGAGAGACGGACGGACGGAGAGAGAGAGACGGACGGAGAGAGAGAGACGGACGGAGAGAGAGAGACGGACGGAGAGAGAGAGACGGACGGAGAGAGAGAGAGACGGACGGAGAGAGAGAGAGAGAGAGAGACGGACGGAGAGAGAGAGAGAGAGAGACGGACGGAGAGAGAGAGAGAGAGAGACGGACGGAGAGAGAGAGAGAGAGAGACGGACGGAGAGAGAGAGAGAGAGGGACGGACGGAGAGAGAGAGAGAGACGGACGGAGAGAGAGAGAGAGAGGGACGGAGAGAGAGAGAGAGAGGGACGGAGAGAGAGAGAGAGAGGGACGGAGAGAGAGAGAGAGGGACGGACGGAGAGAGAGAGAGACGGACGGACGGAGAGAGAGAGAGAGACGGACAGAGAGAGAGAGAGAGAGACGGACAGAGAGAGAGAGAGAGAGACGGACAGAGAGAGAGAGAGAGAGACGGACAGAGAGAGAGAGAGAGAGACGGACAGAGAGAGAGAGAGAGAGACGGACGGGGAGAGAGAGAGAGAGACGGACAGAGAGAGAGAGAGAGACAGACGGAAGGGGAGAGAGAGAGAGAGAGAGACGGACGGACGGACGGACGGACGGACGGACGGACGGACGGAAGGGGAGAGAGAGAGACGGACGGAAGGGGAGGGAGGGAGGGAGAGAGAGGGGGATACAGATGGAAGGGGAAGGAAGGAGGGACGGACGGAAGGGGAAGGAAGGAGGGACGGACGGAAGGGGAGGGAGGGAGGGAGAGGGCGGGAGGGAGGGAGGGAGAGACGGATCAAAGTAGATGGAGGGAAGGGGAGGGACGGACAGAGTGGGAGGGAGGGAGAGACGGATCGAGGAAGGAAGGAGAAAGAAGAGGATGAAAGATGGAGAGAGCAAAATTGGAGGAGTGGATGTTAGTAATCTGAGGTGGGAGTGTTGATCTAGATCAGTTCTATCTGTAATACCTCCACACTCACTGTATTTAGGCATTAAGATTCAGGCATTAACAGTTAAGCTCATAAACTGTCATGGATGTTATTCCCTGATCTCCCTCCCTTCTCAGCCTCTGATGAAAATAGCAATTCCCAAATGAGAAACGGGAATGATTTCAAGTTCTTCAAAATAGTTGTGTTTTGAAGTAGTGTTTTGTAGCTTGCGGTGGTTCCAAAATATTATTAGAATCTTCTGTACTTAGACTTCAGTGTAAATGAAAGGTTTGTTTGAGCTATCTGTTTGCATCAAGCCCATGCTCCTCTCCCTTGTTGCTTCTTACTTCCAGGCTAAAATGAGAGCAAAGATTTCCAGTTACTGACTATATTAAAGACATCAGTCTTTGTCAAACTTAATCATGGGCTTACGGCTTCATAGAGGGAGAGAGGGTGTGTGTGCGACGTGTGTGTGCGACGTGTGTGTGCGACGTGTGTGTGCGACGTGTGTGTGTGTGTGTGTGTGTGTGACGTGTGTGTGACGTGTGTGTGACGTGTGTGAGACGTGTGAGACGTGTGTGTGTGTGTGTGTGACGTGTGTGTGTGTGACGTGTGTGTGTGCGACGTGTGTGTGTGCGACGTGTGTGCGGTGTGTGCGACGTGTGTGTGTGTGTGCGACGTCTGTGTGTGTGTGTGTGTGCAACGTGTGTGTGTGCGCGACTTGTGTGTGTGTGCGCGACTTGTGTGTGTGTGTGCAACGTGTGTGTGTGCGCGACGTGTGTGTGTGTTCGTGCGTGTGTGTGTGAGCTTGTACATGTGTTAAAGCCTCTACTAATGAATGATTAATTAGCTGCCATGTTGGGCTGTCCTTTGTGGTGAGTCATTGTTAGCTGGATGGTTCCTGGAAGGCCTGTACTAGAGCGCCCTGCGATGATGGATGACTCTCAATGCAGTCGGAAATGAATCGTCACGCTTTAAAAATGACTGAATTAATTGAGTCTGTTTAGACAACGCTGGGTTAGGAATTAATTTACTAGAGTTTAAAGTAAGATTTCATGTGAATCGATAGCACGTGGGAGATTAATTAGTACATGATGTCCCACTCGGATTAGATGAACCTCATTTAATATGGAGTAACATTCCTTATTTACAAATTCAGATGGTTTCCAAGGAAAATTCTGACATGTTTTAAATGTTACATTTTACACTTTTTAAATGTTATATCGAAGGAGTTGAAGCACTGCAGTTAAAGTATATCTTTCAGTTGTCACCTTAAACATGATACATTCTGGTCTTTATAGGAGTCACATGAACGACACTAATTACAGTGAGACATCTGAATGACACTAATTAGTGTGAGACATCTGAACGACACTAATTAGTGTGAGACATCTGAATGACACTAATTAGTGTGAGACATCTGAATGACACTAATTAGTGTGAGACATCTGAATGACACTAATTCGTGTGAGACATCTGAATGACACTAATTAGGGTGAGACATCTGAATGACACTAATTAGGGTGAGACATCTGAATGACACTAATTGGTGTGAGACATCTGAATGACACTAATTGGTGTGAGACATCTGAATGACACTAATTAGTGTGAGACCTGAATGACACTAATTAGTGTGAGACATCTGAATGACACTAATTAGTGTGAGACATCTGAATGACACTAATTAGTGTGAGACATCTGAATGACACTAATTAGTGTGAGACATCTGAATGACACTAATTAGTGTGAGACATCTGAATGACACTAATTCGTGTGAGACATCTGAATGACACTAATTAGGGTGAGACATCTGAATGACACTAATTAGGGTGAGACATCTGAATGACACTAATTGGTGTGAGACATCTGAATGACACTAATTGGTGTGAGACATCTGAATGACACTAATTAGTGTGAGACCTGAATGACACTAATTAGTGTGAGACCTGAATGACACTAATTAGTGTGAGACATCTGAATGACACTAATTAGTGTGAGACATCTGAATGACTAATTAGTGTGAGACAGCTGAATGACACTAATTAGTGTGAGACATCTGAATGACACTAATTAGTGTGAGACATCTGAATGACACTAATTAGAGTGTGAGACATCTGAATGACACTAATTAGAGTGTGAGACATCTGAATGACACTAATTAGAGTGAGACACCTGAATGACACTAATTAGAGTGAGACCTGAATGACACTAATTAGTGTGAGACCTGAATGACACTAATTAGTGTGAGACCTGAATGACACTAATTAGAGTGTGAGACCTGAATGACACTAATTAGAGTGTGAGACACCTGAATGACACTAATTAGAGTGTGAGACACCTGAATGACACTAATTAGAGTGTGAGACACCTGAATGACACTAATTAGAGTGAGACACCTGAATGACACTAATTAGAGTGTGAGACACCTGAATGACTGTGAATGATTGTCATGTCTGTTTGTGTGCAGAACCTGAATGACTGATATTTTCAGTCACCTGAATGACATTTTTTATTTATTTTTTGTCCTGTGCAGTTTGCGTGGGTCACCCGTATGACAGCGATCATTTTGTTGTGCTGTGCAGTTTGCGTGGGTCACCCGTATGACGGCAATCATTTTGTTGTGCTGTGCAGTTTGCGTGGGTCACCCGTATGACGGCAATCATTTTGTTGTGCTGTGCAGTTTGCGTGGGTCACCCGTATGACGGCAATCATTTTGTTGTGCTGTGCAGTTTGCATGGGTCACCCGTATGACGGAGATCATTTTGTTGTGCTGTGCAGTAGTGCCAACACAGGGTGCTTTTATGACCGCGCTCTTTGTCTGGCACCTAAGTGTCATTGTAAACAGGTAGCGGTGCTGAAGGGGAGATGGATGCTGACGAGGCCTTGAGCTTTATGAGTTCTCACCACCGTCCTTCAGAGGGGGAGCACAACACGGCCGGGGTGCCACGAAACACCCCCTTTAACAAATCTCCCCTCCCCTGTCTTCCCCATTCTCCACTCTCCCAGGGTGACAGTTGGATTAACAGTCCGTTGAGGTTATTACATAGGGAATCAGGCTGTGCTTGTGGTAGAACTTGGAAAGGTGTTCTCTATTAGTCTGACATGAATTTGGTGTTACAGCCTTGGTCTGAATGGTAGGCTATTTGAATTCAGGAATGTGTGCCATTACACACACTTATTGTTTGGTATTACTGTGCAAGATATCTGATGTGGTTTTGGCACAAGGCTGCTCTGGCAGTTCTGTGCAGTGTCTTTCTTTCTTTCGCTCTCTTACTTTCTCTCTTTCTCTGGCTGATTCTCCCTCTGTTTTTTCAGAACGCTGAAGTGTCTGTCTTCGAGGTCAACATCCGCTTCATCGGAGGACTGCTGGCCGCCTACTACCTCTCTGGACAGGAGGTATCTGCTCGTCGGTGTCTGTCTGTCTCTGTCTGTCTGTCTGTCTCTCTGTCTGTCTGTCTGTCTGTCTGTCTTGAAGCTGATCTCATTTAGTTAATTGGTGGATTGTATGGTCGACCGAGATTTCTTTAGTCGAGCAGTCGAAAATAGATACTTTTTTTTTTCATGGTGCACAAGACACCGTTCTGATTTGCGCCTCTTTCGGTAGACTAATCCATTGTGGAGGCCACCGGAATGGCACAGTCCATCACTCTAAGACATGCTACTGTAATTGTATATGGTTATATTATGTAAGAATAATTGTGCAACACTAATAAATATAATATGATTTTATTACAAATGCGCTTTCTCCTGCGTTTGATAGCGGTCGCTGTCTGCGGTCCTGAAACATAATCTACAGTGCTGTTGAATTGACTCCTTTCCCTATATGTTGCTATGTGCATAGTAACAAAATTAACCAGCATATTGGTGTTGAGAACAATGCAGTTGAGGCAGCTTTTTTTTTTTTTTTTTCACAGTATGGCCATCACGCTCCCTCTTGAGTCATTTGTGTCTCAATGATTTAATGAAACAGTGCGCTTAAAACACGTGTCAAACTCATTCCACAGAGAGCCGAGTGTCTGCAGGTTTTCGCTCCACCGTTGTATTTGTTTGATGAATTAAGGTCACTAATTAGTAAGGAACTCCCCTCACCTAATGAAAACTACCACTAGTCTCTCTGTCTCTCTCTCTGTCTCTCTGTCTCTCTCTCTGTCCCCTGCCATGCGGTATCAGTCATCCCCCTCTTCCTGCTCCTATTAAAGGAGTGTGAGTGGTGGAATTACACTCCAGCCATGCGTCTCTGCTGGTCCCAGACTACTCAGCTGATTGGAGCAGATCCCTGGCCACGCTCCCTCTTATTGATCATCCCTCCTTCTTCTCACTCTCACCGCCTCTCCCTCTCTCCCCCTCTGAATAAATTGTGATAATTCTGCAG
This sequence comes from Salvelinus namaycush, assembly GCF_016432855.1. NCBI lineage: Eukaryota > Metazoa > Chordata > Actinopteri > Salmoniformes > Salmonidae > Salvelinus > Salvelinus namaycush. Next base: position 5,046,213 of record NC_052325.1, on the reverse strand, counting down.
AGGCTGGAGGAGTGGTGGGATAGGGAATCAGAAAGATGTTGAGTGGGGAATGGGAGGGGTGATATCGTTCGTGAGAGCGCTTTATTCCGTGTTACCAGTAGAGGTCGACCGATTAATCGGCATGTCCGATAACTTGAAATCGGCCCTAATTTTTCATAACAATCAGTAATAGGCATTTTTGGATGCCGATTATGGCCGATTACATTGCACTCCACGATGAGACTGCGTGGCAGGCTGACCACCTGTTACGCGAGTGCAGCAAGGAGCCAAGGTAAGTTGCTAGCTATCATTAACTTCTCTGCGCTACGGATCCCTTTAGCGGGATCATTTTCCTAAACAACCACTGAATTGCAGGGCGCAAAATATTACTAAACATATTTATAATCATGCAATCACAAGTGAAATATACCAAAACACAGCTTAGCTTGTTGTTAATCCACCTATTGTGTCAGATTTTGAAAATATGCTTTGCAGCGAAAGCAATCCAAGCTTTTGTGAGTGTATCAATCAATGCTAGAACAGCTAGCCCCAAATTAGCATGGTCACGAAAGTCAGAAAAGCAATAAAATTAATCGCTTCAATAATCGATAATCTTCGGATGTTTGCACTCACGAGATTCCCAGTTACACGATAAATGTTACTTTTATAACAAAAAAACGCCATTTGGGTTGCGCGTTATGTTCAGAAAACCACAGCCTCGTTCCGTTCGACGAAAATTACAAAAAGTATCCGTAATGTTCATAGAAACATGTCAAATGTTTTTTATAATCAATCCTCAGGTTGTTTTTAACAAACATAATCGATAATATTTCAACCGGACCGTAACCTATTCAATAAAAGAGAGAAAGAAAATGGAGAGCTACCCCTCTCGCGCGCAGGAACTATTCAGAGGACACCTGACTAGTTTTGAAAAATCTCGCTCATTTTTCAAAATAAAAGCCTGAAACTATGTCTAAAGCCTGGTCACAGCCTGAGGAAGCCATTGGAAAAGGAATCTGGTTGATACCCCTTTAATTAGATGAAAGACGGGCCAGGAAATACAGATTTTTAAAAAATAAAAAAAATCACTTCCGGGTTAGATTTCCTCAGGTTTTCGCCTGCAGAATCAGTTTTGTTATACTCACAGACAATATTTTGACAGTTTTGGAAACTTTGGAGTGTTTTCTATCCTAATCTGTAAATGATATGCATATTCTACGATCTGGACCTGAGAAATAGTCCGTTTACCTTGGGAACGTTATTTTTTTTTTAAATAAGAAGAAGAAAATCTGACCCCTAGCGTCAAGAGGTTAAACGTATCTTATAAAAAATTATCAATCTTCACATAATCACTAGTTAACTATACATGGTTGATGATATTGCTAGTTTAACTAGCTTGTCCTGCGTTGCATATAATCAATGTGGTGGCTGTTAATTTATCATCGAATAACAGCCTACTTCAACTTCGCCAAACGGGTGATGATTTTTAAAAAGCGCATTGCCAAAAAAAGCACAATCTTTGCACAATTGTACCTAACCATTAACATCAATGCCTTTCTTAAAATAAATACGCAGAAGTATATATTTTTAAACCTGCATATTTAGTTAAAAGAAATTCATGTTAGCAGGCAATATTAACTAGGGAAATTGTGTCATTTCTCTTGCGTTCATTGCACGCAGAGTCGGGGTATATGCAACAGTTTGGGCCGCCTGGCTCGTTGCGAACTAATTTGCCAGAATTTTACATAATTATGACATAACATTGAAGGTTGTGCAATGTAACAGCAATATTTAGACTTATGGATGCCACCCGTTAGATAAAATATGGAACTGTTCTGTATTTCACTGAAAGAATAAACGTTTTGTTTTCTAAGTGATAGTTTCCGAATTAGTCCTTATTAATGACCAAAGGCTCGTATTTCTGTTTATTATATTATAATTTAAGTCTATGATTTGATATTTGATAGAGCAGTCTGACTGAGCGGTGGTAGGCAGCAGCAGGCTCGTAAGCATTCATTCAAACTTTACTGCGTTTGCCAGCAGCTCTGAGCAATGCTCATAAACAGCGCTGTGCTTCAAGCATTGCTCAGAGCTACTTATGACTTCAAGCCTATCAACTCCCGAGATTAGGCTGACAATACTAAAGTACCTATTAGAACATCCAATAGTCAAAGGTATATGAAATACAAATGGTATAGAGAGAAATAGTCGACGCGTCATAATTCCTATAATAACTACAACCTAAAACTTCTTAACTGGGAATATTGAACCACAAGTTTTCATATGTTCTGAGCAAGGAACTTAAACGTTAGCTTTTTTACATGGCACATATTGCACTTTTACTTTCTTCTCCAACACTGTGTTTTTGCATTATTTAAACCAAATTGAGCATGTTTCATTATTTATTTGAGACTAAATAGATTTTATTTATGTATTATATTAAGTTAAAATAAGTGTTAATTCAGTATTGTTGTAATTGTCATTATAACAAATATATATATAAAACTCGTCCAATTAATCGGTATCAGCTTTTTTTGGTCCTCCAATAATCGGTATCGGCGTTGAAAAATCATAATCGGTCGACCTCTAGTTGCTAGTATACTGGTTGACAAATGGACAAGACATTTTGTTGTGTTACAGCATGAATTCAAAATGGATAAAATAAAATAAAAATCTCACACCAATCTACACAAAATACCCCATAAATGACAAAGTGAAAACATGTTTTATGAAATGTTTACAAAGTTATTGAAAATTAAATGCATAAATATAACATTTACAAAAGTATTCACACCCCTGAGTCAATACACGTTAGAATCAGTTTCGGCTGATTCAGCTGATTCAGTTTCAGCTGTGAGTCTTTCTGCGTAAGTTTCTTAAGATCTTTGCACACCTAGATTGTATAATATTTGTACGTTATTCTGTTTAAAATTCTTCAAGTTGCTTGTTGATCATTGCTAAATAGCCATTTTCAAGCCAATTTAAGTCAAAACTGTAACAAGGCCATCCAGGAACATTGAATGTGTTCTGTAATTTAGTAATTCATGTTCATAAATTGCAACTATATTTTTAGGTCTGAAACCCAGAGGTTGTAAAGTTCTGGTTTAAATAAAACAGACAGAATTCCCATCTCACAATTAGTCAGATACAATTTTATTTGCGAGAGCTCTCCCGTGCATATACAAAAACGTTCCTTTTATACTTTTCTCTTAACCTACACACATACATACACACTAATTTCTTGGATTTTCCCCTGAAGTCTCACCACAGTTTATTACCACTCAGCTGACAGTTCCAGTCCCCCCCAGATACGGGAAACCTGGAGGGGCTCTCCCTGTCTTATCTTATCTCCACAGAGTTGTAGCTGGGTCGGTTCAAACATCGGTTAACGAGTCTCTTTGCCTTCTTTCGGCACACACATACATTCCTTTCTTCCCCAATGGTTATCATTTTTAATTACCCCTTGTCCATGCTACATAACCTCTAATCCTAATGGTTAAGTTTCCGGGTAGAATTATTTAATCATTTATCTTAAACCTTGATAAAATATTTTAACAGAATGTCATCTTGGTAAGCAACTCCAGTGTATATTTGGCCTTTTGTTTTAGGTTATTGTCCTGCTGAAAGGTGAATTTGTCTCCCAGTGTCTGTTGGACAGCAGACAGAACTAGATTTTCCTCTAGGATTTTGCCTGTGCTTAGCTCTATCCCGTTTATTTTAATGCAAAAAATATTCACTGGTCTTTGCCGAAGACAAGCATACCCATAACATGATGCAGCCACCACTATGCTTGAAAATGTACTCTGTGATGTGTTGATGGATTTGCCCCAAATAACAATTTGTATTCAGAACATAGTTATTATTTTTTTGCCAAATTATTTTCATTCTGTCATTTAGGTTAGTATTTTGGAGTAACTACACTGTTGTTGATTCATCCTCAGTTTTCTCCTATTACAGCCTTTACTTTGGACCCTGATCTCTCTTTTGACGAACATATCAAGAATATTTCAAGGGTAGCCTCTCTACACTGGCTTTCTGTTAAGGCTAGGGCTGATTTCAAGGTTTTACTGCTAACCTACAAAGCATTACATGGACTTGCTCCAACCTATCTCTCCGATTTGGTCCTGCTGTACGTACCTACGGGTTCGCTACGGTCACAAGACGTAGTCCTCCTAATTGTCCCTAGAATTTCTAAGCAAACAACTGGAGACAGGGCTTTCTCCTATAGAGCTCCATTTTTATGGAATGGTCTGCCTATCCATGTGGGAGACCTTTAAGTCTTTATTGAAGACTCATCTCTTCAGTAGGTCCTATGGTTGAGTGTAGTCTGTCCCAGGGGTGCAAAGGTGAACGGCAAGGCACTGAAGCGACGAACCAACCTGGCTCTCTCTGCCTGGTCTTTGTGGTTGAATATGTGTTTGAAATTCACTGCTCGACTGAGGGACCCTATAGATAATTGTACAGAGATGAGGTAGTCATTCAAAAATCATGTTAAACACTATTACAGAGTGAGTCCATGCAACTTATGTGACTTTTTAAGCAAATGTTTACTCCTGAACTTATTTAGCCTTGCCATAACAAAGGGGTTGAATACTTTCATGTTTTAATAATTTGAAAATAATAATTTAAAAAAATATCTACTTTGACATTATGAAGTATTGTGTGTAGGCCAGTGACACAATCTCAATTGAATCAATTCAGGCTGTAACACAACAAAATATGTCAAAAGTCAAGGGGTGTGAGTACTTTCTGAAGGAAATGTAGAGTTTAGGTGAAAGGTGCTCTTTTCTCTGGGATATGTAGTTGAGGTGAAAGCAGCTTGCACTCTTCTGTCAACAGAGTTTGTGCATAGTAATAACCTCTCCGCAGGGGGAGAGAGAACTAGGGAGGGAGAGAGAGGGAGAGACTGGGGGAGGGCGAGAGATAAACGAAGAGAGAAAGAGAAACACAGCCAGCTGATTGCAAAGAGAAAACCGGAGAAGGGAGCAGGGCTTGTAATGTAAGATAATGAGCTGAGAGTTAAGGAAAACTGCAGACACTGACACACACTGCAGCTAGACATGGCCTGCTGCAGTCACCCTGTAAAAAGAGGGAGGGAGGCAGATGGAGGGAGTAAGGGATGTTGTGATACACAGCAAAAGACCTAGACTGCTGTACAATTATTTTTGCTTCTCTCTAACCTGTCTCTGCGATTCATGTTTTTCCTCCCTCCATCTTCCTACTTTGCTATCCGTCTTTCAGTGAGTTGCTGTGAGCTGAGGCTATGGATCTGTCTGATTTGCTGGGGAGCGCTTGACTCCTTCTCATATTGTCAAACATGGAGCCAATCAAAGGCAGAACACTGCTTCCTCTGTCACACTGACTGACTGGCTGCAACTGCACTTGCAGGGGGGGGGTGATTGTGGGAGGTGAGTAAGGGAAGCGTGCAACGTGGAAGGGTGCAAAGGAGGGGGTTGAGAGTGAAGGGGAGAGCAAGAGATGTGATTGTTACACTGCAGATGAACAGTATCCATGAATATGGATGTGAGAGATTCAGCTATGTCTTATAGGCCATATAGACGATAATCATGCAATGACTGGCTGAGCTGGAGGGCCTAGAATCCTCTTGTTTGGGAGGAATGGCCTGAGCCCAGGTAAAACCGCTGCTTGATTGAAACTCAGTCAGGCAGTTGTAGTTAAATCCCCAAGAACACACTCCCATGGATTTCCAAGCTTGTTTCAATAAAGCACTACGGACTGATACAATAGAATATAAAAGATGACAAATAATAAAGGAACAACAAGTTAAACGAGGAATAACTAGCATGATGAAGAACAAACGTAGTAAGCCCCATGAAGGACGGACAGCGTTTGTTGACTTAATCCTGTCTCTTCCTGGGGTCCTTGAGGACCTTTTTCCCCCAAAACAGGCTCATTCACCAGATTTCACAGTATACCTTCTGATCCTTTTATGGGACTCCTTTACATGTACACAGTGACATCCTCCCCCGGAGAGAGAGATATGAGAGTGTGTGTGTGTGCACGTGTGTGCGCACCTCTGTATGCGTGTGTTCTCTCTGGCAGGCCGAGTGGTCATGGGGTTCTATCTCAGGGAGAGCAAGGCTCATATCCTCCTATGTGTAATAACAGGATCCGCTCCTGAGTTAGAGGATCGGTTGGAGCAGCTGATTCCAGGCAGAACTACGACCAGCCAGCGCTACAAATCTGCAGTCTGGGAATACTGCCGACCTGGCCTCACAGCTAATCCTGATGGAGAGAGCTTGTTCAGCCCCAAATTGCCCTTGTTCCTCGTTCGCCTGGTCTATTGGACTGAAAGAGGGACGGAGAGAGAGAAAGAGAGCAAGGGCGTTCAAGCGAAGGGGGATTGAGAGCGAGATAGTGGGTGCTCTCTCATTCAACTCAAACTCTGCCCTTTATTTGGTCGGCTACAGGTCAGGACTAAAAGTGGCATTGAGAGAGAGAACATTGTTCAACCCAAGCTTTGCCCTCAGAGGCACATAAAAAAAAGGCACACTCAGGTAGGGCCTCCATTTTCAAAACATCTCTTTCAGATGTTGTGAGTGAAGAGAGGGGAATGTTTGTGTGAAGTTGGTGCATGTTGTGAGTGAATCAATAAGTGTGTGAGATGGAATAGCCTATATCCCTCAGTCATTGATTGGCGTGTAGGATTTGGGTGAGGAGAAAAAGTCTCTAGTTCTCCGCTCTGGCCTGCCCCTGTATTCATAGTACTATTTTCCTCCCTCGAGCTGGATGGCAGCTCACCACTTCGTCCATTGATACCACTGGGAAAATAGAGAACAAACTGTTAGCCAAAAACCTGTTCTAAAATGGTGTTAGTCAAGCACATAACCACTTATTTCATAGTTGGCGCCTTATCTAAAGCATCATTACGACGAAGGTAGCAACAGCGTTTAGTCAACTAAGCGAGAACAAGTTCTTCCGCCGTCGCTGCGTGGATGGAAACTAAAATAGCAGAGAGCTGTTCCGCTAATACCGTCCTTTACAGAAATATGTTCAACTGTTAAAGATTAGTAGGCCTATGTTAATTAATCAGTTGTTGATCTGCCCTCTTGGTATAGCTGTAGGCCTATGTCAACAGTAGGCTGCTGATGATGTGATAATAGTCAGTTCACCAATGACAACTAGGCATGTTGAATGAATGGTAGCTTAGTAAGACCTAACTTGATGGATTAGGTCAGTGATGGAGATGTGAAACAAGCTCATATAGGCCTAGTTTAGTTGTTTCATATTCCAAATAGCCTACAGTAAGCTAGACTATTACAACATTTCACTAGACTATCCACATAAAGACACATTAATTAGAATAATCATTACCCCTAAATTGAACATAGTGTCATTGAGACGACCTCAATTTAATTTAGGATCAAACATAAGACTTTTGTGTTGGCTACATTGTTTGATATAATTTAAGACTCTAGGTTTCAGGAAATTGCTGTTAAATGCGCCAACTTCCTGTGGGGGATTTTGGTGGGAGTGAAATGGGCAGCTGGGAGAGATAAATGGCGTCCCTTGAGAGGGCAAGAACAAGATGTACAGTACCAGTCAAAAGTTTGGACACCTACTCATTTCAGTTTTTTTTTAGTTTTTTTACTGTTTGCTACATTGTAGAATAATAGTGAAGACATCAAAACTTTGAAATAACACATAATGGAATCATGTAGTAACCAAAAAAGTGTTAAACAAATCAAAATATATTTTATATTTGAGATTCTTCAAACTCATCATCAAAGCAAAGGGTGGCTACTTTGAAGAATCTCAAATATAAAATATATTTTGATTTGTTTAACACTTTTTGGTTACTACATGATTGGGAGAGGAAGGTTGAGGTTTCCAGGGTTAGAGTAGTGCAGATGTTGTCGTATGCTGAGGCAGTGAAGAAAGTAGAGAAAGATGGGTCAAGGGGGAGGGATCCTGAGAGGAGTGATGTGGGTAGTGGATCTGTACCAGTACAGAGGGATAGGCCAACAAGTAATACATGCTTCAGTAAGATTGGATTTTTAGCATTTATAGCTATGGTTATCAACTGTACAGCAGGGATGGAATGTAAGTCCATGCTGACTGCAGGAATGTCCACCAGAGCTGTTGCCAGAGAACTGAATGTTAATTTCTCTACCATAGCCCCCCTCCAACGTCGTTTTAGAGAATTTGGCAGTACGTCCAACCGGCCTCACAACCGCAGACCACTTGTAACCATGCCAGCCCAGGACCTCCACATCCGGCTTCTTCACTTGCGGGATTGGCTGAGACCAGCCACCCAGACAGCTGATGAAACTGAGGAGTATTTCTGTCTGTAATAAAGCCCTTTTGTGGGGGAAAATAATATTCTGATTGGCTGGGCCTGACTCCCCAGTGGGGGGGGGCTTGGCTTCCAAGTGGGTGGGCCTGTGCCCACCCAAGGCTGTGCACGTTCCCATTCATGTGAAATCCATAGATTAGGGCCTATAACATGTATTTCTTTTTAATTTGAAGTGTATGGCGTTGACAGCGTTGGCGCTCGCAGCCCGTCTGTTTTCTCTCATTCATTACTGTGCGTTCTAATTCCAGCGTGTACACGCTCGTTCGAATAAAAAAAAAAAGCTTTTCGTTTGATTTCGGTGTTACTCTGTGGGTAAGGGGCAGTAGGACACTAGCTACTCACTGTAGGTTTCCATCCAATTGGTGACAGATTTTCATGCGAATATTCTAAAATCGGCATAAAAAACAATATGCAAACTTTCCCACCAGAGATGTTTCCATCAAATTGACTTGTTGCGGGTAAAAAGCTATGCGTGATTTTCAACTCTACTGATGGTTTGTCACAAAACAATGTGCATTATATGGTGAATGTGCCCACTCCGGTCTTGGCACGTGTGCTCTAGCAAACAGCTGCAGATACAGTGCAGGTATAGCCTACATTATCAGGTTATTATGGACAAAAGAGAGAGATGATTACTTTTATTTGTCAAACGGCAGCCAAGCATCAATCCTCATGTCACCAGAATACAACCCTCAATATTTTTGGAAAGGATCATAAAGATCATCACCTTGCACTTTCATCACTCTGTGAAGTTCATGATAGTTTATTAAATCTGTAGCCTAATAAACCTCATACTTTCCCGAGTCGTAGTAGGAGGACCACATGCGTCATCGCGTGACTCCCAAGTTTACGATATGATTATTAATATATCAATATTTGCGCATGAAAGCATTTCCACGGACATTTCTCGCATAATTAATTTTACAGATACAAAAAGATCCCACCTTTTTCTAGCGCATTTCGTTTTGTCGACATTTGAAAAGTTTTTTTTTTTTTTTTTTTTTTTTTTTTTACACTTGTACTTGACTTGCATAAAAAGGTTGGATGGAAACCTGGTAACTGACAGGTCTCTGGAGTATTGAACATTTTGTTTCAGTTACCTCCTGAAATGAAGAGAGAAACCCAGTTTAGACTGTTGGGATGTGCGGGCTAATGTCCCACACCTCTTGATGACAGTGTGATAAAACAGTGTAGTCTATTAAGAACTTTATTGCAGCTGTCAGACAGGCTTGGAATCAATGGATGGGGTATACACTGAGTGTAAAAAACATTAAGAACACCTTCCTAATATTGAGTTGCACCCCCTCATGGACTCTACAAGGTGTCGAAAGCGTTCCACAGGGATGCTGGCCTATGTTGACTAATGCTTCCCACAGTTGTCAACTTGGCTGGATGTCCTTTGGGTGGTGGACCATTCTTGATACACACGGGGAACTGTTGAGTATGAAAAACCCATCAGCGTTGCAGTTCTTGACACTAACCGGTGGCCTCGTTCAAAGGCACTTCAATCTTTTTTCTTGCCCATTCACCCCCTGAATAGCACACACATACAATCCATGTATCAATTGTCTCAAGGCTTAAAAACCCTTCTTTAACCTGTCTCCTGCCCTTCATCTACACTGATAAGCTGGATTTAACAAGTGATATCAATAAGGGATCATAGTTTTCACCTGGTCAGTCGATGTCATAAAAAGAGCAGGTGTCCTTTTGATGTTTTGTACACTCACTGTATATACACATTGACACACAGCTGGGAAAGTGTGACTGTACTTGAGTGTGTGTACTCTGTTATTCTAATGTGGTTCAACTGTTATTCTAGTGGTCTCTGAGGGGGAGTTTTGCCCTCCACCTCCGCAATATGCTCAGCCTCTCCTGTAAAACCAGTTCAGATGCTTTGTCATGTTAATTTGGCCACTGTTTCTCTGTCCCGTGTAAACGCTCACCGTTTTTTCGGCTGTCTTGTTAAGTCTCTTGTAAAAAATATGTTCTCCATCACTGAAGCTTTTTCTCAGCTTTTCCTATAAATCCTTCATTCACACTCTCTCTCTCTCCCTCTGTCGATAGGTGTTTAAGGTGAAGGCGGTCCAGTTGGCTGAGAAGCTGCTCCCAGCCTTCAACACTCCCACAGGCATCCCCTGGGCCATGGTCAACCTCAAGAGGTCAGTCTCAGACCACAACGCAACCTTAGATTTACATCTGACCACAACCTAACCCTAGATCTACATCCATAACTGCAACAATGACATGTCAGCAAGATTCTCTACTCAGTGATTGAAAGTTAATCCTTTCTCCCTCCCTGTGTGTAGTGGTGTGGGACGTAACTGGGGCTGGGCGTCAGCAGGCAGTAGTATCCTGGCAGAGTTTGGAACACTACACATGGAGTTTGTCCACCTCACTTACCTCACCGGGAACCCTGCCTACTACCAAAAGGTGAGACACCTCCTTAGTACTGGTGTCTAAGTCTGTGTGTTCCCCTGGGTGAGAGATATATCCATGTCTCCTCTAACCCTGTCAGGTAATGCACATACGGAAGCTGCTGGCCAAAATGGACCGACCCAACGGGCTCTACCCCAACTATCTGAACCCTCGCACCGGTCGCTGGGGCCAACGTAAGTACCTCTTGTCTCTCTCAACTTCAGAGAATAACACTGACGTGTGTGTGTGTGGGTTGAGCTCAATTCAGAATTTTGGAATTGACTCCCATTCAGCTCATGAGTTGAAATTTTAATTGAATTGGCCACACCCCACAGGATGTAGAATTTGAGTGACAGGAAGTAGAATTTAATTCAGTGCAATTCAAAGAAATTCCACTCAGCCATAGAACATGAGAGTTACATTGAATCTGACCGGTCACACTTCCAGCTACCAAACAATATATAACTCTTCTCTAGAAACAATGTTCATATACTTGTTTTACTTTGTGCTTAGAATAGCCAATTATATTTCCACCAACCATGTCATTTGGCCTGAGGGTGAACTTGATGATTAAACTATTGCATTCTGGGGAATGTAGTATTTTCCCCATATTGAACAATATGTAATAACTTATAATATTTGCATATAGGTTTTAATTTTAAGAGATGGTCCTGAAAATAAATTGTTTAAACAATATTTTATATGCATGTATATAACAACATGTTTTATGTACAAGATGTATATTTGTATAGACTACACCTAATATAAAATAGAAGAAGTGTTTGAATTTCATTTAATTTTACTCAATTCAATTCTATTTCCTTTAATTCAAATGCAGGTGCAATGGGCGCTAGGCTATGTAAATGAATGTGTGTGAGTAGTGTTTTTTCTTTTTTCTTTAATAAATATGTATAATTAGAAGCTGTTGGCAGGCAGCGTCTTAACTAACTCTGTTTATTATCCTGAATGAGAGAGAGGTTTAATTACTGTCTCTGCTACTCACTGCTCAACCTGACCCCCCACCCCCCCCCACCCCCACCCACACACACACACACACACACACAGAGAGCCCTACAGTGTCTACCCCTCTCCAATGTTGTTTGTGTAGATTTTTGTTATTTCTTTTTTTCTCTCAATCTCTCCATCCCTCCATATGAGAATGAATTATTCATTGCAACTTCTCTCTCTCTCTTTTGCCAGGGGAATGCCAATTTTGCATAGAAAACATTTGACTTTGTGTCTGTGAATCTCTTCAGCTCATCTCTCTCTCTCTGCATACTTTGCTCTGAGTGTGTGTCTTTGCAGGAGACGGAAGGAGGATTGTCACTCAAAGTAATGAGCCGTGTGTGACTATGGAAAATCACAAAGTAATCGTGTGCCATAAATCTATACCTCTGTGTGTGAGAGATGTGAATGTATGCGTTGTAGCCATACAGAAAGTGCCAGTGTAATATCAAAGAGACGTCTGTAGGTATTTAAAACCGACCCATAGAGAGAGTGACAGGCATAAAGACAGACATACGAGTAGTGTTATCGTCAAAGTCCCAGCTGTCAACTACTATAAAAATTGTCTGTTCCAGCAGCACATTTGTTAGCATTAGCTCTCCCCTGACTAACATAACACACCACTGAAACATCTGCTGAAGAGATGCCCATCTCACCACTACACGCCTCTCCACAGTGCTGGACATGCTACAAGCCCAGCCAGCACATTTCACACAGCATTCATTTACCATTAGCCATAAGCTTTTAGGCGTTAGCCCCAGCACTAGCTGTGGACTAGGACCGCTAATGGCTCTAGCCCCACTGCTCTCAATGACTCCCTCAGCATTGGTTAGCATCGTTAGCTTCACTGTTGGTTAACACTGCTGAGTCATAAGTTGGCTAGCTCTGTTAGCATCAGAGCATGGCTTTAGCCAGAGGGAGGCAACTACACAATAGCAAGTCCTTGCTGGCTAACAAATGAAGCTAAACAGGGTCAGGCCTCATGGGGAAAACACAATAGTCCTTCTGAGTGTCTTTACTCGACTTAAACTCTACCAAATTGTTTTATACTGCGGATTCATGACTCAGGGTAGTCTGTGAGAGATTGTGCGTGCGTGCGTTTCGTGCACGCGTGCCTACCCATCTGTGTCCTCTCACTGAGTGAGAGTTGGCACAGCCTCCGGCTCACTGTAATGTGGTGTCACTGTAACTAGGCCAGCTATAAAGGCTGAATCAACTTCTACTGGGACATTGGGGACATTAAGAAGGAGTACATCAGAGAGAGTAAACAACCACAATCTTCTCTGCCATCACACTGTAAGGGGGACAAAGCGTCTCCATGTCGTTTTTTTCTGTAAATTAAAAACCCCTCTGAAGAATAGTGCTGGCTCTGGTTGGGGTTTGGAAGAAAACATCCAATGAATAAATTATCATCTTTCCCCTTTTTGTCACTCTCTTTATTATTTTTCTCTCGCTCACTTTGTCCCTTTTTTCCCACCCTCTCATCTTTCTCCCGTCTCCCTCTCTTTCTCCTCTCTCCCCCCTTGTAGATCATACATCAGTTGGAGGTCTGGGGGACAGTTTCTATGAGTACCTGCTGAAGGCCTGGCTCATGTCAGACAAGACAGACACAGAGGCCCGCAAGACCTACGACGACGCCATTGAGGTACCCTTACCTGGTCTCCATGGAGACAAGCCACCTTTAACTGGTCTCCATTAAGATGTCTTTGATTGACAAACACACAGCTGTGTTTCAACTATCCTACCCTGAATTAGCAACTACCTTGCTCTATATCCTTATGACCAGATAGTTAGGATTGCTCCTCAAATCCTCAAAGTACTTTAACTGCAGTGTACTGGGCTCCATCTTTGCATTTTAATCAGTGAGCGATTTAACAGGAAGTAGATGCCTGAACTCTGTTGCCAGTTATTGACGTTGATTGATCAAGTACATTATGTGCCAGGGAAGAGGATGGATAGAAGATTCTGCTGCTGTTCTCAAGGACTGAAGCTGAGGACACTTAAACAGCTTTGTTCCTGTTTCCTCTACTGTGCCAGGGACTAACTACCTGTCCTCTATCTCTCTCCTCCCTAAACCCACACACCTACTCCTTCTACTATCACCACCACTCACACACCCTGCTCCCTAAACCCACACACACCTACTCCTTCTACTATCACCACCACTCACACACCCTGCTCCCTAAACCCACACACACCTACTCCTTCTACTATCACCACCACTCTCACACCCTGCTCCCTAAACCCACACACACCTACTCCTTCTACTATCACCACCACTCACACACCCTGCTCCCTAAACCCACACACACCTACTCCTTCTACTATCACCACCACTCACACACCCTGCTCCCTAAACCCACACACACCTACTCCTTCTACTATCACCACCACTCTCACACCCTGCTCCCTAAACCCACACACACCTACTCCTTCTACTATCACCACCACTCACACACCCTGCTCCCTAAACCCACACACACCTACTCCTTCTACTATCACCACCACTCTCACACCCTGCTCCCTAAACCCACACACACCTACTCCTTCTACTATCACCACCACTCACACACCCTGCTCCCTAAACCCACACACACCTACTCCTTCTACTATCACCACCACTCTCACACCCTGCTCCCTAAACCCACACACACCTACTCCTTCTACTATCACCACCACTCTCACACCCTGCTCCCTAAACCCACACACACCTACTCCTTCTACTATCACCACCCATATCCTTTCCGCATCTCCTTCCAGGCAATCGAGCGCCACCTGATCCGTAAGTCCAACGGTGGCCTGACTTTTATCGGGGAGTGGAAGAATGGCCACCTGGAGAGGAAGATGGGTCACCTGACCTGCTTCGCCGGGGGGATGTTCGCTCTGGGGGCCGACGGCTCACCTGACGACAAGGCTGGACACTACCTACAGCTGGGGGCTGAGATCGCACACACCTGCCACGAGTCCTACGACCGCACTGGTGAGACGGAGAAACACACACACCTAAACTTATAGGGAAATCAAACGAAGTTTAGGGATAAATGGTAACTTATTATAGGGTGGTTTGGTTGCCATGGATTTTAGCTGTCGCCAAGTGAATATAAGCGTGATGGTGAATCAGATTCTGTGTGAGCTTAAAATAATGTTGTTTTTAAAATAAAAAAAGTGAGGTTACCATGGGAACTGGCTGATCTTCCTGAAAGTGAAGTTTTACAGTGATGATATTTCCTAGTTTTATCCGGCTGTCTCTTTTTATGAACTTGTGTTCAGTTCCCACACACAGTGACAAGGCTTGCAGAACAAATCTGTCTGCTTCTTGATCACTGTAATCGGTTCCTATTACATTCTAACTCCAAACATTTAATTGGCAGGATATGTGTTGTGTACTTATTGCTCAACCAGGAAAATCAGTGGATATGGAATGATTTTTTAAATGTATATATATCTATCCATCTCCCTCCATCCCTCTCTCCATAGTGTTGAAGCTGGGTCCAGAGGCCTTTAAGTTTGACAGTGGTCTGGAAGCAGTGGCGGTGCGTCAGAATGAGAAATACTACATCCTGAGGCCAGAGGTCATCGAGACCTACTGGTACATGTGGAGGTTCACCCACGACCCCAAGTACAGGCAGTGGGGCTGGGAGGCAGCACAGGTGAGCCACTGGAAAATCACTCACTAGTATTACTACTACCATATGTGACTGACCGGCTTGATCCAGTCTTATGTAGCAAAATTTGAAATTGTGTTTTTCACATTGAATAAAAGTAGAGACTCGGAGCTAGAAAATGAAATATCATACACTACAGTTGAGGAACACTGGGAAAGTAATTCTGCTTTGGAAGTTGATAAACTTGTAACCTCAATTTTGAGCAAATGACCTTGAATATTTTGGTAAACCTACTGGAGTGCTCTTCTTTGTCTTCACCCATTCAGAATCGTTCACACCCTCTTAAGCCTTATCCCCACCCATCTCTTCAAGGATTCACATGTGAGGCCATGTACTAAACAACCAAAGATTTCAAGACTAAAGGCTGATTTATACTACGTCTATCGACAGTTGTCGCAGTGACATCATGAACATTCTATTGTCGTCCGACATCAGACTTGTCGTTATGAAAAAGTATGAACACAAAAACTACAGGCTTCATGACATCAGCAGCTTGGTGGTCAAAAACAGCATAACTAGTGTATTGTAACACCAATAATACCTGTTTAAAAATGAATTTAGTATACAGTACCAGTCAAAAGTTTGTACACACCTAAAAGTCAGGCAAAACGTAAAACATCAATATGGAGTCAGCATACAAGTGTAAGTAAAAACAAATGTAAATAAGTTCGAAATTGTGCTACTACTGCACAAACACGTCTCGTAAAAGTGATTATGTTTTTGTTTAGTTAGCTTTTGGAAATTGTAGAAATAAAATATTTTCCTTCAGAAGTTCCAGCTAGGCAGGCTCACGTTAGGTAGCTAAATTAATTTGCTAGCTATCATACAGTAGGCGTATATTAATAATGATATAGTTAATATAAGTACTTTAGACATGCAATCATAATTGACTGTAGAGCATATAAAGCACCCACAAGCTACCAGTGGCTGAAAACACAATCGTCGCGGGATGAATGAGTGACGAATTTCCGGCACTTGCCCTGCAAGTCTATACTCGTCAGATGTCATGATACGTCATCAGAAGTGTCCACTTAATTTAAGGGCTGAGGGGATAGGGTGTGTCTTTTAAGTGTTTGGAATGTAGCCAGTGTCACCAGCAAAGCACCCCCACACCATCACGCCTCTTCCTCCGTGCTTCACGGTGGGAACCACACATGCGGAGATCATCTGTTCACCTACTCTGCATCTCACAAAGACACAGCGGTTGGAACCAAAGATCTCAGACCAAAGGACAGATTTCCACCGGTCGAATGTCCATTGCTCATGTTTCTTGGCCCAAGCAAGTCTCTTCCTTTTATTGGTGTCCTTTAGTAGTTGTTTCTTTGCAGCAATTCAACCATGAAGGCCTGATTCACGCAGTCTCCTCTGAACAGTTGATGTTGAGATGTGTCTGTTGCTTGAACTCTATGAAGCATTTATTTGGACTGCAATTTCTGAGGCTGGTAACTCTAATGAACTTATCCTCTGCAGCAGAGGTAACTCTGGGTCTTCCTTTTCTTGTGGCGGTCCTCATGAGAGCCAGTTTCATCATAGCACTTGATCGTTTTTGCGACTGCACTTGAAGGAACTTTCAAAGTTCTTTAAATATTCCAGATTGACTGACCTTCATGTCTTAAAGTAATGATGGACTGTGATTTCTCTTTGCTTATTTGGGCTGTTCTTGACATAATATGGACTTGGTCTTTTACCAAATAGGGCTATCTTCTGTATATCACCCCTATCTTGTCACAACACAACTGATTGGCTCAAACGCATTAAGAAGGAAAGAAATTCCACAAATTAACTTTTAACAAGGCACACCTGTTAATTGAAATGCATTCCAGGTGACTACCTCATGAAGCTGGTTGAGTGTGCAAAGCTGTCATCAAGGCAAAGGGTGGCTACTTTGAAGAATCTCAAATATATTTTGATTTGTTTTACACTTTTTTTTAGGTTATTACATTATTTCATAGTTTTGATGTCTTCAATATTATTCTACAATGTAGAAAATAGTTGTAAAAAAAATAAGAAAAACCCTTGAATGAGTAGGTGTGTACAAACTTTTGACTGTTACTGGATTTCACTCTAGCAAACCAGGCAACTAAAAGCAGCTTTCTAAAGAATGTTTTGGTTCGTTTCTAGCTTGTTAACTAGCTAGCTAATGTTAAGTGAGCTGGCTAGCCAGTTCAAATAATGACCATATCATATAGCTGACAACGTCTTCACTTTAGCTCATTTGTCTTCATTATTACAGGAAAATAAACTCACAACAAGATCATTATTTACAAGTTAATGGCGAGTCAATTATAGAAAATGGCTTACTGTTGTGAGTGTGACGTAATTAAAGCAGGGCGTTCATATGTAGAATTTAGAACTTGGACACTGTCTCATTGGCCTAATGTTATATCCTAACTTGACTTTGGTGCAGGTCATGTTCCTTCACATTATCATCTCTGGTAAACACATACTATATCAAATTAAATCAAAGTTAACTTGTCACATGCACAGGAAACAGAAGGTGTAGTGGAATGGTTACTTGCACAGTGGAGTCTTTTGTTTAGAGATGTAGATAGCTAGCTAAACCATAATCCCAACTCATAACGTGACTACCCTGCATGAATCTGCAGGTAGTTAACCAACCAGGTTCAATGTTAGCTAGCTAGCTAACATTAGGCTATAAATAGCAATGCAAATGGCTCTGAGATTCAAATAATATTACTACACAGATTAGACACGTGACGTTAGCTAGCGAGCCAGCAGGCTGAGCAGAAACTTAGTTTAGCTAGCTACATTTTCAGATATTCTATTTTACGGATGGACACTTCTCCCTCTCTGTCACGGATGCCATGGTTGCCCTTAGTTTGAAGATGTAATCCGGAGACAGGTGTTTTATACAACAGCCTTCTGTGTGTTCTCTTTTCGACTCCCTCTACATATTTGCAATCAAACGCCAGAATTTTCTCCAACTCTTTTGCTATTGTACTCTAATGTCACCGGGTATTCCACTGATTTGAAAACTCGGTCCTCCAGAAAGTGGAGAGCAACACTTTTGCAGTTCTCCTACGTGATATCCTTCAAAAGAGCTGCGTTAGAAAATATTACCTACACATACTGACCAGCTCATGTTATAGACAGACGCTTGCTACATGGCAGACCAATCCAAACTCATCGTCTTTTTTTGTGGCTAAACCAACTAGACTCGAAATGTAACAATTTTATTGCATTTACAGATGGCATACACATTTGTTATTAAGGCACATGAAAGTTCACATGTTCCAGAAGACCTTTCTGCACCAAAAAACGCCTTTTGATTTTAAAAGAAGAAAAAAAAGCTTACGTTCAAATGCCTCTCCTGTGATGTAGTCAACGTGTGACATACGCCTAGTTTCCTTGAAACGAGTCACATGTTGCCATTATGCGTTTACCTATCCATCCATGCCCATTCCCTTATGAACCCGTAGCATCTAGCAGTACCTTCTTTGCTTGTCGGATGACTCAAACTGAATTCTTCAGAATGATCGGCTATGAAAAGCCAACTGACTTTTACTCCTGAGGTGCTGACCTGTTGCACCCTCTACAACCACTGTGAATATTATTATTTTACCCTGCTGGTCATCTATGAACATTTGAACATCTTGGCCATGTTCTGTTATAATCTCCACCCTGCACAGCCAGAAGAGGACTATCCACCCCTCATAGCCTGGTTTCTTCCTAGGTTTTGGCCTTTCTAGGGAGTTTTTCCTAGCCACCGTGCTTCTACACCTGCATTGCTTGCTGTTTGGGGTTTTAGGCTGGGTTAGGTTGGGTTTCTGTACAGCACTTTTAGATATCAGCTGATGTAAGAAGGGCTTTATAAATAAATTTGATTTGATTCCGCTGCTCTATGTTCGCTACATACTTCAGTCTGAGACTGCCATCGTTGAAGTCGTTTGTGGGGATGTCAAATTTAGGGGTGTTGTACAAACAAAAGTTATCAGCAATTGGATCATCTCTAACCCATCAGAGTATCAAAGCCAATGACACATTTTGAAAACGCTGCTTTACCCACGTGTGTTCTGGCTCTGGCCCAACCCATCGGTTTTTGGGACCAATCATAATGGTTAGAATGTGTTTACAATCATCTCCTTTGTTTTGATCACGTTGAGGGAGAAGTTGTTATCCTGGCACCACACGGCCAGGTCTCTGACCTCCTCCCTATAGGCTGTCTCGTTGTTGATGATCAGGCCTACCACTGTTGTGTCATCGGCAAACTTGATGATGGTGTTGGAGTCGTGCCTGGCCATGCAGACATGAGTGAACAGGGAGTACAGGAGGGGACTGAGCACGCACCCCTGAGTGGCCCCCGTGTTGAGGATCAGTGTGGCGGATGTGTTGTTACCTACCCTTACCACCTGGGGGCGGCCCATCAGGAAGTCCAGGATCCAGTTGCAGAGGGAGGTGTTTAGTCTCAGGGTCCATAGCTTAGTGATAACGAGAAGATGCATATCGTTCGTTCTAGCGGGAGACACCAATGTGGACTTTTCTGACTAGCGAATTAAACCGTGAAACGTAAATGAAAAGAAGCCTAGTTCATTTATGAAATTAAAAAAGTAGCCCGATGACAATTAGTCTGTTATCGGCTGTTTAGCCGACAGACAGCGCTCATGGAAAACACTGACGCACACACATACTGTTTTACCTTAGGCTCTGGGTAGTAGCTCCTAGGCACCTTACCTTTCTAATTCCTAAACTTGACCATTAGTGAAATTAAATCTTAGATCAGTGTCTAGGGGCTCCTTCATCCAACTTCCTCTGAGCGTGTGGGAGTCATGTGTTTTGAGGTTAGTTGTGCCCAGCTGTTGTAGTGTATAGCCCTCAGAAATGAGCCCAGCAGAGAGAAGCTGTATATATATACACACACACACACACACACACACACACACACACACACACACACACACACACACACACACACACACATAGCCTTCTTCTCCAGGTAGAAGAGTAACAGACACAAACAATGCTTTATTAGCACAGATGGTACTAGGAGTGGAGTCTAGTTCAGGTGTGCGTGTATGGATGGATAATTTTGCTGTATAGGTGGTCTAGCCCAGATGGAGGTCTGGGACGCTGCAGTGTGTCTTCAGAAGGACACACACATCGGATGCAGTGTTCCATGAAAAATATAAGAGTTCCAACCAATGTTCCTTTGAAGATGTGTGCGGGTGCGCAGCTCCCCCGAAGCACAAGATTGAACTTCACTCAACGTGGGAATTGTGATCGAATCAACGCAATATTAGCCACTTTCACTGCAACATACCGAAACAAAACAAACTATGCAAGAGATTTTGTTGTAGGCAGAATGCATCAGAGTAGGATTCTATTGCATTGACAGGCATGACTCTACACAGACCGGTAGGCCTATATGCAAATAAACCATTGCCACATATGGATATGTGCCATTCACTTTGAACTGGACTCTTTTTACAGCATGAGCGGTCGTGAGTAGATGCGCTTGTTTTGAGATCAAAGCGAGAGCTGCATGTAGCGACTTGTGCACATTTGTTAATATCCTTTGCTAGTTAGTGAGTTATTAGCCTAGTTATAGATCATTTGTAGTCAGCAATAGGGGAAATTGCTTCCAGCAAGAGCACACAGCGTTAACATTTCTACCCATCTTTGAAAAGCAAGTCAGGTAAAGAGCTTTTTTTTGTCTTGAAGGGGCAGTGTTGTATTTTGAGACAGGCTTGAGTAAGCTAAGTAGCCAATAGGCAGAGGGTAGCATAATTTGTCTGATTATCTGTAATAATGGTATGGGAATAATAATGCATTTTATTTTGTAAAGTGGCTTCTTGCATCAAACACAACAACAAAAAATCGGTCACCTCCTTGTCTGAAGGACAAGTGGATAAACAGGTTAATGTCAAGCCCTGCATGATTTTTTTCAATTGAAATGTAGGCCTACATTGAACACCACACATTTGCTGCTACTGTAGGTTCAATGATAGAACAGCTACTTAAATGTAAAAATGTGATAGGATGCATTTTCTCCATTGTTTTTGGTGGTAGGCCTACATTATCATTTAATAGCCACAGTAGCCTACTTGATCACTGTTAAAACTAACTTAAAGCAGTACAGCCTGTGTTCACGGTAAACACGCGCCAGAAGTTGCACAGCATTTTCACAACGCTCAAGTTTGCGCTCAGCAGACCTGAAAGTTGCTCAGTAATTAAAAACATTTGTGGGAACATCGGTTCCCACTCCTTCAGAGGGATTCTGCTGACAGCTACTGACTCAGAGTAACTAGAGAACGGGACCAGCTACTGACTCATAGAGTAACTAGAGAACGGGACCAGCTACTGACTCATAGAGTTACTAGAGAACGGGACCAGCTACTGACTCATAGAGTAACTAGAGAACGGGACCAGCTACTGACTCATAGAGTTACTAGAGAACGGGACAGGCTACTGACTCATAGAGTAACTAGAGAACGGGACCAGCTACTGACTCATAGAGTTACTCGAGAACGGGACAGGCTACTGACTCATAGAGTTACTAGAGAACGGGACAGGCTACTGACTCATAGAGTAACTAGAGAACGGGACCAGCTACTGACTCATAGAGTTACTCGAGAACGGGACAGGCTACTGACTCATAGAGTAACTAGAGAACGGGACAGGCTACTGACTCATAGAGTTAATAGAGAACGGGACCAGGATAGATTCAGAGTGAGAGAGAGAGGAGCAAACTCATCGTACTCTGTTTTGATCCACCATATTTTACACTTCCTTGAATTACATGTGATGAGACGCAGAGGGGTAAAGAACAAGAGATTAAAAAGATCGATAAAATCTGTCTGGACACTTTAAAATAGAAATACCCTGTGCCTTGTAAAATCACAGCGTGTAATGCTTTGACTGAGGTCACAGACCCAGACATTAACTTAAAATCTAAATTAAAGGCATTGATTATATAGACTGGCGTGGTGATGGATAGAAAATGTCTCCTCCAACCCTCCCTTAAACCAAAAATGGCAATGGAATAAACGTCTACCCATATCCTGACTTAACTCTTTAGACTTATGGTATTAGCCTATATGGATAGGGTTAAATTGAAATGTTTCTTACAGAATAAATATGAAAAGCATATGCATAATCATGGTAGCAATTAAAAGGGAGCAGTTTGGATATTATGGGAAAAAGATGAGAATAAAGGTGGACACAACCGTTCACCTGACACAATCCTAACATTACACTGTTGATTGGATGTGCATTTTACATTTACTGTACTTTTCGCCCCATTTGTTGATAAGGAAATCTGTAAATACTCTGGATACATTCATAAAATGATAGGGGCAGGTGAAACATTTTTTATTAAAATGTTTATTTCACCTTTTATTTTATTTAACCAGGTAGGCCAGTTGAGAACAAGTTCTCATTTACAACTGCGACCTGGCCAAGATAAAGCAAAGCAGTGCGACAAAAACAACAACACAGAGTTACACATAAACAAACGTACAGTCAATAACACAATAGAAAAATCTATGTACAGTGTGTGCAAATGTAGAAGAGTAGGGAGGTACGGCAATAAATAGGCCATAGAGGTGAAATAATTACAATTTAGCATTAACACTGGAGTGATAGATGTGCAGATGATGATGTGCAAGTAGAAATGCAAAAGAGCAAGAGGATAAGTAAGAATATGGGGATGAGGTAGTTTGGTGGGCTATTTACAGATGGGTGATGATCGGTAAACTGCTCTGACAGCTGATGCTTAAAGTTAGAGAGGGAGATATAAGACTCCAGCTTCAGTGATTTTTGCAATTCGTTCCAGTCATTGGCAGGAGAGAACTGTAAGGAAAGGCGGCCAAAAAAAGTGTTGGCTTTGAGGATGAGCAGTGAAATATACCTGCTGAAGCGCTTGCTACAGGTGGGTGTTGCTATGGTGACCAGTGGGCTGAGATAAGGCAGGGCTTTACCTAGCAAAGACTTATAGATGACCTGGAGCCAGTGGGTTTGGCGACGAATATGTAGTGAGGGCCAGCCAACGAGAGCATACAGGTCGCAGTGGTGGGTAGTATATGGGACTTTGGTGACAAAACGGATGGCACTGTGATAGACTACCTCCAGTTTGCTGAGTAGAGTGTTGGAGGCTATATTGTAAATGACATCGCCGAAGTCAAGGTTCGGTAGGATAGTCAGTTTTGCGAGGGTATGTTTGGCAGCATGAGTGAAGGAGGCTTTGTTGCGAAATTCGGAAGCCGATTCTAGATTTCATTTTGGATTGGAGATGCTTAATGTGAGTCTGGAAGGAGAGTTTACAGTCTAGACACCTAGGTATTTGTAGTTGTCCACATATTTTAAGTCAGAACCGTCCAGAGTAGTGATGCTAGTCGGGCAGGAGGGTGCGGGCAGCAATCGGTTGAAGAGCATGCACTTAATTTTACGAGCATTTCAAAGCAGTTGGAGGCCACGGAAGGAGTGTTGTAGGGCATTGAAGCTCGTTTGGAGGTTTGTTAGCACAGTGTCCAAAGAAGGGCCAAATGTATACAGAATGGTGTTGTCTGCGTAGAGGTGGATCAGAGAATCACCAGCAGGAAGAGCACATCATTGATATATACAGAGAAAAGAGTCGGCCCGAGAATTGAACCCTGTGGCACCCCCATAGAGACTGCCAGAGGTACGGAAAACAGGCCCTCCAATTTGACACACTGAACTCTATTTGAGAAGTAGTTGGTGAACCAGGCGAGGCAGTCATTTGAGAAGCCAAGGCTATTGAGTCTGCCGATAAGAATGCGGTGATTGACAGCCTTGGCCAGGTTGATGAAGACTGCTGCACAGTACTCTTTTATCGATGGCGGTTATGATATCGTTTAGGACCTTGAGCTTGGCTGAGGTGCACACATGACCAGCTCGGAAACCAGATTGCACAGTGGAGAAGGTACGGTTGCATTCAAAATGGTCGGTGATCTGTTTGTTAACTTGGCTTTCGAAGATTTTAGAAAGGCAGGGAAGGATGGATATAGGTCTATAACAGTTTGAGTCTAGAGTGCCTCCCCCTTTGAAGAGGGGGATGACCGCAACAGCTTTCCAATCTTTGGGGATCTCAGACGATAGGAAAGAGAGGTTGAATAGGCTAGTAATAGGGGTTTCAACAATTTCGGCAGATCATTTTAGAAAGAGAAGGTCCAGATTGTCTAGGCCAGGTGATTTGTAGGGATCCAGATTTTGCAGCTCTTTCAGAACATCAGCTGTCTGGATTTGGGTGAAGGAGAATCGGGGGTGGGGCTTGGGGATGTTGCTGCAGGCGGTGCTGAGATTTTGGCCGGGGTAGGGGTAGCCAGGTGGAAAGCATGGCCAGCCGTAGAAAAATGCTTATTGAAATGATCGATTATCGTAGATTTATCGGTGGTGACAGTGTTTCCTATCCTCAGTGCAGTGGGCAGCTGGGAGGAGGTGTTCTTATTCTCCATGGACTTTACAGTGTCCCAAAACTTTATGGAATTAGTGCTACAGGATGCAAATTTCTGTTAGGAAAGCTAAGGCTAACTTTTTCAAACTGACTGAGTATATTGGTTCCTGACTTCCCTGAAAAGTTGAATATCGCGGGGGATATTCGATGCTAATGCAGAACGCCACAGGATGTTTTTGTGCTGGTCAAGGGCAGTCAAGTCTGGGGTGAACCAAGACTATATCTTTTCTTAGTTCTACATGTTTTGAATGGGGCATGCTTATTTAAGATGGTGAGGAAAGCACTTTTAAAGAGCAACCAGGCATCCTCTACTGACGGAATGAGGTCAATATCCTTCCAGGATACCCGGGCCAGGTCGATTAGAAAGGCTTGCTCGCTGAAGTGTTTTAAGGAGCGTTTGACAGTGATGAGGGGTGGTCGTTTGACCGCGGACCCATGCAATGAGGTAGTGATCTCTGATATCCTGGTTGAAGACAGCAGAGGTGTATTTAGGGGGCAAGTTGGTCAGGATGATATCTAAGAGGGTGCCCATGGTTACGGATTTAGGGTTGTCCCTGGTAGGTTCCTTGATAATTTGTGTGAGATTGAGGGCATCTAGCTTAGATTCTAGGAAGGTCGGGGTGTTAAGCATGTCCCAGTTTAGGTCACGTAACAGTATGAACTCTGAAGATAGATGGGGGCAATCAATTCACATATGGTGTCCAGGGCACAGCTGGGGGCTGAAGGGGGTCTATAACAAGCGGCAACGGTGAGAGACTTGTTTCTGGAAAGGTGGATTTTTAAAAGTAGAAGCTCGAATTGTTTGGGCACAAACCTGGATAGTATGACAGAACTCTGCAGGCTATCTCTGCAGTAGATTGCAACTCCGCCCCCTTTGGCAGTTCGATCTTGTCGGAAAATGTTATAGTTAGCGCATGGAAATTTCAGGATTTTTGGTGGCCTTCCTAAGCCAGGATTCAGACACGGCTAGGACATCCGGGTTGCCAGAGTGTGCTAAAGCAGTGAATAAAACAAACTTAGGGAGGAGACTTCTAATGTTAACATGCATGAAACCTTCTTGCGAGGAAGAATAGATTCAAGTCATAATGTACAGACAAAGGTATGGTAGGATGTGAGTACAGTGGAGGTGAACCTAGGCATTGAGTGACGATGAGAGAAGTTTTGTCTCTAGAGGAACAATTTAAGCCAGGTGAGGTTATCGCATGTGTGGGGGGGGGGGGGGGGGGGGGTGGAACAAAAGGGCTAGCTAAGGCATATTGAGCAGGGCTGGAGGCTCTACAGTGAAATAAGACAGTCACTAACCAAAACAGCAATAGACAAGGCATATTGACATTAGGGAGAGGCATGTGTAGCCGAGTGATCATAGGGTCCAGTGAGTAGCTAGGCGAGCTGGAGATACAGCAATTCAGACAGCTAGCGGGCCGGGGCTAGCAGGATAGCAGATGGGCCTCCAGGGGACATCGCAACGGAAGAGCCTTTTACGTCGGCAGACCAGTCGTGATGGATCGGCGGGGCTCCGTGTCGGCAGTAAAAGGGTCCAGGCCAATTGGCAAAATAGGTATTGTAGCCCAAGAATTGGCTGATGGACCTCTTCGGCTAGCCGGGAGATGGGCTTAGCTCCAGGCTAGCTCCAGGCTAACTAGTGTTTGCTTCGGGACAGAGATGTTAGCCAGAAGTAGCCACTCGGATAGCAGCTAGCTAGCTGTGATGATCTGGTGTAAAGATTCAGAGCTTGCGGTGGGAATCCGGAGATATGGTAGAGAAAAAGCAGTCTGATATGCTCTGGGTTTATATCGTGCTGTGCAGACTGGCAGGAATTGACCGGGCTGAGGCTGGCTGATGTCCGAGTTAACTGTGATTATCGCTAGCAGTGGCTAATTGACTACTAGCTAGTTAGCTGGCTAGCTTCTGATGGGGGTTCCGGTTCTAAAGTGTAGAAAATAGCAGATCCGTACCACATTGGGTGAGGCGGGTTGCAGGAGAGTTTGTTCAGTCCGTAGAAGGAAATTGAGATAAAAAATATATACGAAGAAAACGGGATGGGACAAGACAAAACAGACGTCCGACTGCTACGCCATCTTGGAACATAAGACAGAGTTTGAGTCAGTGGACTAACTGGTGTCTCCAAGTGGCCACACACCTCTCCAAAGTGGGCACAGTTCCTAAGTAATTTCATTGCACTTTTATGACTCAAAGAAGAGTACAATCTTTGTTTTCACAAGGCAATTAAGAGAAATTGTAATTTTGGTGCCCATAGAAAGGAGTCAACAGTGCATTCAGGTACATGTTCCACAGCTAATTTTCTTCACAATAGACAAACATTAGGCTCATTCTGTTCAGAACAACCCAGTGTATGACGCCATGTCATCTTTTAACTGTACATCAAACATAGTGATCATAAACATTGACACTGTTTCTGACATGAGTTTTATGATATGGAAATGTGAAGTGCACATTTGGACTCATGAGTTCATGGCTTGCTTGTATGACGATCAAAGCGGTATTTATTATAAAAAATCTAAATACATAGTCATCTTAATTTACAGCATTTCCCTCACTCAGACAACAACATTTGTGCAAATGTTGCCCAATTAGCTGCAGGGATGGGGGCAACTTCTTGTCGTGTGCGGTGCTCAAGTTCAAGACGTTTGTCAGTCAAAACCCATACAGCGCTGTGAAGCACAGAGCCTGATGTAATTTATAGCATGTTACTGTACAGCTATTGTGTTCCAATTTAGGCACTTATCAGTGCCAAATCTGCCATTTTCAACCCATCTATAGGTTAGAGTGTAAAGGACTAATGTATGGTGATTAACAGTGCTGCTCTGTCTCCCCCTCCAGGCTATAGATAAGTACTGCAGGGTCAGCGGGGGGTTCTCCGGGGTCAAAGACGTCTACTCGTCCAACCCAACCTACGACGACGTTCAGCAGAGCTTCTTCCTGGCCGAGACGCTCAAGTAAGTCCTCAGCCATTTTGAATCAAGACTGCACACCCAATAGCTCACGGGTTGAACAGCCGCTGTTCTAGGGTGATATTACACTGGTTGTTGTTTTAGGCTGAGGTGAGGTGGAGTGGATGGGGCAGCTCCCCTGTGTCCTGTTCATTCACTTCCAATTAGTTTGAGATGGGGATGTCCAGAATGCACTGGAACTGTGTACTCTACTACCCTCTGCTTGTGACTGTTTATTGCTGTTCACGTTGTCTCACCTGTACCATACAAATAGCACTGATGAACAGAATATAGCAGCTGAATATTGTCTACTCTCTTCCTCCTCCTTGTCTTTCTACCTCGTCCTCCTATCTTGTCCAGGTATCTGTACCTGTTGTTCTCCAGTGATGACCTGATGCCTTTGGAGAGCTGGGTGTTCAACACGGAGGCCCACCCCCTGCCGGTACTGCACCTGGCCAACCTCACCCTCCCAGGGAACCAGGCCCAGCGGTAGAGACCAGGGGTCCTCCAGGGGACCAATGAGTCCTTGCCTCCCTGCCTCCATCTCTCCCTCTCACTACTACAGACTGCAGAAGGAGAGAGCTCAGACCATTGTAGAGTGGAGAGGACTGGAACAATAGCCTCTCTCTCGCTCCCTTTCTTATTCTTTCATTCTCTCGCTCTCACTTTCTATAGCTCTCTCTGGCTCTCTGCTGATCAGAAGGACGGTGGGTGCGTTCAGCTTTTGTGATTGCCCTCGTAATGTGACTTTTGTCAGGAGGCTTGATTTGTTTTCACCAAACTGTCTCATAACGGACGCACATGGGCGAGAGAGGGTGTATCAAGTCTGAACGAACAAACAGACAGACTCTTCTCTGAAGGGATATGTATATTCCAGACAGTCAGACTGACAGTAAAACTGAAGGCTATGCGATCAGTGGGGTTTGTTGATTATTATTCTTTTCATTCTATCTTTTGGACGCTGATTGGCGGGGACACAACAATGTGACCCTTCTGGTCCGTCTGCCATTTTCTGTTTACTGTCTTGACCTGGAACTGTATCAGTGTTGCTTTGTGGATAGGAGCAACGGCTTAATACGTCCCCCTCTGGCACCTTTCTAAAGTGGGCCGGTGAAATGGAATTGATATCCCTTGCGTTCTCTATGCTACATTCTGCCATTTCTGTTCTTTCTCTCTATCATTCTCTTTCCATCTCTCATCATTAGCAGGTGACATACTGTAGCTTAGCCTGGTCTCAAATCATTTTTTGCTGCTATTCAACCGATGCTGCTTCTCTCTCTCCTCTCAACCTTGTCTTATCACTCCATTCCACCTCCATCTTCTCTTTCTTGTCATATTTCTTCACTTCTCCAGTCACTCCTCTCGCCTGGTCAATTTCTGTTCCTGTCTTTCCATAAATCACTAACACTCCACAGGCAAATTGGGACAGGTCTTGATTTGGCTGTGATTCTTGTCTGCTGATAAAATGGCCCCTGTGGATAAATTGTTATGCACTTTGTTGTTTGGATTACTGAGAGGGAAAAGGGAGTGCAGTTACAGCACTGTAGGAGCTGAAGACACAAAGCCCTCCATTTATTATCTGTGTCTTTGACTCCTTTTAAAATGACTGACATGGAGCCATATTGTTGCTCTAACACTACCACTGATGGGTATAGCCTGGAGTTTTTCCTGTTCAGGAACAACTCCCCACCCTACTGATAGGGTTCTACCTAAACTGTTTCTTGTTCTCATTCCAATCACCACTCGCATATTAGGACTTGGGCTCCGTCACCTGTGCAATGAGTATGTTGAATGTTATGCCATTCATTCTCTATGGGCTGTGTTCTTAATGGACCTTTTGTGTTTCATATGAATGTTGTTTCTGCAACAGTAGATGGAACGGAAGGAACTCTGCTGTGTTCAGTGAGGAATCTGTGATTGGTGCATTGGAGTGGATGGAGATGTACTTTAGGTTTAGGGGACTGAAGGTAACACTGGGAAATAGAAATGTACCCTGGAAGAAATACAATTTTTGTTGGAAGTGTCAATTAATTTAAAGCCTTATCAAGTGTTGCTATGTGTGAAGCCTTTGGCCAATACTTTTTTTTATCTATTTTAATTTTACAAAATGTTATTTATATACAAGCTCATACACCACAAGCTCATACACCAGTCTGCTAGAAACCCAGCTGTCGCTCTAGCAGACCCATGATGATGAAGGAATAGTGATGATGATAATGTTGGGGTTTAGCTGATTACAGAACCACTCACCTTGCCAATCGATAAAGCCATACTATATTTGTGTTGCTGCTTAGCTAATTGGTTGGTTTCTGTCACTAATTTCTCATGTCTTGAATGAGTACCACCTCGCTGCACCTGTACAACACTTGTCTCACTCTATTCTTCTTTCCTCTGTCACACCCTTTCTACTCATTCCTATCCCTCCAGCTTCTATTCCTCTCTTTCTCCCCTGCTATTGCTCCCTCTGTCCCCATCTGTCAGCAGCTCAGTGTCTCCCTCCTCGTGGTGGTGGCAGTAGCAGCAGCCTACTGGGGTAGAATGGTATGAAGTATGTTTATCACCAGTAGATGATATCACCAGTAGACCACCTCACTCTGACATCCTCACTCTGACACCATCACTGCTTCCTGTCTGGGGAGAAAGCCCAGGCGTTCTTTGGCACTGTCAGTCGCCGAGAGGATGTTGATTTTGAAAAAAGTGTTCCGTATTTGTATTTTTACTGAACAAAAAAAGACCTGTAAATATGTTTAAAATGAGACAATAAAGATGTTATGAAAAGTGAACAGAATAACTAAAACGGTGTCTTGGTAATGTTTGTTTCCTGTTGTTCACTCTGTTCCCTTATCTAATGCATT
Source organism: Salvelinus namaycush (assembly GCF_016432855.1). Taxonomy (NCBI): domain Eukaryota; kingdom Metazoa; phylum Chordata; class Actinopteri; order Salmoniformes; family Salmonidae; genus Salvelinus; species Salvelinus namaycush. The sequence continues at coordinate 5,015,596 of NC_052325.1, read as the reverse complement.
TACTTGCAGGATTTAGCTTGTAGTGCTCAGCACCTTTTTACTATACTTTTTTATAGAATGTTTATAGAAGGTGAAGTCAAGTCTACTCTTTCAGCTCCTGTCCTGAGGGGGGCAGTCTTGCTTAATATCCAAAATACAAACATCAATTCAACAGCTAGTAAGGCTTAACAATAACGTTTCATTGATTTCAAAGATTTTAAGATTCTATTCGAGACTTTGAACACCCAAACTGTGAGCGGACACTTGGCAAGGATGATTTGTGTTATAATCCCAGTATCTAAAGATTAAAGTTTACTGTGCTGTCCCTCATGTGTGGTACTGCCTGGGATGGGAATTACCGGAATTGCAAAGGGAACTCCTGCACACTTTATCTTTGCATGTGTCGTTGATTGTCTGTTTACGTTTCAATCTAGGACCTTTCTATCCCCAGTCAGTCTGCTGTGCCCTGCTCTCCATGATGTTATCTGAGTATGAAGCCGTTAACAGTTACAGGGAGCAGCAGGTCGTAGTCCTGGCATGCAGCCTCTGCCCACAACACCACAGCATGGCACACTACGCTCTCTCTCTCCCTGTCATAACAACTGCTGTTAATAGAAGACAAAACAGCATGTCAGTGCAGAGATAGTATTTTTTCACAGTTTTGTTTTTTGTTTCTGTTCATCTAAGTGATTTGAGCAGTTCAGTAATGTTTCTTCTATCTGCCCAAATTGGAATGGCGGCCTCTCCTGCTCGCATCCACCCCTCATTTCTCAGTCTGTCATCAGTTAGCGTGACAATGGGCTGACAGGTCAGGATGGATAGGCAGAGAGCAGGGCTTGACCCTTGGACATCCATCTGACCTGAGGAGAACCCTTGTGTCATATGGTTTCCAGATAACGATCTTCAGACGTACAGGCCGCATCTGAATAGTCTAAAATGGCTTCTTCTTCATCTGCATGGATCTGAAAGCACAGGATAGGTGAAAGCACTATGGTGTTTGAATACTGGTAATTTTCTTCCACCTGTCCAGGTCTTTCAGATCACTGCAGTTCAAGGAAAATAGACAAATAGAAGAAACAAAGCCACTTGAGATGCACTGATGTACTGGTCCAGATGGCCAGAAAGAGAACTGGCAATAATGCAGCATAACAAAACACATGAGTAAATTAAGCCTCGTCTGTTTCTAGAAAGCCTTTCAATTACATTATAAGGATATATTTGACTGTGCTCTTGAAGAAGGGACTAGTTGGATGTGGGTAATAAAGAAGCTTAGGAAAATATTTGGGCATAGATTTCTATCGCTGGTTATGTGTGGTTGCTGGTTACTCCTCTAAATGTCATTATTAGTTGACTTCAAAAGTTTGTTGTCTATGAACTGGCAAAATGTCCTGCTCCTGTAGGCTCATTCATCTGCACACACCCTGGAGTGGAACAGAGTTGTGTATATTTGTGTGTAGAGGAACAGGACAGGTGTGTCGAAGATGGGACTCTGCCAAGGTTACAGTGATCTAAATGGGTAAATACGGACTTGATGTCCCAAGCAAATAACTCTCTTTCACTTTTCACATACACAGTACCAAGGATTCGAGAATCTTAGCTAGACAAGGAAGCCTTGAAATAATGAAGATCCCTACTATCCCCATCCTTATGGAGTGGCAGCACAAGAGCTGATTTCCGTACTTTTGGAATATTTCGTGGTAACAATGTTAAATAAAAAATGTGGGTTATTGAGCCAACAATAATGGGCGCTGCACATGTAAGCAGACCAGGATCCAATTGGTCGGCCCCTGTGGATTTCTTGTCTATTGCTAGCACAGCATCCAGGACGTATTTTTATGTAAATAGCCTAAAAGAAAAGCTTTGATTATAATTTCTCTGATCATTCAGCACGTTTCCCCTATCATTATCCAGCCCAATATCATTGTGAATAGACTTGTCATTGTGAATAGACTACACCTGTTGTATTCGGCGCATGTGACAAATAAAATTTGAAGTTATTTCAAAGAGATAACCCGCTGAAATAAAATGGTGATTAAATGCATCAATGATATAATTTTTTTCCGTAATGAGGTCCGTGTCTGAATTAATTTGTCGTGGCAGAGAGGAGGAAGTAGAACACTTCAGGGATAGCTGAAATACAATCCAAGGTCACAAAAATAAAGATAATGTCAAAAAGCCTGTTCACTGAAGTTCCTCTTTGTGATGACACGAGGCTAAGATTTTTGTATTCTCACATCTCTAACACAAACATCTGGGCAATGGTCACTCGTGTCATGGGCAAATACACCAGCAGAAACTGGTGTATTCGTTAAAATAAGATCAATCCGATTTGACTTTGAAGGATCTCTAGGGTTGGGCCGTGTAGGCTTAGTCACCAACTGGGTTAGATTTAGATCATTACACATGTTTTTTAGATTGTCTGAAGCCTGCATTTCCCAATCATAATTTAGATCACCCAGGATATCTTCTGATTTAGTAAAAGAAGACAACAAACTAGTTAACTGCTCGAGTGCACCAAGGTTAGCTGAGGGAAGACAGTAGACCCCTATAACAGTTATGGATACATTTTCCCTAGACAAAGTCTTAAAGATAGTAGCTCAAATTCTTTGGCAAGGGAAATGGATTTCAGAGACAGAGAAATGATTTTTAATAAAAATGGCCATTCCACCACCTCTACCCTGTCTGTCAGCTCTGAACACATGATAACGCTCAATATTAATATCAGAGTACAGAATGATTCAAGCTTCAGTCAATACCAGAATAACCAGATTTGTCTGCATAGCCCAGATCTTGATGTAATCCAGTTTAGGAAGTAAGCTCCTAATGTTCAGATGCATCAACCAATTTTTTTTACGATTTTTAAAGTCACATGGAAAATCCAACTCAAACAAGCTACGTTGAATAGGTGGTTGCAGGCCCTGTCTGATGGTTGATATAGTTGGTATGGCTATAAGATTGCATAGAACTGCACCATTTGGTCTATCCCTATTAGTAAAAGAGGAAGGAGAAGAAATTGGAATTACTTTTCCAAGGTTAACACCATAGAGCCTGAGGCCGCAGCCAATGTCAAAATTAGGAACACTCAGAGTAACCAATGATGGAATGATATAAACAGACTTACATGGCCTTTGGTTGCTATCATGCAACAGCCCAAGCCCTCTACGTGCTTTGAAAACCGAGGGGGTATTCAAGTTTAAGGAATTTATATTTGAACTAAAAGCACTGGGTGAGCAGACCACAGTGGGCTTCTCTTTTGAGCTAACAATAGGATATCTAAGGGTGCAGTTCAAACGCATGGGTACAAGGTTACAACTGACAACACCCCTGGCAGTATAGACAACAGTACGACGATAACACTTAGAGTGGATGGGAGGTATTACCTGAGTGGGACATGGTCTGTGTCTGAGTCAATATCTTAACGCAGCCTTGAAATATGAAAAGAGGGTCCAGGCTCCTAGATGATTTGGGTGGAGTCCATCATCTCTGTAGAGCATCTTTTGTTTCCAAAAAGTGTCTAAATTGTCAATAAAAGTTATGCCAACAGAGTGGCAGTAGTCTTTAAGCCAGATATGACGTGCTAAGAGCCTGCTGAACCTTTCGCAGCCGCAACCCACTGACCCCTTTCATTCTAATATTGTGTGTTTGGGGCATCGAAGCCCTCGTGGGGCATTTAAGCCCTGAACGCTGCCTATCAGGGCAGCTGTGTCTCCCAGTCTGTGTGCCACCCCCAAGACCACAGCCAATCACATGCAAGCAACTAACAAGACTACCTAGCTAACTAGCTAGCTCAAAAAACTAGCCAAGTTAGCTGCATTGTTCCTTGCATGCGATTGGCTGTAGTCTTGGGGGTGGCACGCAGCCTGGGAGACAGTGCTGTCAGGCATCATTCAGGGCTTAAATGCCCCGCATACACTTTAGATGATGTTTCAATACACCCAGTTACTACAAAGATACATGTGTCCTTCCTAACTCAGTTGCCGGAGAGGAAGGAAACCGCACAGGGATTTCACCATGAGACCAATGGTGACTTTAAAACTGTTGTAGAGTTTATTGGCTGTGATAGGAGAAAACTGAGGATGGATCAACAACATTGTATACTCCACAATACTAACCTAATTGACAGAGTGAAAAGAAGGAAGCTTGTACAGAATAAAAATATTAAAAAATATGCTATGCAATTCACTTTTTGTCCTGAATTTAAAGTGTTACGTTTGGGGCAAATACAACACATTACTGAGTATCACTCTCCATATTTTCAAGCATAGTGGTGGCTGCATAATTTTATGGATATGCCTGTAATCGTTAAGAACTCAGGAGTTTTTCAGGAAGAAACGGAATGGAGCTAAGCACAGGCAAAATCCTAGAGGAAAACCTGGTTCAGACTGCTTTCCACCAGACACAGGGAGATGAATTCACCTTTCAGCAGGACAATAACCTAAAACACAAGGCCAAATCTACACTGGAGTTGCTTACCAAGAAGACAGTGAATGTTCCTGAGTAGCCAAGTTACTGTTTTCACTTAAATTTACTTGAAAATCTATGGCAAAACCTGAAAAAGGTTGTCTAGCAATGAACAACAACCAATTTGACAGAGCTTGAAGAATTTTGAAAATAATGATGGGAAAATGTGCACAATCCAGGTTTGGAAAGCTCTTAGAGACCCAGAAACCCAGAAACACTCACAGCTGTAATTGCTCCTAAAGGTGCTTCTACAAAGTATTGACTCAGGGGTGTGAATACTTACAGTACCAGTCAAATGTTTGTGCACACCTACTCATTCCAGAGTTTTTCTTTATTTTTACTATGTTCTACATTGTAGAATGATAATGAAGACATCAAAACTATGAAATAATAATATGGAATCATGTAGTAACCAAACAAGTACTTAAAAGTGTTCAACTTTTATATTTTAGATTCTTCAAAGTAGCCACCCTTTGCCTTGACAGCTTTGCACACTCTTGGCATTCTCTCAACCAGCTTCATGAGGTAGTCACATGGAATGCATTTCAATTAACAGGTGTGGAATTTCTTTCCTTCTTATTGTGTTTGAGCCAATCAGTTGTGTTGTGACAAGGTAGGGTTGGTATACCGAAGATATACCTATTTTGTAAAAGACCAAGTACTGTATGTAAATTATATGTTTCTGTATTTTATTTTTAATGAATTTGCAAATATTCTAAAAACATATTTGGGGTATTGTGTGTATATGGGTGAAAGAAAAACATCAATTTAATCAATTTTGAATTTGGGCTGTAACACAACAAAATGTGGAACAAGTCAAGGGGTTTGAATAATTTCTGAAGGCACTGTATGCCTTTAGTTTCCATGTGGACCAATTCATCAGTGTATTCTGAAACGCTATCCAAGGATTGTTCATCAGTGTTGTGTTTTTCGGGAGTGATATTGGTTCTTGTAGAATCCGTTTCATTTTCCTCCATATTGATATAGTTTTCTGAACTATCAAGTTCTTAATGTTCTTAGCTTTACAGTATCCTTTGAAAAAAGACACATGCAAAGATTCTAGCGGTGAGCATGTGCATCTTCAATATTTACCCATAGATCCTCTTTAGTGCATATAACACTGTCTCAAGTAAAAGCCTTGGGTGGCGAGTTGATACAATTTAAAGTCAGACTTAAGGAGATATAAAACTTCCCTTTTTATTTTGTGAGTTTTATTTGCCCATATAAAGTATGTTATGGCAGAGTGTACCTTTTAAAGAATGTCTTCAGTGGGGTAATTGGTACTACCGAGAATAAATACAAAAACTTTGGGAGCCATGCCATTCTGAAGAGGTTTATTCTACCTGTAAGATTTATGGGAAGACAGTTCCATTTAAATAGATCTGCTTTCATATTGTTGAGTAATGGGATGAAGTTATCTTCATGTGTTTGTTGTCACTTAGAAAAGCTTCCTAAGTATTTGATATTTTTTTGTGGTCCACTTAAAGGATTTCTGTAGATCATGGGATCATTATTTTTATTTTTCCTATTGCCATTATGGCATTTTTTCCAGAATTCTTTTAAAATCATTTTGAATATTCTGAAAATATTTTTTGCAAGGGTGGCATTGAGTTTTCAATATTGGTCAGGATTATCTGCAATTAAGTTTAGTTTATATTAAAATTATTATTTCAGCTGGAAAGTTGAAGGCATCCAAAGTTTTGAATTGAAAAGGCCATTCAAGATGTTTGAAAGCCTTTTTGGAAACTACAGGCATTATTTATAAATCTATATTGTGTTTTTTAGCGTATTGTATTATACTGAAACATGTTCTTGTACAGTGGGGAGAACAAGTATTTGATACACTGCCGATTTTGCAGGTTTTCCTACTTACAAAGCAAAAATCCAGAAAATCACATTGTTTGATTTTTAAGTAATTAATTTGCATTTTATTGCATGACATAAGTATTTGATCACCTACCAACCAGTAAGAATTCCGGCTCTCACAGACCTGTTAGTTTTTCTTTAAGAAGCCCTCCTGTTCTCCACTCATTACCTGTATTAACTGCACCTGTTTGAACTCATTACCTGTATAAAAGACACCTGTCCACACACTCAATCAAACAGACTCCAACCTCTCCACAATGGCCAAGACCAAAGAGCTGTGTAAGGACATCAGGGATAAAATTGTAGACCTGCACAAGGCTGGGATGGGCTACAGGACAATAGGCAAGCAGCTTGGTGAGAAGGCAACAACTGTTGGCGCAATTATTAGAAAATGGAAGAATTTCAAGATGACGGTCAATCACCTTCGGTCTGGGGCTCCATGCAAGATCTCACCTCATGGGGCATCAATGATCATGAGGAAGGTGAGGGATCAGCCCAGAACTACACGGCAGGACCTGGTCAATGACCTGAAGAGAGCTGGGACCACAGTCTCAAAGAAAACCATTAGTAACACACTACGCCGTCATGGATTAAAATCCTGCAGCACACGCAAGGTCCCCCTGCTCAAGCCAGCGCATGTCCAGGCCCGTCTGAAGTTTGCCAATGACCATCTGGATGATCCAGAGGAGGAATGGGAGAAGGTCATGTGGTCCGATGAAACAAAAAGAGCTTTTTGGTCTAAACTCCACTCGCCGTGTATGGAGGAAGAAGAAGGATGAGTACAACCCCAAGAACACCATCCCAACCGTGAAGCATGGAGGTGGAAACATCATTCTTTGGGGATGCTATTCTGCAAAGTGGACAGCACCGTATTGAGGGGAGGATGGATGGGGCCATGTATCGCGAGATCTTGGCCAACAACCTCCTTCCCTCAGTAAGAGCATTGAAGATGGGTCGTGCCTGGGTCTTCCAGCATGACAACGACCCGAAACACACAGCCAGGGCAACTAAGGAGTGGCTCCGTAAGAAGCATCTCAAGGTCCTGGAGTGGCCTAGCCAGTCTCCAGACCTGAACCCAATAGAAAATCTTTGGAGGGAGCTGAAAGTCCGTATTGCCCAGCGACAGCCCCGAAACCTGAAGGATCTGGAGAAGGTCTGTATGGAGGAGTGGGCCAAAATCCCTGCTGCAGTGTGTGCAGACCTGGTCAAGAACTACAGGAAATGTATGATCTCTGTAATTGCAAACAAAGGTTTCTGTACCAAATATTAAGTTCTGCTTTTCTGATGTATCAAATACTTATGTCATGCAATAAAATGCAAATTAATTACTTAAAAATCATACAATGTGATTTTCTGAATTTTTGTTTTAGATTCCGTCTCACACAGTTGAAGTGTACCTATGATAAAAATTACAGACCTCTACATGCTTTGTAAGTAGGAAAACCTGCAAAATCGGCAGTGTATCAAATACTTCTTCTCCCCACTGTATTTGTTTGTAAATGTCTATTTTTAATAACCATTGTTTGGTTCATATGTATTAAGACTTTTGCCGTTCTGTTGCTTATGAGCTTTGTTATTATTTTATTCTCACAATTTATTAAACTTATGGGTTTGTAATCAGCAGGGGACTCTCCAGATTTTTCTGGTTTTAATATATCTGAAATAACTGTTTGATACATGAAGTACAGAATTGAGTGACGTGTGTTGTCATTTGTGTAAATAGGGGTGCAAACCACATCTGCTGACAATCTCTTTAAATGTTCAAGAACAATATGTTTTCTTTTGACATCATGGAGCCTGTGCACATTCCATGTAATTGGTTGGATTTTGTTGGTCTTTACTTGTATAGAATCAAAGTTAACCTTGTCTGTTCCATCTATCGTTGAAGAACCAGATAAAACAGTTTAGCAGACATGTCATATAGGACTGTGGACGTTCCATGTAATGGGAGAGTCAGTATTGTTCATATATTTTTTTAAGATCACACTGACTATCACCTGTTTCACTCAATGCAATGCCGCCAGCTTGGTCAGAGGATGGAGTATAGTGCTACTCTCTCTGTTGCAATACCACTGAATGGAAAACATACTAGTGCGCTACATCAAGTATGGGCAACTCCAGTCCTTAGGGGCCTGATTGGTGTCACACTTTTGCCTCAGACACAACTAACACACCTGACTCCAATAATCAACTAATCATGATCTTCAGTTTAGAATGCAATTAGTTGAATCAGCTGTGCTTGCTAGGGATGGAGAAAAGTGTGACACCAGTCCAGCCCCCGAGGACTGGAGTTGCCCATCCCTGTGCTATATGATGGACAACTACCAAGCTGATTTGTATCAAAAGTTCAGTAACGATTTGCTCTCCTGCTGCGCTGTTACTGTATAGACATGTTAACAATTAATATTATTCATGCCTAGTAATGTCTAAAACATGTTTAGTGTATTAGTGTCAGAGATATTTGGGAAACACTGATGGATTGGGCATGTAGTTCCTGCTGTGTTTAAGTTATTAGTCATCCTAGTGTTTTATCTGGCCTCAGTCTCCTACAAAAACGTCTGTGTATGTTAGGAAAGAGGGGATCCAAAATGAAGGAGAGCAGGAGGGAGAGGGGGATATAGTAAGGAAATGGGGTAGAAAAGAACAGGGATAAGATGGATGGGAGATGGAGGCAAAGGGTATATGGGCAGGGAGAAAGAAAGGGAAGGGATAAAGATCAAGGATGGAGAATCTTTCTATCATGTGGAAAAACTGACCCTCTCTCTTTTAAACAGCTTGGTGAGGTCACTGGAAAACGTGAAGGTGAATATGAGATAATGCAATAGGTCTAGTAACACACAGACGCGTCCCCATAAAGTTGGTAACACTCAAATGAAGTCCCCATAAGGCGAAAGTTTATGGGACCATGCTTGCTTTGTGATTATCATTTAGAAAGTGTCAACCTCTGCTCTCCCAAATGAAGAGTCGGGACTGGGGACTGATCCCTTTTGGGTTGTGGCTTAAGTTAAGTTAAAACGGGTTTTGCTAAAAAGTCAGATTTTCTTTACCTCGTGGGTCAGAAAAATAACTTCAAAATATTCACATGGGTCCCTCAAAATGCAATGGGGATTGGAAACCACTTTCATCGCAGACAAATTAACATTGAGGCTTGCGTTAGGTGACTTTTCACACCAGTGATAACAAGAGGATCCCTTCATTAAAAGACAACATTCACCCACAAACAGATGCACCACTTTCAAGTCAGCCCCTTCCCAACAGACCAATGCACCTCTTTCAACTCAGACCCCTCACTTTCATTCAACACCCCATTAAGTTCAGTTCAGGGGGAAGCCTTACAGCCTACACTCAGCTCAGCTCTGCAATTGCACAGCACTGTAAGTATGTTGACCCCTGGATTACCTCATGGCTCTGTAACCTCAGCCTCTGCACTTTCTTAACTTGGCTCCGTCTTCATGGAGAGTGACAGACACATTTATTTTCAGCTGTGCTCTATTAAACAGTAATTGCTGAGCAAGGAGAGGGTCTATAGCAGTCAGAAGGCACTTCAGCGGAGCCTGATGAACATGTTGTCTCTGACCTAGTCAGTGTTAAATGTCACTGAGGGATCCCACTACAGAATGTCCTATACTGTATGTTCCATTAGAAAACCATGAGAGTAGTATTATTAACACATAGAATTAGTTAGTTCCAGAATCCAGATCAACTCATTCCGCTCAGGTCGAGCTTTATTTGAAAGCACTTTATCTCAATGCACTGTGCTTAGAGAAGATGAAAGTGAAAATTCCTGCCCTCTTCAACAAGACCCGTTCTGAATCCGTAGCCCATAACCCGCCGGCTTTAGATCTGAAATGCAGCCTAGGGCTTTTTCCGTTATGCAGATTGGAGTCCTCAGGAAGAGGCTCCCTGCGTCACGCCTGTGTGTCTGTGGGAGAGGTGGGAGGATCCTCTCCAGAGGGCTACCTGAAGATGTTTTTTTTTTTTTACTGCCACTGAGAATCAATAGGACCTGGGGGTTGCTGATGATGTCAGAGGAAGTGCTGAGTTATCAATGTGATACTGCATGAGTCACGCTGCAGAGAGAGACAACATTTGCATGGACATCGGCAAATGTACTGGAGTGTTTAATGTGTTAATGGTGTGTGTGTGTGTGTGTGTGTGTGTGTGTGTGTGTGTGTATACTTACTGGTTTGATTCCCATCATAATAAAGAGTGTGTGTACTGTGCAGAAGAGTGTTTGTGTGGGTTTAATTGCTGCTGTGCGTGTCTGTTCATGTGTGTACGTGCGTGCGTGTGTTTAATGTGTTAATGGCCCCCGTGGCATGGACAGTGAGTCACATCCCCTTGGCACAGGGCCCAACAGCAGCAGGTGGCACTGCTTCTACCTCTCAATACTGTTTCTACCTCTCAACACTGTTTCTACCTCTCAGCACTGTTTCTACCTCTCAGCACTGTTTCTACCTCTCAGCACTGTTTCTACCTCTCAGCACTGTTTCTACCTCTCAGCACTGTTTCTACCTCTCAGCACTGTTTCTACCTCTCAGCACTGATCTACCTCTCAGCACTGTTTCTACCTCTCAGCACTGTTTCTACCTCTCAGCACTGTTTCTACCTCTCAGCACTGTTTCTACCTCTCAGCACTGATCTACCTCTCAGCACTGTTTCTACCTCTCAGCACTGTTTCTACCTCTCAGCACTGTTTCTACCTCTCAGCACTGTTTCTACCTCTCAGCACTGTTTCTACCTCTCCGCACTGATCTACCTCTCAGCACTGATCTACCTCTCAGCACTGATCTACCTCTCAGCACTGTTTTATCCTCTCAGCACTGTTTCTACCTCTCAGCACTGTTTCTACCTCTCAGCACTGATCTACCTCTCAGCACTGATCTACCTCTAAGCACTGTTTCTACCTCTCAGCCCTGTTTCTACCTCTCAGCACTGTTTCTACCTCTCAGCACTGATCTACCTCTCAGCACTGATCTACCTCTCAGCACTGTTTCTACCTCTCAGCACTGTTTCTACCTCTCAGCACTGTTTGTACCTCTCAGCACTGTTTGTACCTCTCAGCACTGTTTGTACCTCTCAGCACTGTTTGTACCTCTCCGCACTGTTTCTACCTCTCAGCACTGATCTACCTCTCAGCACTGATCTACCTCTCAGCACTGTTTCTACCTCTCAGCACTGTTTCTACCTCTCAGCACTGTTTCTACCTCTCAGCACTGTTTCTACCTCTCAGCACTGATCTACCTCTCAGCACTGTTTCTACCTCTCAGCACTGTTTGTACCTCTCAGCACTGTTTCTACCTCTCAGCACTGTTTCTACCTCTCAGCACTGATCTACCTCTCAGCACTGTTTCTACCTCTCAGCACTGATCTACCTCTCAGCACTGTTTGTACCTCTCAGCAATGATCTACCTCTCAGCACTGATCTACCTCTCAGCACTGTTTCTACCTCTCAGCACTGATCTACCTCTCAGCACTGTTTGTACCTCTCAGCAATGATCTCCCTCTCAGCACTGATCTACCTCTCAGCACTGATCTACCTCTCAGCACTGTTTGTACCTCTCAGCACTGTTTGTACCTCTCAGCACTGTTTCTACCTCTCAGCACTGTTTCTACCTCTCAGCACTGTTTCTACCTCTCAGCACTGATCTACCAATCAGCGCTGTTTGTACCTCTCAACACTGATCTACCTCTCAGCACTGTTTCTACCTCTCAGCACTGATCTGCCAATCAGCGCTGTTTGTACCTCTCAGCACTGTTTGTACCTCTCAGCACTGTTTGTACCTCTCAGCACTGTTTGTACCTCTCAGCACTGATCTACCTCTCCGCACTGCTTCTACCTCTCAGCACTGTTTGTACCTCTCAGCACTGTTTTTACCTCTCAGCGCTGTTTGTACCTCTCAGCGCTGTTTGTACCTCTCAGCACTGTTTGTACCTCTCAGCACTGCTTCTACCTCTCAGCACTGTTTGTACCTCTCAGCACTGTTTGTACCTCTCAGCGCTGTTTCTACCTCTCAGCACTGTTTCTACCTCTCAGCACTGTTTCTACCTCTCAGCACTGTTTCTACCTCTCAGCACTGTTTCTACCTCTCAGCACTGATCTACCAATCAGCGCTGTTTGTACCTCTCAACACTGATCTACCTCTCAGCACTGTTTCTACCTCTCAGCACTGTTTCTACCTCTCAGCACTGTTTCTACCTCTCAGCACTGTTTCTACCTCTCAGCACTTATCTACCTCTCAGCACTGTTTCTACCTCTAAGCACGGATCTACCTCTCAGCACTGTTTCTACCTCTCAGCACTGTTTGTACCTCTCAGCACTGTTTCTACCTCTCAGCACTGTTTCTACCTCTCCGCACTGATCTACCTCTCAGCACTGATCTACCTCTCAGCACTGATCTACCTCTCAGCACTGTTTCTACCTCTCAGCACTGTTTTTATCCTCTCAGCACTGTTTCTACCTCTCAGCACTGTTTCTACCTCTCAGCACTGTTTCTACCTCTCAGCACTGATCTACCTCTCAGCACTGTTTCTACCTCTCAGCACTGTTTGTACCTCTCAGCACTGTTTCTACCTCTCAGCACTGTTTCTACCTCTCCGCACTGATCTACCTCTCAGCACTGATCTACCTCTCAGCACTGTTTTATCCTCTCAGCACTGTTTTATCCTCTCAGCACTGTTTCTACCTCTCAGCACTGTTTCTACCTCTCAGCACTGATCTACCTCTCAGCACTGATCTACCTCTCAGCACTGTTTCTACCTCTCAGCACTGTTTCTACCTCTCAGCACTGTTTCTACCTCTCAGCACTGTTTCTACCTCTCAGCACTGATCTACCTCTCAGCACTGTTTCTACCTCTCAGCACTGTTTCTACCTCTCAGCACTGTTTGTACCTCTCAGCACTGTTTGTACCTCTCAGCACTGTTTGTACCTCTCAGCACTGTTTGTACCTCTCAGCACTGTTTGTACCTCTCCGCACTGATCTACCTCTCAGCACTGATCTACCTCTCAGCACTGTTTCTACCTCTCAGCACTGTTTCTACCTCTCAGCACTGTTTCTACCTCTCAGCACTGTTTGTACCTCTCAGCACTGTTTCTACCTCTCAGCACTGTTTCTACCTCTCAGCACTGTTTCTACCTCTCAGCACTGATCTACCTCTCAGCACTGTTTCTACCTCTCAGCACTGTTTCTACCTCTCAGCACTGTTTCTACCTCTCAGCACTGTTTGTACCTCTCAGCACTGATCTACCTCTCAGCACTGTTTGTACCTCTCAGCAATGATCTACCTCTCAGCACTGATCTACCTCTCAGCACTGTTTCTACCTCTCAGCACTGTTTCTACCTCTCAGCACTGATCTACCTCTCAGCACTGTTTGTACCTCTCAGCAATGATCTCCCTCTAAGCACTGATCTACCTCTCAGCACTGTTTCTACCTCTCAGCACTGATCTACCTCTCAGCACTGATCTACCTCTCAGCACTGTTTGTACCTCTCAGCACTGTTTGTACCTCTCAGCACTGTTTCTACCTCTCAGCACTGTTTCTACCTCTCAGCACTGTTTCTACCTCTCAGCACTGTTTCTACCTCTCAGCACTGATCTACCAATCAGCGCTGTTTGTACCTCTCAACACTGATCTACCTCTCAGCACTGTTTCTACCTCTCAGCACTGATCTGCCAATCAGCGCTGTTTGTACCTCTCAGCACTGTTTGTACCTCTCAGCACTGTTTGTACCTCTCAGCACTGTTTGTACCTCTCAGCACTGATCTACCTCTCCGCACTGCTTCTACCTCTCAGCACTGTTTGTACCTCTCAGCACTGTTTTTACCTCTCAGCGCTGTTTGTACCTCTCAGCGCTGTTTGTACCTCTCAGCACTGTTTGTACCTCTCAGCACTGTTTGTACCTCTCAGCGCTGTTTCTACCTCTCAGCACTGTTTCTACCTCTCAGCACTGTTTCTACCTCTCAGCACTGTTTCTACCTCTCAGCACTGTTTCTACCTCTCAGCACTGATCTACCAATCAGCGCTGTTTGTACCTCTCAACACTGATCTACCTCTCAGCACTGTTTCTACCTCTCAGCACTGTTTCTACCTCTCAGCACTGTTTCTACCTCTCAGCACTGTTTCTACCTCTCAGCACTTATCTACCTCTCAGCACTGTTTCTACCTCTAAGCACGGATCTACCTCTCAGCACTGTTTCTACCTCTCAGCACTGTTTGTACCTCTCAGCACTGTTTCTACCTCTCAGCACTGTTTCTACCTCTCCGCACTGATCTACCTCTCAGCACTGATCTACCTCTCAGCACTGTTTCTACCTCTCAGCACTGTTTTTATCCTCTCAGCACTGTTTCTACCTCTCCGCACTGTTTCTACCTCTCAGCACTGTTTCTACCTCTCAGCACTGATCTACCTCTCAGCACTGTTTCTACCTCTCAGCACTGTTTCTACCTCTCAGCACTATTTCTAACTCTCAGCACTGATCTACCTCTCAGCACTGTTTCTACCTCTCAGCACTGTTTGTACCTCTCAGCACTGTTTGTACCTCTCAGCACTGTTTGTACCTCTCAGCAATGTTTCTACCTCTCAGCACTGTTTCTACCTCTCAGCACTGTTTCTACCTCTCAGCACTGATCTACCTCTCAGCACTGATCTACCTCTCAGCACTGATCTACCTCTCAGCACTGATCTACCTCTCAGCACTGTTTCTACCTCTCAGCACTGTTTCTACCTCTCAGCACTGTTTCTACCTCTCAGCACTGTTTCTACCTCTCAGCTCTGTTTCTATCTCTCAGCACTGTTTGTACCTCTCAGCACTGTCTGTACCTCTCAGCACTGTTTCTACCTCTCAGCACTGTTTGTACCTCTCAGCACTGATCTATCTCTCAGCACTATTTCTACCTCTCAGCACTGTTTCTACCTCTCAGCACTGTTTCTACCTCTCAGCACTGTTTGTACCTCTCAGCACTGATCTACCTCTCAGCACTGTTTGTACCTCTCAGCACTGTTTGTACCTCTCCGCACTGCTTCTACCTCTCAGCACTGTTTGTACCTCTCAGCACTGTTTGTACCTCTCAGCACTGTTTCTACCTCTCAGCGCTGTTTGTACCTCTCAGCACTGTTTGTACCTCTCAGCACTGTTTGTACCTCTCAGCACTGTTTCTACCTTTCCGCACTGCTTCTACCTCTCAGCACTGTTTGTACCTCTCAGCATTGTTTGTCCCTCTCAGCGCTGTTTGTACCTCTCAGCGCTGTTTCTACCTCTCAGCACTGTTTCTACCTCTCAGCACTGATCTACCAATCAGCGCTGTTTGTACCTCTCAACACTGATCTACCTCTCAGCACTGTTTCTACCTCTCAGCACTGATCTGCCAATCAGCGCTGTTTGTACCTCTCAGCACTGTTTGTACCTCTCAGCACTGTTTGTACCTCTCAGCACTGATCTACCTCTCCGCACTGCTTCTACCTCTCAGCACTGTTTGTACCTCTCAGCACTGTTTTTACCTCTCAGCGCTGTTTGTACCTCTCAGCGCTGTTTGTACCTCTCAGCACTGTTTGTACCTCTCAGCACTGCTTCTACCTCTCAGCACTGTTTGTACCTCTCAGCACTGTTTGTACCTCTCAGCGCTGTTTCTACCTCTCAGCACTGCTTCTACCTCTCAGCACTGTTTCTACCTCTCAGCACTGTTTGTACCTCTCAGCACTGATCTACCTCTCAGCACTGATCTACCTCTCAGCACTGTTTGTACCTCTCAGCACTGTTTCTACTTCTCAGCGCTGATCTACCTCTCAGCACTGTTTCTACCTCTCAGCACTGTTTCTACCTCTCAGCACTGTTTCTACCTCTTAACACTGTTTTTATCCTCTCAGCACTGTTTCTACCTCTTAACACTGTGTTTATCCTCTCAGCACTGTTTCTACCTCTTACTACTGTTTTTATCCTCTCAGCACTGTTTCTACCTCTCAGCACTGTTTCTACCTCTCAGCACTGTTTCTACCTCTCAACACTGATCTACCTCTCAGCACTGTTTCTACCTCTCAGCACTGATCTATCTCTCAACACTGTTTTATCCTCTCAGCACTGTTTCTACCTCTCAACACTGTTTTATCCTCTCAGCACTGTTTCTACCTCTCAGCACTGATCTATCTCTCAACACTGTTTTATCCTCTCAGCACTGTTTCTACCTCTCAGCACTGATCTATCTCTCAACACTGTTTTATCCTCTCAGCACTGTTTCTACCTCTCAGCACTGATCTATCTCTCAACACTGTTTCTACCTCTCAACACTGTTTTATCCTCTCAGCACTGTTTCTACCTCTCAGCACTGATCTATCTCTCAACACTGTTTTATCCTCTCAGCACTGTTTCTACTTTTCAACACTGTGTCTACCTGTCAACACGGCAAAACACACACATACACACTCACTTCTCTTGCGCCACACAAACCTTTTGCTATACACACAATCCTCTCGTCACACACTCCTGCTACATACACTCCTCATGCCATACACACACATTCATCCTGCTACACACACTCCTCATGCCATACACACACATTCATCCTGCTACACACACTCCTGCTACATACACTCCTCATGCCATACACACACATTCATCCTGCTACACACACTCCTGCGCTGCTTCTGTGTGTATTTGTAGGGCTCCCAATTGGGGCAGCGGTCTAAGGCACTGCATCTCAGTGCTAGAGGCGTCACTACAGACCCTGGTTCGATTCCAGGCTGAATCACAACCAGCCGTGATTGGGAGTCCCATAGGGCGGCGCACAATTGTCCCAGCGTCGTCCGGGTTTGGCTGGGTTAGGTCGTCATTGTAAATACGATTTTTTTCTTAACTGACTTTCCTAGTTAAATAAAGGTGTGTGTGTGTGTTTGTGTGTGTGTGTGTGTGTGTGGTCCCAAGCGAAAAGAACCCGGTGTAAAATTGATGTGAAACTCCAGAGAGAAAAGAAACACAAGTCTTCTTAAGCTGCGGGGAACAACACTCTTACTTACAGCACCTCACCCTCAAGCTGTTGCACAATGTGAAGATTCTGCTTAAAGTGCACACACTTTAAGAAACCACTTAGCACTGCCAGCACCTGCACAGACAAATGCAGAGAAAGTGTGTAGATGTTGGCCTACTGTATAGTAGAATTCATTTTTCTATTGGGCAACAATTCAAATCAAATGGTAAGAAGATAAGAAAGAAAAACAGAGGAATAGACAGTAGGATATCTTATTAGTCACTTTGTGTTACCACTTTTTCCAGTAACAAAGAGATAAATGCGTCAGTGGGTGTGCAACCCATGCATTAGTGAATTGTACTGTAGTCATACCATAGACGTGTAATGATAGTGTACATCTATTTTTGTATTTTCCCAGTTGAGTCTTTCCCTTAAATGTTTTTGTACAGCTCATGTGCCACGTTTGACTGTGTGTAATAGCTCTGTTCTGTTCTGTCGTGAGTCACTCCTACTGTCAAACAGATTTGAGTATAATATGCAGCATGGCTGTGAGCCCTTGGCTGCCGTCTTCAGCACATAATCGCCTCATTCGCTTTCTTTGGAAGTTTCTCTCAGTTGTAACATTAATGCTTTGGCAAAATGTACTCAATATTTGTCTCTTCTCTCTCTCTCTCTTCCTCTATCTCTATTTGTCTCTCTTCTCTCTATATATATATTTTCTCTCATTCCCTCTGTCCCCCCTGAAACTCCTTGTAAGAGAGAGGAAAAGAGAGGGAGGGAGGGAGAGAGAGAGAGAGAGGGAGAGAGAGAGAGAGAGAGAGAGAGAGAGAGAGAGAGAGAGAGAGAGAGAGAGAGAGAGAGAGAGAGAGAGAGAGAGAGAGAGAGAGAGAGAGAGAGAGAGAGAGAGAGAGAGAGAGAGAGAGAGAGAGAGAGAGAGAGAGAGAGAGAGAGAGAGAGAGAGAGAGAGAGAGAGAGAGAGAGAGAGAGAGAGAGAGAGAGAGAGAGACGGGAATTCCCCTGGTTTCACATCTCATGGCCCATCAGTTATCCTTCTGACTGTTGGCTGTGAGTCTGCTGATTCACCAGATGAGGGGGACTGTTCTACTCCATTGACTAATGTTCTACTGCGTTTCCCACCCCGAAGGTTAACCCCTGCAGCTGCCCAATCTCACACACACACACACACACACACACACACACACACACACACACACACACACACACACACACACACACACACACACACACACACACACGGAAACCAAGTTTATTATTTGTTTCCTCTTCTTTGAATTTCCCCTCCCCTGTCACACATTATGATATATCAAAACCAAAAGTTCTATGGAAAGTGCATCATGAGAGGAGTATGTTAAGTTGGAACCTACTCTGAAGCAGGCTCCTACATACAGCTTTTCTCAGAGGTCTTTCTATTGACCTAGAAGGGCCAATAGCTATCCAGCTGCAGCTTGAGGTCACGTTTCCTGCAAAACACAACAGGCTGTTCTTTGTGGCTTAAAGTTGAATCTGCCCTTTTCACAGGATTCCAACTCTTCCATGAAAAATTAAAGGATGCAGCTGTTGATTTTTTTTTATATATATGCTGTGTTCAAAATACATATATTTTTTTTATGTGTCCCTGTTATGAAAAAGTCCGTTTGGTTTGCTAGGCTTACAGCGTTGGGGGGGGGGGGGGGTAGACTATACAGAAGAACAAGCAATATTTGAAAGCCCATACAGTGCATTCGGGAAAGTATTTAGACCCCTTGACTTTTTCCACATGTTGTTGCGTTACAGCCTTATTCTAATGTGGATTCAAATGTTTAGTTCTTTTCTCCTTATTTTTCTGATCTACACACTATACCCCATAATGGCAGAGCAAAAACTGTTTTTGTAGAAATGTATTACATTGACATAAGAATTCAGACCCTTTACTCAGTACTTTGTTAAAGCACCTTTGGCAGCGATTACAGCCTCCAGTCTTCTTGGGTATGACACTACAAGCTTGGCACACCTGTATTTGGGGAGTTTCTTTCATTTTTCTCTGCAGATCCTCTCAAGCTCTGTCAGATTGGATGGGGAGCATCTCTGCACATCTATTTTCAGGTCTCTCCAGAGATGTTCGCTCGGGTTCAAGTCCGGGCTCTGGCTGGGCCCCTCAAGGACATTCAGAAACTTGTCCCAAAGACACTCTTGTGTTGTCTTGGCTGTGTGCTTAGGGTCATTGTCCCTTTGGAAGGTCCTAAACGATCTGGAGCAGGTTTTCATCAAGGATCTCTCTGTACTTTGCTCCGTTCATTTTTCTCTCAATCCTGACTAGTCTCCCAGTCCCTGCCGCTGAAAAACATCCCCACTGCATGATGCTGCCACCACCATGGTTCACCGTAGGGATGGTGCCAGGTTTCCTCCAGACGTGACGCTTGGCATTCAGGCTAAAGAGTTCAATCTTGGTTTCATCAGACCAGAGACTCTTGTTTCCATCTTGCCTATGCCGTTCTGTACCATCACTCATTCATATATCTTTATGTACATATTCTTTATCCCTTTACACTTGTGTGTATAAGGTAGTAGTTGTGGAATTGTTAGGTTAGATTACTTGTTGGTTATTACTGCATTGTCGGAACTAGAAGCACAAGCATTTCGCTACACTCGCATTAACATCTGCTAACCATGTGTATGTGACAAATAAAATTTGATTTGTTTCTCATGGTCTAAGAGTCCTTTAGGTGCATTTTGGCAAACTCCAAGCGGGCTGTCATGTGCATTTTACTGAGGAGTGGCTTCTGTCTGGCCACTCTACCATAAAGGCCTGATTGGTGGAGTGCTGCAGAGATGGTTGTCCTTCTGGAAGGTTCTCCCATCTGTTCAGAGGAACTCTGGAGCTCTGTCAGAGTGACCATCGGGTTCTTGGTCACCTCCCTGACCAAGGACCTTCTCCCCGATTCCTCAGCTTGGCCGGGTGGCCAGCTCTAGGAAGAGTCTTGGTGGTTCCAAACGTCTTCCATTTAAGAATGATGGAGGCCACTGTGTTCTTGGGGACCTTTAATGCTGCATACATTTTTTGGTACCCTTCCCCAGATCTGTGCTTCGACACAATCCTGTCTCGGAACTCTACGGACAATTCCTTTGACCTCATGGCTTGGTTTTTGCTCTGACATGCACTGTCAACTGTGGGACCTTATATAGAGAGGTGTGCCTTTCCAAATCATGTCCAATCAATTGAATTTACCCCAGGTGGACTCCAATCAAGTTGTAGAAATGTCTCAAGGATGATCAATGGAAACAGGATGCACCTGAGCTCAATTTCGAGTCTCATAGCAAAGGGTCTGAATACTTATGTAAATAAGCTATTTCTAAAAACCTGTTTTCGCTTTGTCATTATGGGGTATTGTGTGTAGATTGATGAGGAAAACGATTTATTTAATCCATTTAAGTATAAGGCTGTAACTTTTCAAATAGATTACCAACGCAACAAGGTTTGAGAGTTTTCACAAATTGCAAATCCATGCCCTGCTAATCATTTCCGCAAAACATAACAGTTCAAAAAGTAAGAACTGAGTTGTGTTTAGGAGATTAGATTGCAGCAAATGTATCACATCTCTGTTAAATGTGTCAAATTTGTTTGTCAACCGGGAAACCAAATCATCCAACAACAGCATTCGAATGAAGGCAGCAGACGCTTCTGGTAACCTGGCAACACAAAAACCTCTCTAGCCAATCAAGGGCTTCGCTCAGCGCATTAATATAATGAAATAGAAAGACTAGCTATCTAGTTGTTAGAAAATTCCAAGTCTGTCAATGCTGTAGAATTATTAAGAAGTTCGATTAAAGGTAAATATTTTGTATTCACATTTTTATTCACTCATCTGAATCTCGTTAAGTTTTTGTGAATAGGGAACGTGTTTTAACGTGCTGGGGATGGTGTAGTGCGACGTGGAGGGCTGTTCAGCCAGTTGCTCTTCCGCATATAAGAAGGCGTTTCTTTTAGTAGATGCGCACTTATAGGCACTGACATTTTAGTGTAAGACTCACGAGTGGATATATGGAAGTGCCTGCATGTTTCCTCCGCTAACATTTTCTAATTGTGCAATTTGAATGCCTTGAGAGGATACCTTCATAACCGTATGTATAATTTTCATATCAGCTCATTATGTGTGCACTTCTGACTATAACCCTTTTCATCTAGGTAGTTGATTCGATTTACCAAACTTTTTGATTTGCCTGTTTGTGAGATGTAAACTTAAGCTAGGCTCGCCAGCAGTTCACTTCTTACCTGTTTAAAAAAATTGTTTTAGGTATCAATTTTACACGCTGTAGTTTCCTATCTTGTGTAACCCTTTCGCGTCGTTTTCTGTGGCCATCTAACGAATTGGTGAAGTGCTTTTTAGAAATAGTTACTGTACTTGCACGAACTTGTTCTGTCGGCTTCCACGTTCAACCAGTTTCACGAGCGCGTGCTGTAAAATGTGGAATTAGCCAGTCAGTCAAATTATTGCGAAGTTAGCTAGGCCGATTTAATTGAAGTGTTGCTGTTATTCATGCCTGTGTTATTTCCCCAAATGTAAATATTTCGCACATGTATTCCTAAAAATCATCTTCCCCCTTGAAATTAAAAGTTAAGTTAGGTAGCTAGTTAAAATCTTGTTTTTTAATAAGTATTGTTTGATTAGGAAAAAAAATAATAATTTAGAACACGATGTTTGTGACATCCAAATGATTGCTCTCGAGCACCTTTCTATTTTACTCTGCTGTTTAGTTCTCGATTGAAAACATTCTCAGTCTGTTCTAGAAGTTCAGGAGGCATCATAGTAGCTAGTGATCAAAGGCTGGAATTCCAGTGCATTCTGTTTTGGCATCTCCTCACAGACATGCCATGCATGTTCTGTGGGGTCAGAAACGACTTGTTTTTGGTACTCGTAAACTAATTTTTTTTTTTTCCTGTCCTAGTTAATTAGAAGATGGCTAACAAGGCAGAGTCCACAATGAGCACTACCACTAGTGAGAGTGTGTCCCACAGTGTGCTGAGCTGGGACCAGGTGAGCCGTCTCAATGAGGTCCTGACAGCAGTGGTGCCGGTCCATGGCCGAGGTAACTTCCCAACCCTGGAGGTGCGGCTGAAAGACATTGTTCAGATGGTGCGCACCCGTCTGGAGCTAAGGGGAATTAAAGTGAAAGATGTTCGTCTGAACGGCTCTACAGCCAGCCACGTGCTGGTGCAGGACATTGGCTGGAGCTACAAGGACCTGGACATCATCTTCAGGGTGGACCTACCCCAGGAGTCAGGGTTCCAGTTGGTCAAAGATGTGGTGCTGGGCACTCTGCTGGACTTCCTCCCTGAGGGGGTGAACAAGGAGAAGATCACTCCCATGACCCTAAAGGAGGTCTATGTTCAGAAGCTGGTCAAGGTGTATACAGAGCAGGACCGCTGGAGCCTCATCTCCCTCTCCAACAACAACGGGCGCAACGTGGAGCTGAAGTTTGTGGACTCTATCCGCCGGCAGTTTGAGTTCAGCGTGGATTCGTTCCAGATCGTGTTGGACTCGCTGCTCTCCTTTTACGACTTCTCGCCAGAGAACCCTATGTCTAGCCACTTCCACCCCACCGTGGTGGGTGAGAGCGTGTATGGGGACTTTGGGGCTTCTCTGGACCACCTCATGAACAAACTGATCGCCACCAAGCGGCCGGAGGAGATCCGTGGCGGCGGCCTTCTCAAGTACTGCAACCTACTGGTAAGAGACTTCCGGCCCACCTCGGAGGAGGAGTTCAAGGGCCTGGAGCGTTATATGTGCTCCCGCTTCTTCATCGACTTCCCCGACATTGGTGAGCAGCAACGGAAGTTGGAGGCCTACCTGCAGAGCCACTTTGTGGGTGAGGAGAAGAGCAAGTATGACTACCTCATGATCCTGCGGCGCGTGGTCAACGAGAGCACGGTGTGCCTCATGGGTCACGAGAGGCGGCAGACCCTCAACCTCATCTCGCTGACGGCCTTCAGGGTGCTGGCTGAGCAGAACGCCATCCCAGACGCCTCCAGTGTCACCTGCTACTACCAGCCGGCGCCCTACGTCCGAGACCACAACTTCAGCAACTACTACGTTGCCTCGTGTAACCAGAATATTCCAACATGGCTGCCATGTAACTGAGAGACCCATATAACACGAAGACTGCTGCTTTGAGAAAGGGGAAAAAAGTCAGATGTGCCAAAAAAATTGAAATTAGGCCATAACTGGCATTTCGCTCTGTAGTCATAAAGGATATATTTAAATGGCCAAGTGTTTTGATTTTGGTCTCCCTTCTCCTTTCTCATTCCTTATCTACAGAGGTGTCAAGATCATTGGATCCAAAGTGATATTTTTTTGCCTTTTCTCAGATTGTAATGTTTTTGTTTCCCCTAATGAGAAGATTGGTTTCAAATTAACGTCCTGATTCAAGAATGAGATCTACTTGGTGCCCACATGTTAAGTGTATTTGGTCCATCTTCAAAGAAAGGGAAACAAATATTTAGAAGTTTATTTGGGTTTTGCTCCTGTGTGTATTGAAGAAAGAAAAAACGCAGAAAATTGTCGTTTAAAAAAAAAGAAGAAAAAAAGTGTATAATTTTTTTTTATATATGGTTAACTAAAGAGATGTGAAGCACAAGGTGTAAAAGGTAATCCTGAGATGACATCAATGTTTAGTTCACTGATGAGCAGTATGGGTTTGCTCATCAGTCTTTGAGGAATTTTCTATTAGTGAGATGACTGTCCCATCTCCTTTAGAAGGCATCCAAGTTACAAGGGAGGCAGAGGAATGGCTAATTTTGTTTTTAAATCAAAGGTGTAAAAAAGGAAAGGTAATCTGACCGAATATCACTAGCGCAGTGCTGCCAGAGTGCCTGTGCTGTGTAGACTTTGTAGAGAAAAATGTGTTATTTTCTGCTGTGACTTGCCTCCTTCCTAAATCTGTTCAGCCAATACTATGTATAAACAATAGTTCATACTATGTAGGGTGCATCTCAATAGTGTTAAGTGGCTTCCTCTCCTTAGTATCCTCTCCTCCATGCAACAGGTCAAATAGAAATGTAGACTGCCTATCCAAACCTTTCACCTGTTTGTGGTAATGCTTGAAAGGAAAGCAAAGGAAGCCATGAACGAGTATTGAGAAGCACACCATGCAGTGTAACTCTTTGGGCCTTTTTGCTCACCGATCGTGGCTAATGTATGTTGTGGGGAGTTGCTATTCTTTTCTTTTAAACCTCTTCCAAAACATTGGTGCAGCAGTGACCACTCAGATGTCAGAGTTTATGGTCCATGTGGTGGGGTCTGTACTGTAAGCTCATTCGGAGAACAGGACTTCACCTCCCTCTTTCTGGAGTCTAGTCTGAGAGTCCGGGAGAGACTGTCCTTTCCCTTAAAAGGAGCCCCACTTGGCGGGCCCTGGAACCCCTTGCAGGCCTTCCTTTGCAGGCAGTGGCCTGAAATGGGATCCCAGTCTGGTGCAGGCCAGCTGGCAGCCAATAATGAAAGTGGGGAGGGAGTGTAGGGTGGCGGGGTTGTGCCAGTGTGTGATGGCAACCTTATGCGTGGGGGCTGACTCACTTCCCTCTCCACCACCCCCTAAGGGTTTGCAGGGGCCAGGTTTGAACCCTTTTCTGGCCATGGGAGGATAGGGGAGCACTGCTGCCTGCCTGGCACATTTGACGAAATGTAAGTGTCTGGAATTCCGTTCCTATTTTGGACCTCACGTGTCTTGATTTACATGGCAGAAGTTGTACTCTGATCTACGACAGGCATCCGAGTACCCCCTCCCACCCTAATTAAACTTTAAAACCAATTTAGAAATTGCACCCCCACCATCTCCCTTTCTACTGACCTGGCAATTTTAATTTCCAGTCTAGTGAGCCAACTGTTCGCCTTAAGTATTTCTGTCCAACCAAACCCAGGGACTTTTATTTTTGGACCTAGAAGGCAACATGGCTTTCACTGATGGATGAGCAGCAGTGACTCAACCGTTTGCCCTCCTGCCCCCCCCCCCCCCCCCCCCCCCCCCCCCCCTGCTTGCTGACAGCCTGCTCCCTGTCCCTCTACTCTGCTTACACTCCCTAGGTGCCAGCTGCTGCTCGATCAACTTGTGCAAACTAAACTGCTCATCCAGATAAGAGCTAGGATGTGGTTATCTGCTCCGTTCACAGGCCTGGGGGGGGGGGGGGGGTCGGCATGGTCTCTGGAGCGGGTCACACCCATGGGTCGGGGCACGTTGAGCAGCCCAAACTAAACGTGGACACTGCTTTTAGTCCAAGGGCCACCCACTAATAAAGGCTTCAGAAAAGGCATTACGTGACCCAGGAAACAAAACTGCAAAGTTTCAACCTCATTATGTAGACAATTATATGAACACATTCATTACATTTTATAAATCAATGGTACAATTTCAATCAGCTCATTATGGTTAATTTCCCCTAGCAATGGAGGTTGCCATGTTAGTAGTTACACACTTTCTGCTGTCCATGCTTGCAGAAAGCAATGTACGGACCTGAGGAATCACGAAATAATACGAGATAAGATAAACTGTTCCAAGTTGTTTAAATTGCTTTATGTAGCTGTTGGGACCTTGAATGTTTTGAGAGCTGTGTTGGCTAGCAAATGTGCTGTCTTTAGTTTGGCAAGCAGGCAAAAGCAATGATGGCCCTTGTAGGCTGTACATCTTACATTAACTGAGAACAACTGTACGTGGTTAAAACACATTTCCTTGTTTCGGGGTTCATCTGGATCAGTGAAGGACCGGTAACATGTTGCTTGAGCCTATGCAAGGACAACCACTGAACTCATGAATAGTTCTGTGTGCAACAAAAGTAACCAACATGTCCTTTTTTGATGAGTTTTTTTTTTTATATATATATATATATTTTTTTTTAAATAACAAATGAATGCAAGTTTTGAACCGGTGTTCATATTCATAACATAATCTCTAATGTTTTTTTTTATTTCGCCATCTTGTGTGCTGGGTCACGGAACAGCAATTTATTTTGTGGGTGGCAATGGGACAATTTTAATCTGGGTTAGCTTTAGCTTAGCCACCATGTGGGCACATTTGGTGTGGACCAAAGTCTGAACCAGCAACTAAGCACTTAAGTGCCTTTACATTTGGTGGGATAATTTTTTTTTTTGTGGGTGGGAGTTGAGAGAATTAGTTAAGAGCTGAATAGTTGCTACTAGTTACCATGAAATTGTCATTTGCGTTTGGTTGAATTCTATTTTTCGTTTATGGGTTGAGACACTGCCATTGAATTATTTATGTAGACCTTTTTTTGGTGTCATGTGAAGTGTTTTTCTTCTTAAGCCCAACCCCAAACCATACTTTGAAACTTAGCTGTCTAGTCATTCCAGTAATTATTTGTCATGATCTACATTTCTTTTTTTTGCCCCCACCTCCCTCCCCTTCAATTTATCGAAACCAAAGCAACACCTGCAGCTAGTGCAATGACAAGCCATACATAATAACTGTCTGGCGTCAAATGACTTGTACACCCCACTCAATGGAAGCACTTTAGAGGCCTTGTCTTACTCCATACCCAGCTAGCGGAAAGTGTACATGTACATAAGCTATGGAGGAGACTGTATGTTGGAGGTGAGCTGGTTCTCAGGGAGGTTAAATGTGTTGAAGGGCTGTTTCAGACTTTTGAAGGCTGGGGTGTAAACTTTTTGAACCTTGGAATGTTTTTGAATTGTGCTCCCATCTTGGCCACCAGATTCCTATACTTGGTATTTGTCTCCCTCTCTGGTGTGTATTAGAGAAGACTTCTCATCTGTCTCCGCGCTGAGACCATTTCTGAGACCATTTTTAATTTGTGAAAGCTTGTTGCGTTTGGAGCCGATGGTCTTTAACCTTGGTTCTGATGAGTCACTTTTTTTACACAGCATTACTTCATAATTCAGGTGGAGAGGAGCTGTCAGTCATTCCTACAAATATTTACCACCATGCAAAGTGATGACTCAATTGAGCTTTGAGCCAGAACCAGCAGCTCAGTAGCTCTCCAGAACCAGGGTTGTAGACGCACTGATATTGAATTTGTGTAAATTCTGTGTCTTTGTGTC
Source organism: Salvelinus namaycush (assembly GCF_016432855.1). NCBI lineage: Eukaryota > Metazoa > Chordata > Actinopteri > Salmoniformes > Salmonidae > Salvelinus > Salvelinus namaycush. The sequence goes on along the minus strand of NC_052325.1, from coordinate 4,988,262 downwards.
CCTTACCCTGCCTGAATGTGTTATGGTTATTGTGGTCTCTGTCTCTATCCTAACTGGGAATGTGTGCCTATTTATCAATTGTAAACAGATGAGTGTTATGTATGCTCCCCTAGATAAGAATGGGTGTGGCCAGGCTTGGCTATGTGATATATCGCTGCCCATATTTGGAGTTGTATGTTTCATGGATGGTGCAAGTGATGTTTCCCCCCCATTTTTATTTGTCCTATTTTTTTTCCCCCCTCTTTCATCTGCTGTAATTCCATGTGATTTTGCGTTATGGTCCCCTCGATTGTCTGGATTTCGGGGGGGGGGTTGGGTGATTTTTTTTATTTATTTTTTCCCAAAGAGCAAGTCTTATCTTTTTGGAAAGTGACGATCCCTTTTTGAAGCTCTTTGCTATTTTTGCATTAAGAGTTGTGGAATTTTACAGCAGATTTTTTTTTGTGTGTACGAGGATGCCTGTGTGGATGTGAGTTAAGTTAAAGATATGAAATTCTTGCACATTTTATTTTTTGAAATGGTTAATGGCAAAGAGCTGTCAGCTTTCTGATTTATGACGTTGATGACATCATTATACTATTTCATTTCAGCACTTTTACCTTTAGTTTTCCTTTTGGATAGAAATGTACTTCAGGAAAATGTGTTTGAAGAGGGAAAAACAACATTTAAATAAAGTATTAAATTCCAAATGTTGTCCAAATGGTGTTGCTATTCTGTTAATTAACATTTTTAAATGTGTTTTGTGTTTAGGTTTTAAAACGTTTGGTTGCACTTTGAGGTGTGTCAGTGGGTACATTGTGTGCATGGTTTTGCCTTAGTGAGCACTAGTACAATAGTTAAGCTAATTTGTTCCTCAACTTAATGTGTAGTAAATCTGTCAACATTTTTAAAATTATTATTATTAGACTAAAGCAACTTGGTCAATAACATCGAGCCTCTGTTTTCTCATTTCGATCACAATAGGGAAATGGTTACAAACACTCAGTTCAGCAATTACAGGCTTAGGTCTTATTCCCAACTCATTTTGATGCGGTCCTTTCCATGTAATGGAAATATTGACCCTGCCAAGTTTTCTAATGGGCGGGACATTGTTTTCCCAACATGCTGCATTGGACCACTTGGAAGCATCAGGGCCTACCTAGGGTCCAATGGCTAACTATCCATCAGTATTCACTTCACTATTCTCTCCGAGAGCAGGTCAGCCAAAAACTGGATGCTGGTGAGATTTTGTTATTCTAGTGCTTTCATACCTTGAAGTGTGAACCTGATCAATCACACTTACCTTTTTTTTTGAGGTTGAAGAACTGGGTAAAAAGTGTTCAAACTATCCATCCATACGTAATGCTGGAAACCTCAAGCGTAGACACTGAATCACACCCTGCTGCCATTAATAAAAAGGTGACTTATCTGCTGGGAATTACTCATGGTGTAACTTAAGTGATGCAGCTGTGTCCCCCGCATAATCTCTTAACCACTTTTTCCACCTCTGTCATTGCCGTTAACCCAAGGCACTCGCACTGTCTTTCTGTATAATTTAAACTGTCTTCCCCTCTGACTTTATTGAATTGATAGCATAACAGTCTCCCGTAAGTCATTGAAGTCTAGGTTGAAAACGAAAGGAGACCGGGAATCTTGCAGATTCAGTGCCTCTTTAATTCCCTGCTGGACACATAAAAAAACTTTTATTTTAAAGATGCTTTTTAATGTATGATCTTAATTACTAATCTTTTTATTCTCCCACCTGTCTTTGCTTCTTTATTTTATAATGTAATGCGCTTTGTTACTTGTATTGAAAGCCCTATGCAAATAGTTAAATGTAACTCAGACTCCACTTGCATTTGAATATCTATCAATATGCTGATGGCACTGTGACATCCCTGCCGTGCGATCTGAGCGATACCGAATAGACTTACTTAGACATTAAAGTCATGTGGGGGACTGATTTTAAATCTGTAATATCTTTAAATAGCCTCTACTGTCACTGAATTCCAAAGCACACTTCTGTCAGACGTGGCCCTTTCTGGGTGTAGATCGTGGCTTCTCACTCTCCTACACCCAGGTTCTGTTCTCGGGTTGTAAATTCCTGGCAGAGACTCTTTCCCCCCCCCCCCTTTTCATGCAGAGAGAGACCACAGAGTGAACAAGGGATTTCACTTGGCTCCTAAATCCCCAAAATGGGAGTTTTAAACTATGTCCACCTTTTGAGAGTGTGGGAAAGGTCCGTGGACACTTAAGGGACAGTTATGTTGAATGTGTTTCATTTTGTGACCTCATGAAGGACAGGAAACACACAACTATATCTCTGTGTACAATTCTCAATTATGGGGTTTGCATTTAATTCTTGTATAAAATGAATGAGTAAAGATGAAAATATTTGTTAAATTATGTGATGTTAACTTCTCTGGGATATGTGGGACGCTAACGTCCCACTTGGCCAAAAGCCAGTAAAAATGCAGAGCGCCAAATTCAAATATATTACTATAAAAATCAAACTTTCATGAAATCACACATGAAAGATACCAAATTAAAGCTACACTTGTTGTGAATCCAGCCAACATGTCAGAATTCAAATAGGCTTTACGACGAAAGCATACCAAACGATTATGTTAGGTCAGAGCCAAGTCAAAGAAAACCACAGCCATTTTTCCAGCCAAAGAGAGGAGTAACAAAAAGCAGAAATAGAGAAAATGAATCACTAACCTTTGATCTTCATCAGATGACACTCATAGGACTTCATGTTACACAATACATGTATGTTTTGTTCGGTAAAGTTCATATTTATATCCAAAAATCTGAGTTTAAGCAAGACGCTACTGTCTCACTTGGCCAAAAGCCAGAGAAAATGCAGCGCGCCAAATTACTATAAAAATCTAACTCATTAAGTCACACATGAAAGATACCAAATTAAAGCTACACTTGTGAATCCAGCCAACATGTCCGAATTCAAATAGGCTTTTCGGAGAAAGCAAACAATGCTATTATCTGAGGATAGCAACAGAGTAAACAAAGAGAGAGAAGCATATTTCAACCCTGCAGGCGCGACACAAAACACAGAAATAAAAATATAATTCATGCCTTACCTTTGACGAGCTTCTGTTGTTGGCACTCCAATATGTCCCATAAACATCACAAATGGTCCTTTTCGATTAATTCCGTCGATTTATATATCCAAAATGTCCATTTATTTGGCGCGTTTGATCCAGAAAAACACCGGTTCCAACTTGTGCAACGTGACTACAAAATCTCAAAAGTTACCTGTAAACTTTGCCAAAACATTTCAAACTACTTTCGTAATACAACTTTAGGTCTTTTTCAATGTAAATAATCGATAAAATTGAAGACGGGATGATCTGTGTTCAATACAGGATTAAAACAAACTGTAGCTAGCTTTCTGGTCACGCGCCTCTAACAGTACACATCAAGTGACCCTCGTTCAAGATGGCCGTATTTCTTCGTTACACAAAGGAAAAAACCTCAACCAATTTCTAAAGACTGTTGACATCCAGTGGAAGCGGTAGGAACTGCAAGAAGGTCAATTAGAAATCTGGATTCCCAATGAAAACCCATTGAAAAGAGTGACCTCAATAACAAAAAAATTCTGAATGGTTTGTCCTCGGGGTTTCACCTGCTAAATAAGTTCTGTTATACTCACAGACATGATTCAAACACTTTTAGAAACGTCAGAGTGTTTTCTATCCCAATCTACCAATAATATGCAAATCTTATCTTCAGGGGATGAAAAGCTGGCAGTTGAATTTGGGTATGCTTTTCATCCAAACGTGAAAATGCTGCCCCCTATCCTAGAGAAGTTAACATTTCATTTTGAAGGAATTATATTCCCTGTAAAGTTTAACTAGTCAGCGGCCACGCCCCCATGAGCACAGACATGATCTGGCGCCATAGAACCGCCTTTTCTATTGTTACGAATAAAACTCCCTCCTGAGGAAATCCTCTTCAGACCACGCATACCTCGGTGTAAGCTGAGGTGGCACAGATTTGAGTACCAAGACTAAGTAAACCCACAGCGGGTGCTGGGATTGCGAATAGTTGAGTACCAAAACTATACCACGTGGAGCATTGGCTACACGGCTGGAAATGGTTAAACTCTGAGACTATCAATCCCTACAGAATAAGAGCAAATCTTAGATACGAAGTACTAGTCTGCAGCTAGAAATTACGTAAACCGAGGACGAGAATAGACAACCGGCGAAACATCTATCCTATGAGAACATTTCTGAATGGTACTCTGAAGTATCCATTCTAACCACGAAAGACTTTGATCTTCAGGGAAACAGAAAGAAAGACTCGAACTGACTCTCCAGCAGACGGACCGACAATTCCAACAGAAAAGACAATATACGGGCGTAAATATATTGATTGCAATTATTCCCGAATGAGTGAGCGTTCATGTGCAAAGGGTTAGCATTTCAATGAATATAATTATCCACTGTGTAGTGAAGCCATTTTGTCTTTCCCGCTTCTTTCTCAGTCCACACCCCCTTCCCTTTGTCCACCAAGCTGTCATATTGGTTTAGCCCACTAGGGGATCTTCCCTATCATTGTTAGTAACCAATAGCTACTGTTTGTTTGTTTATGCATTTCTGTGATTATTTAGTTAGTAAATAAATGATTAAGCCAATTGGTGTACGGATGATTTATAATAAAGGCTGGGTTTGTGCAGATAACCAACAGTTTACGACGTTCAGATGAGACTGACGTGAGGTAAAGAATAATTAATTAATAGATGACTAATTGATCAGATGTTAAAATATCTGAAGAGTTATATTCGGAAAATTATAACTTTGTAATCTGAAGATTTTCCGTGGTGCCCCGACTTCCTAGTTAATAAAATTTACATGATTAGTTTAATCACGTAATAATAATTACAGAGAATTGATTTGGTAAAATAACAGTCTTCACCTTTAATGATGCCAAAGACACGACACTTCACTCTGTCGGTGTCCTCAGTATAACAGCATGCCTGTCGTGCTCTAAAGTCTTCCTCGGCTACAGGATGGTAAATCTCTCGTTTCCTGTGGGCATCAGTGGACACATAGAGAGGTGACAGGAGGGTGGGCACAATGCATCCCTCCCAGGTCCCTGTCCAGCCCAATAGACAATCACCATCCGAAACCCACACACAAAAACAGCCCAGCATATGGCCAGGCCAAACAATGCTTGATTTCTGGAATACTGCAGATAGAAATATGCAGAGAGACAATGAAAATGCAGCATGCAGCAGAATGCTTAGAGAGGGAGGAAAGGGACGAGAGAGAGACCCCATTGGGACAAGGCCACAATGAACCCGACTGTCCTCTCTCGCACACACACACAGTTGTGGTCATTTATCCTAAAAGATACAGAAGGGTTCCCCAACTGGTTTCCACTGGGTGGTTATATTTGGCCCCCCCAATTTTTTTAATTTTTTTAATATTACAATTTTATTGTTGGACATAAAAGACTAAAAACACCAGGAAATCAGTTTCAAATTATTTTAATTTTAGAAATCTGTCCCCAAGTATTCCCATAAAGATGTGATCGTATACAAATGTAAGCAAATTTAGAAATTAATGTTTTAGTCAAATATCAGTTTGGGCTTCTGTGGTCAATTTGATTTTTTTAAATTATGTTCCGTCCCCAGACCATCCGCTCAAGAAAATCGGCCCGCGGCTGAATCAAGTTGATGATCTCTACAATATCTCCCCCTTCTCTGCTCTACTTGGTTTGTATCTGAGGTCTCTGGGCCAAATGCCACTAATTAGCTCTGTGGTTGATTAAGGTTGATGTAACTCACATGTACAACCCAAAAATGTGTTGATCAAGGTGATCTATAGCACCGATCACATCTGTTTTAAAGGGTGTGATGACATGACTGATTGTGTGTTTGTTATGCTTGATACAGACTGGGACCACATGTTAGTGAACCCTCCACTCCTGGGCCTGTCCACGTAGTAGTTTCAAAGTCAGGAGAAGTTCAGAGAAGGGGGAAGAGTTTCTGGGTAACACAGCCTCAGCTCCACAAGCAGTGCCGGGGGCAATGTAATATCTAGTCAATTGTACAACTGAATGCATTCAACTGAAATGTGTTGTCTTCTCTATAGAGCAGTGTAAAACAGAGATCCACTCAGTGTGTTAGTGTGTGTAAAAGGGGGAAGAAATAAAGCGTGACACCTCTTATCGCAATGAGTCCTTGGTCAGCATGACTGTACAACACCCTGAGGCATCCTCCTGACTCTGCAGGCCTGAGTTGTGGCCTGTGGAACTAACTTCTGAGAAATCTAGCAGTTTGAGCAAACTGTCCCTCCCGTTCAGGAAATGGATAAGCTGCACAAACATTCCCCATTTCCCCCCAGCAACAGCCCTAAAGCAATGAGTGCCATTTATAACAGGCGACATACTCAAGGTCCTGAGAAAGAGGTGTGGGGAGGGGGGGTTCGCCGGCGGCAGATACCAATGTGGTTGAAACGGAGAGAGCAAGACAGAGAGTGAGAGAATAGAGTGGCCTGCATGCACTACTGCATGTTTCCGGTGGAGACATTTCTCAGAAGCACCTCTATATCCCCATTTGACCCCCTCCCCTAACTTCCAGTTATGTGTGTGAACTTCCAGTTATGAAATATTGAAATCAGATTAGATACTTTTGAAAAACTAGATATTACTTATTGGATTACTTTGAAATCCAGAAAAGATGCAAAAAATACATTGACACCTTTGTGTTTTCTCAATGGAATTCAATTCAGCATTGAAAAAAGGCGCAAGTTTAAGTTTGTTCCACCTGAGTGAGTCTGACCACAAGACAGAGACCACTGTGATAACACACCAAAAGCTTTTGATGGATCCTTTTTGTCTTCTAATGCCACTTAAGGGAAAAGTAATCCAAAAGTAACAAAGTAATCAGATTACGTTACTGAGTTTGGACAATCAAAAAGTTACATTACTAATTAAAATGTTGGACAGGTAACTAGTAACTGTAATGGATTACATTTAGAAAGTAACCTACACAACCCTGAAACCCAGCATGTCGGCTCAATAGGAAATTTCTTAAAAATGTCTATTGCCCAATCTGTAACACTTCAGCGATACAGATTGAATAGAGCCCTAAAACCATAATCATTTGGGGAGACTGTATTAATAATGTATTAATGTAGGCATTAGCTGTGCAGCTCCCAGAGGCCAATTCTAAGAGACTCCAGGATTGACCCTTTTGACTCATAACATACGCTACTGTTATCATCTGCTGTTGCCTAGTCAGTTTATCCCTACCTATAGTATATGTACATATCTACCTCAATTACTTCGTAACTCTGCACATCGCCTCGGTACTGGTACCCAGTGTATATAGCCAAGTTATCATTACTTATTGTGTATTTATTCCTCGTTATTATTTCCCTTTTTTTCTCTCTGCATTGTTGGGAAGGGCACGTAAGTAAGCATTTCACTGTTAGTTAACAAAGCATGTGACAAATAAAATTGTATTTGATTTCAAGGGTTGATTCTGGACCGGGTAGTGTTCTCCCCCCACTACAGCAGACAATCTTTGATGAATGGGTAGTTAATTAGAGTAAAGGTGAACATTCGTCAGCGTTTGTCTCCAACATGAAACAGTGCAGATATTTCAGAGGAGTAATTCTTGGCTGCTCTGATGGACAGAAATGTGCAGTGGCGAGCCTTAGGCTACATGTTTTACAATCACATGCAGGGTCACTCGTAGGTCTTATGTGTTCTGTGTACTAAAGAAGTGTGGTTTGATGGTGATCTGTTCAGACTATTCTCCTAAGCGTGTGTAACTGTAAGTAATTACTGATATGGACTGTGTGTATGTATATATATATATATATATATATATATATATATATATATACAGGTTTCTGTGGAGGAGTCCGCATTAATTCAACATCAAAGGAAGAGATGTAAGATGTATTGGACTCAAGCACATGGTGATCATTGACAACCTTGAAATCATCCACATAAGAGAGTGCCCATTGGGACTGAAGTCCTTTACTAATCAACAGCTACATAGAAAATGAAATGGGCAGCACTCCAAAGGATGCCTTCTTCATCCTCCAGTGTATCAAAATCAGTGAAACTGAAAGCCAGAAACAGAACACACTTTCTGTGATCAGAAACTAAAAGAGCGTGTCTCTCTTAATCGCTGTTAGTGTAGCAGTGTTGATCGTTCTGCCTGACCTCTCTCACCCATTCCTCTGTGGAGAGCAGAGCGAAAGGTGGCCAGGTGTGTGTGTTGCTTTGTCCACCACACCATTGTACCCAACTAATCCCTCCTTCACAACAGGAAGTCTGTGAATGATGGATTTACCCCGCTCTTCATCCCATCCCTCGCTCCTTCCAGCTTTGTCTCTGTCCAGAGTTTTAATCCGGCTTTGATTAATGAATGGATAAAAAAAAAAAGACAAAATAAAGGTGATGGATGGAGGGTTAGGGACAGGGCAGGTGGAGGGAAAGGGGCACGGGAGCAGAGGAAAGGGAGAAAAGTGGAAAATAGAGTAGCGCGGACAGGTTTTAGTCAATGAGACCACTTCACAGCTTCCTGGAAGAGATGGCTCTTTTCTGTGGAAGACAAGTGTAATGGAAAAAAACTATTCTGTGTGAAACACCTGCTGTTTATCCCTCCACTGCTTATCTGTTGTTTTCTCCCGTCCTTACAGTAATGTTGGGCCATGCCACAGATGTTTCCATAACAGTTTGATAGAAGCAATTTTTAAATCAAATGTTCAACATGGACTTTAATCATTACAATTCATATATTAGAGTACAGTATGTTCATACATGTACATATTCTCAAACTGGATTAGACTAAACAACAATCCTACACTGAAAAAACAATCATGGCAAAGTCTTTTGAATTTTCCTTGTTGTGATTAATGTAATGTGTTAGTGAGCTTACAAGTTAGGGTGCGATAAGAAGGAACTGGTAATAAAAGTTCACAAAAACAATGTATAAGTGTATTTCCTGAAAGCGCACACACCCTCGCAATATCGGTAAGCAGAAGATACAATTTCAAACAGCACAAGGTCAGCATAAATCAGAATGGTACGACTGTTTATTTTCATGTCTTTACCTCAAAATGAAAAACTCTACATCATTAACATGGCACGGAATGTATTGGGATGCAGCTCAAATCTCTGATTACATCTTCTCTCTAATAGACCACTAAAACAACACTAACTATAGCTGATACTTACATTCACTTACATGTCTCAGGAAAGCTTGTGTGTTAATTGACAGAAGAGCAAGGCTGGCATACAGTGAAAAAAATCACAATGTAATAGAGAAAGGAGAAATCAAGTTAAACATACTTATGAAGAAACTGACTGCATGGTGAACACAATCATTAGTTCATTTGGTATTCAGAAATCCAAAATTATGCATTGACGTCACTAGGAGATTTGTGCAAAATAAATTCTAGATACAATATGTTTAAAGTTAGGATGCTGCACTATTATTGCATTCCTAACATCTGACGTATAACTTTAACTGTGATAATGGGCATTGGAAGATGCAGCATCCCATGGTATAAATTCAATGTAAAGAAAAATAGGAACCGTTTGGTTCTTCATTAAAAAAAACATTCTTACACACAGTACCGCGCTAAGTACACTCCAGAAACAAACTATCTGCCTGTGTTTTCAAAAGAGGAAAAAAAAGAATGCTAATTTAATATTTTATCAAACACTCTTAATCCGTTCAACAATTAACTTCTATGGCATTTAATGAATGTTCTTTGACAGAAGCAGTAGAACTGTGTTTATGGTTTCATTGTTTCAAGTGACACACACACGCACACACACACACAGCTGCCATTAACACATTAAACACTACAGTACGTTTACCTAAAAACAGATTCACATTTAAACTGCTTGTGAACATATACAACCTCCAAAACCTACCATTCGGTGAAGTTTTGCAAAAATAAAAAATTTGAAACATAACATGAGTGATGTCACTCTCACACACACAGGAGGGCAGGTTTTTAAGATAGGCCAGCGGAGTGTCCTGGGATAGGTTGGTGAGTTCACACAGGCTCCGTCACAGAGAGATCCATCCTTCTATCCGTCTGTCATCTGATTGCATCACACTGCTAATAAAAACATCATCTTAGGTTCATCAGTATCCAGGCTTTTCAGAGTGTCAGCGTCCGGTATACTGTCCTTGTGAGGTCCCAGACAAAGCCCACTGAGGCCCTGGGTGGCTTATAGCCTGGTCAGAGAGCTGAACCACAGGGGTCCTGCTGGTCAGAACATGGAAGTGGAGCCAGTCATGTGACTGTAGATGTAGTTATGTTGCGTTCATAACCAAGTGTGAAAGTGTTAATTACCAGTTGGATGCACTCACATGCTTTGAACTCTTAAGTCTTATTAATGAATATATTCTTTCTACAGCTTATCAGTGTACACCCAATATGTTCACCTTGTTGATGATGCTTATTATGCATTATGGTTGAACCAAAAGATTACATGTAACAAACATTTTATTAAATTGGAAACAATTAAATGTATACAGTACCAGTGAAGAATTTGGACACACCTACTCATTCAAGGGTTTTTCTCAATTTTTACTATTTTCTACATTGTAGAATAATAGTGAAGACAAACTATGAAATAACACATGGAATCATGTAGTAACCAAAGAAAGTGTTACAAATCAAAATATATGCTAATTTAGATTCCTCAAAGTAGCCACCTATTGCCTTGATGACAGCTTTGCACACTTTTGGCATTTTTTCAACCAGCTTCACCTGGAATGCTTTTCCAACAGTCTTGAAGGAGTTCCCATATATGCTGAGCACTTGTTGGCTGCTTTTCCTTCACTCTGCAGTCCAACTCATCCCAAACCATCTCAATTGGGTTGAGGTCAGGTGATTGTGGAGGCCAGGTCATCTGATGCAGCACATCATCACTCTCCTTGGTCAAATAGCCCTTACACAGCCTGGAGGTGTGTTGGGTCATTGTCCTGTTGAAAAACAAATGATAGTCCCACGAAGTGCAAACCAGATAGGATGGCGTATCGCTGCAGAATGCTGTGGTAGCCATGCTGGTTAAGTGTGCCTTGAATTCTAAATAAATCACGACAGTGTCACCAGCAAAGCACCATCACACCTCCTCCCCCATGCTTCATGGTGGGAAATACACATTGCGACTGCACTTGAAGAAACTTTAAAAGTTCTTGAAATTTTCCATATTGACTGACCTTCATGTCTTAAAGTAATGATGGACTGTCGTTTCTCTTTGCTTATTTTAGCTGTTCTTGCCATAATATGGACTTGGTCTTTTACCAAATAGGGCTATCTTCTGTATACCAACCCTACTGTACCTTGTCATAACACAACTGATTGGCTCAAATGCATTAACTTTTAACAAGGCACACCTGTTAATTGAAATGCATTCCAGGTGACTACCTCATGAAGCTGTTTGAGAGAATGCCAAGAGTTTGCAAAGCTGTCATCAATGCAAAAGGTTGCTACTTTGAAGAATCTCAAATATATTTAGATTTGTTTAACACTTTTTTTGGTCACTACATGATTCCATATGTGTTATTTCATAGTTTTGATGTCTCCACTAATATTCTACAATGTAGAAAATAGTAAAAAAAATAAAAACCTGGAACGAGTGTGTCCAAACTTCTGTTACTGTGAAATGAATTTAAACAATGTTTGTTGATGCTAATATTATGTACAATATCTAATTATGTTGCCATATGATAATAGCCTAATATATTCATGCTGTAAACTATCGTCTTAACAGTGTCACTCAATTAATTCAAATCGACCTAATAAATCATGACACCGCTCACTGTTGTCATTGGGTGCACCGTTTGTCGACATAAAAGGGTAATGTCATGAATGCTTGAACCAGGTTAAGGCGGCACAGGGATGCCAAAACGTTGGTGGTTTACCCAATAAATTACTGGGAGTTCATAGAGTGTGCAACTCTATTTTTTATAGCAAACCAGCTGCATCAACCATAAATTAAAAGTACAGCTATTATGCTGTACTTAAACAAATGAGTGTTCACAAACCATATTAATATATTGCTTTGTTGTTGCATTTATCTGCTGAAAATTATGTGGTTTGAGCGCAGGGGTAATAGACTAGGTTCCCACTAGTAATTACCAGTTGGAGGGGCGTTCAAGTGGATTTTTCCCAGTCGTATATGGTAAAAACCTCCTTCCCACTTGGATATGAACGCAGAATGAGTCTCAGGGTGTTTCTCAATATGCATACTACCGTGCTCCACACTCTCATTGAGTACGTTCTTATGAGGGCGAGAGTGTGGAGAATGCATAAAACATCACATCTGAGAAGCACTCGCACTCCCCCTACTGTATTACCTCACGCTTTATCTCCCCAGTCACTGAACCTTCTTCCAGCCACAATGGCAACAAGACAAAACAAGACATTCACAAAGCAAACATTTACTTCATAATTATCAGCTAGATTATCAGCTAGAATCATAAATGTAGCTAACCAGATAGTTTAACAGGCAAAAATGACCTAAAACTAATATTTTGCAATATGTAAATTATTCATAGCTATCTGGCTGGCTAACAGTGGTAGCTAGCCAGTTAGCCCTATTGACTTATGTGCTTGTGATCTACAGTACGTAGGCAGTTAAACATGCCAAAATTAACACAGGATGTATTTATTAACATATAATGATCAAGTATTGTAGTCAGGAAACATTTGAGATGTGAATAGGCAACATTTCATTCCTTAGTCAGAGTGTATTTTCTCTGCTTCAGCTAAAATAATGGCCACCAATGATTTCGGGAAATTCTCCATTTCTAACGCTGTTGCGTCATATTTCCTTACATACTTTCCATTGAAGCTAGCATCGATGCATACTTCAAAATATGTACAAAACGGAGTGTGCATTCAAGAAGTGCCCTCGGTGCTCTGTTTCGCATACTTTGATTTGGACTCATACTTCGACCCTCCCGTGAGCCTATTTGCGTGCTCGGAATATGGAAGTATGCATTTTGAGAAACACCCTCAGAGTCCTTGGCTTTTATCTCTCTCTGTCGGAGTTCTGATTGGTTCACACCTAAAACACACACGAACAAATACATACAGGTGGTGTCATTACAATGAGGCTATAAACATTGCTTGACATTTTACTATCAGGTTACACACTGCACTGTGTATATAGTAGTAGTCAGCGGAGAGCATTTTTACTGCGAAAATCCAGAGATGTTACCAAAAAAGGCAATGAAAGCAGAAGTAAAAGATCAAATGAAAGATATTAAAGAGAGATTGTATAATTCTCTCATTCATTTGTAGGCCTGGTTTGCCTCTGTCTGATTGAGTTCAGTTTGAGTTGAGTAGAGCACACAAACCTGAGTGTATATACAGTTGAAGTCGGATGTTCACATACACCTTAGCCAAATACATTTAAACTCAGTTTGTCAAAATTCCTGACATTTAATCCTAGTAAAAAGTCACTGTCTTAGGTCAGTTAGGATCACCACTTTATTTTAAGAATGTGAAATGTCAGAATAATTGTAGAGAGAATGATTTATTTCAGCTTTTACTGCTTTCATCACATTCCCAGTGGGTCAGAAGTTTACATACACTCAATTAGTATTTGGTAGCATTGCCTTTAAATTGTTGAACTTGGGTCAAACGTTTTGGGTAGCCTTCCTCAAGCTTCCCACAATAAGTTGGGTGAATTTTGGCCCATTCCTCCTGACAGAGCTGGTGTAACTGAGTCAGGTTTGTAGGCCTCCTTGCTCAAACACGCTTTTTCAGTTCTGCCCTGAAATGTTCTATAGGATTGAGGTCAGGGCTTTGTGATGGCCACTCCAATACCTTGACTTTGTTGTCCTTAAGCCATTTTGCCACAACTTTGGAAGTATGCTGGGGTCATTGTCCATTTGGAAGACCCATTTGCGACCAAGCTTTAACTTCCTGACTGATGTCTTGAGATGTTGCTTCAATATATCCACATAATTTCCATCCTTATGATGCCATCTATTTTGTGAAGTGCACCAGTCTCTCCTGCAGCAAAGCACCCCCACAACATGATGCTGCCACCCCCGTGCTTCACAGTTGGGATGGTGTTCGTTGGCTTGCAAGCATCCCCCTTTTTCCTCCAAACATAACGATGGTCATTATGGCCAAACAGTTCTATTTTTGTTTCATCAGACCAGAGGACATTTCTCCAAAAAGTACGATCTTTGTCCCCATGTGCAGTTGCAAACCATAGTCTTGCTTTTATATATGGCGGTTTTGGAGCAGTTGCTTCTTCCTTGCTGAGCAGCCATTCAGGTTATGTCGATGTAGGACTCGTTTTACTGTGGATATAGATACTTTGTACCTGTTTCCTCCAACATCTTCACAAGGCCCTTTGCTGTTGTTCTGGGATTGATTTGCACTTTTCGCACCAAAGTACGTTCGTCTCTAGGAGACAGAACGCGTCTCCTTCCTGAGCGGTATGACAGCTGCGTGATCCCATGGTGTTTATACTTGCTTACTATTGTTTGTACAGATGAACGTGGTACCTTCAGGCGTTTGGAAATTGCTCCCAATGAGGAACCAGACTTGTGGAGGTCTACAATTTTTTCTGAGGTCTTGGCTGATTTCCCAATGATGTCACGCAGAGGCACTCAGTTTGAAGGTAGGCCTTGAAATACATCCACAGGTACACCTCCAATTGACTCAATTGATGTCAATTAGCCTAATCAGAAGCTTTTAAAGCCATGACATCATTTTCTGGAATTTTCCAAGTCAACTTAGTGTATGTAAACTTCTGACCCACTGGAATTGTGATAGATTATTTCACTTACAAATCACTGTGTCTGTAAACAATTATTGGAAAAATGACTTGTGTCATGCACAAAGTAGATGTCCTAACCGACTTGCCAAAACTATAGTGTGTTAACAAGAAATTTGTGGAGTGGTTGAAAAACGAGTTAATGACTCCAACCTAAGTGTATGTAAACTTCCCACTTCAACTGTACACAAACTGGCATATTTCAACTAAATGTCTCTGGATAGGAATGCCTACTGAGTAGACAACCCTGAAGTCATTAAAATGGCAGTGTTTGCTGGTACATTATTGTAATGTACTGAGTTGCATCCAAAACAGCGGACATCTCACTGTTCCAGTTGTTCCCCATAGAAAGTGGTAAGCAGGCCAGTGTATAGTAATACTCATTACTTCCTCTGGGCAGTTCAATTCGCTGTGTCGACTATTTCCTCATAAGGAAATTTCTCTCTGTTCACAGCCTTGTGGCTAAACCCTTATGGTACCAACGCTTGGACTGAAAATTGAAAGATCATTTAAACTAATGTTCTGCAGGGAAAGCTACCGCTCTGCAGGGAAAGCTAACAGGCTAGGGCTAACACCAGCCGATCAGCAGGGAAAGCTAAAGGGTTAGGGCTAACACCTGCCTCTCTGCAGTCCAGCTGCTGATGCACTCATAGGCCAGGGTAGTGAGGGGAGAGACTGAGGTAGTTACCATAGTTAGCATGAAGAGCTAAAAGTGCACTTTGCAACATCAACTAATCTACATACAGATAGATCCATAATGGAGCCTCCACTTCAAAGAAATTCCCTTCCCTTCCCTACCCAATCTAACCCTACACAGGCCCAGGCAAAAACATAATCTAACCCTACACAGGCCCAGGCAAAAACATAATCTAACCCTACACAGGCCCAGGCAAAAACATAATCTAACCCTACACAGGCCCAGGCAAAAACATAATCTAACCCTACACAGGCCCAGGCAAAAACATGCAATTTAATTACTTAAAAATCATACAATGTGATTTTCTGGATTTTTGTTTTAGATTCCGTCTCTCACAGTTGAAGTGTACCTATGATAAAAATTACAGACCTCTACATGCTTTGTAAGTAGGAAAACCTGCAAAAATCGGCAGTGTATCAAATACTTGTTCTCCCCACTCTATACACAGTCAAATAGTCTCTCACAAGTTACAATACAGAACTAAATGGGTTCACAAGCAATCACCTCCCAGTCTTAGAAACATTACAAATAAAATGCATCCAGCTTCTAGAAATGTCATTTCTACTGGTGATCCTAGCAAGCGTTTGTTCATAAGATGCTACCTCCAACATTGATTCGATCCACTGTTTCAGAGCAGGAGTGGCATGACCCGTGCAAATTCCTAATTTGTTACATTAGGTAACTCTGTTCTATTGCCCAAGAGACATTCTGGGTGAAACTGGAATTGTTGACCCCAACCATTCCTCCAGATATTTCAAAACATCCTTCCAGAAAGGTAGAACTAATGTTAATTTCCATATTGCGTGTAAAAATGTCCCTGTGTCTTTTTGACATTTCCAACACAGAGAATTGTTGGTCAGCCCCATCCTATGAAGCCTTGTTGGGGTCTAATAAAACCTATGTAGTATCTTATATTGAGTAAGTTTCCCCCTGTCTTCCCTTATGTTCCTCCCTGAGCTGGACAAGATCTTCAAAACAGGTATCATCCTCAATTTCACACTTTAGGTCAATTTGATATATTGTTCCGAGGTGTTTATAGTCTTTACTCTGCAGATGATGAAATATTGAGTAGAAAATGGCTGCTTTATGTTTGGGTAATTCCAAATACTCAGCTATTGGGTTCTTTCCTGGATTTCATTGATAGCCGGTTAACAACCATTCTCTCAATTGTAAATATTATTTCCAGAAATGTCCCTCGTCTCCAACATCCTATTTGTGTACCAAATCGGAGTAGGACATTAAAACATCTTCATTGTACAGATCACCTATAGTATGAATTCCTTTCATTAGCCACTGTTTCCAGTACACAGCCTTCTTTCCTATCCGTAGCCTAGGATTGTGCCACAATGATGAGTATCCTCGTTTTAGATGTGAAATTCCACATATCTTGTGTACTGTTCATACACCTCTGAGTGTAACAAAATTGAGTTGGGAGTTTCAATAGACCTCTCCTCTGTAAGACTATGTGACAGAGTATCAACAGAGGTGAAAGGATAACTTAGAACAGGAATTATTGTTATGCAATCCAAGCCAGCATCCCTTTGCCCCAAAGCTTCGGCAATTTAGCCATTTCAAATGATAAATTGTAGAATTTAACATCTGGTAAAGCCAAGCCTCCTACATCCCTTGGTGAGAACATTTCCTTCATATTAATTCTGTGTTTTTCCCTATCCCACAAAGTATTTAGTTAATTTGTCATGTTGTTCGGTCTGGAATATTCATAGGTAACAATGCAGAGATATAATAAAATTGTGGGACCACAACCATTTTAATCACGTTGATCTTTCCACATAAAAAGTTACCTTTTCCTATTTTTCTAAATTGGTCTTAATCTTGAATCGTAGTGGCTCAAAATTTTGGTCTCTTCACTTGGTCCAAATTTGAGCTTAACCTAATGCCCAAATATTTAATCCCAGTAGGAACCCATTTGAAATTAAATAGGGTAACGGTTCCAGAGTAACATATGGCATTAATTGGCATTGCTTCCGACTAACTGCAAGATGGCGCTGACAGAGATGGTCGCCTCGCTTCGAGTCCTTAGGAAACTATACAGCATTTTGTTTTTTGATGTATTATTTCTTACATTGTTACCCCAGGAAATATTAAGTCTTATTACTACATACAGACAAACTGAGCAACAGCACCTCTTCAACCTCAGGAGGCTGAAGAAAGATGGCTTGTCACCCAAAACCCTGACAAACTTTTACAGATGCACAATCGAGAACATCCTGTCGGGCTGTATCACAGCCTGGTACGGCAACTGCACCGCCCTCAACCGCAAGGCTCTCCAGAGGGTGGTGCGGTCTGCACAACGCATCACCGGGGGCAAATTACCTGTCCTCCATGACACCTACAGCACCCGATGTCACAGGAAGGCCAAAAAGATAATCAAGGACAACCACCCGAGCCACTGCCTGTTCACACCGCTACCATCCAGAAGGCGAGTTCAGTACAGGTGCATCAAAGCTGGGACCGAGGGACTGAAAAACAGCTTCTATCTCATGGCCATCAGACTGTTAAACAGCCATCACTAACTCAGAGAGGCTGCTCCCCACATTGAGACCCAATCAGTGGCCACTTTTATAAATGGATCACTAATCACTTTAAACAATGCCACTTTAATAATGATGTTTACATATCTTACCTTACTCATTTCCTATGTATATACTGTATTTTATACCATCTATTGCACTTGCCTATGCCGCTCGGCCATCGCTCATCCATATATTTCTATGTACATATTCGCATTCACCCCTTTAGATTTGTGTGTATTAGGTAGTTGTTGGCAAATTGTTAGATATTACTGCACTGTCGGAACTAGAAGCACAAGCATTTCACTACACTCTTATTAACCTCTGCTAACCATGTGTATGTGGTCGATAAAATTAGATTTATTCCAATTGATTTTGTAGCCTGCCATACTAGAATATGATTCAATACAAGTAAGTAATCGTGGTACAGACCGAAGAGGATCAGAGACCAGCAGTAGAATATTATCTGCATACATAAGTAGCTTGAATTATTTTCCTCCTCAATGTACACCCCTTATTTCTGGATCTGTTTTTATCATTGTTGCAAGAAGCTCTAAAACTATGGTGAACAGGAGAGGGGAGAGCGAGCAAAACTGCCTTGTGCCTCTAGAAAGACTAAAAAAAGGAGACATAATTCTATTTGTAAGTACTGATGCTTTAGGATAGAGGACCCTATCCATTTACAAGTCAGGTCCAGAACCACATTTTTCTAGGGTTCTTAAGAGAAAAGCCCACTCTACCCTATCAAATGCCTCCTCAGAATCTAAGGAGACAGCAGCGATAAGAACTATATTTGATCGGTTTAACCACATGAGATGTAAGAGCCTCCTCATATTATCACTTCAGGTCCTGTTATTAATAAATCCTACTTGGTCACTATGTATAATATTAGGTAGTTCCTTCTCTAAGCGTATCGCAAGGCTCTTAGTAAGAATCTTACAATCCACATTAAGGAGGCTGATAGCGCTAAAATTCCCAGGTTCTGTAGTATCTCAATCCTTTTTAGGAATCAGCGATATCAAAGCCTCATTAAAGGTGTCCGGAAGGGAGCCATTTTTAAATGCCTCCTGGAAAAACCACTGTCAATACAGGTTTAAGAATGTCAATATACTTTTTATAATATTCTTCAGGAAGGCCGTCCAGACCCGGTGATTTCCCTGCTTTCATAGATAAAATGGCAGCTCTAACATCCTCTTCTGTTATAGTACAGTCCAGGTCCTCTACCTGGCTATCTGATAATCAAGGTAATTCTGTACCCATATCTATAGGGCTCGCTGAGGAGGATGTGTATAAATTAGTGATGCACCGATATTACTTTTTTGGCAGATAAAAATATACAATTATTTACTTGCCAAAAAAAACAATACTGATATTTAACATTTTAGCGGCCTTTTAAGCATTCCAGTACAGTTAAATAGTTGAAACACACACATGGATGCAGCGGTCTAAGGCACTGCATCTCAGTGCAAGAGGCGTCACTACAGTCCCTGGTTCGAATCCAGGCTGTATCACATCCGGCCATGATTGGGAGTCCCATAGGGCAGCACACAATTGGCCTAGCGTCGTCCGGGGTAGGCTTACATTGTAAATAAGAATTTGTTCGTACATGACTTGCCACGTTAAATAAAAGGTTACACACACAAAAAAGTTATTTTGTTGGCATTTATATACACTACCGTTCAAAGGATTGGGGTCACTTAGAAATGTCCTTGTTTTTGAAAGAAAGGCAACTTTTTTGTCCATTAAAATAGATCAGAAATACAGTGTAGACATTGTTAATGTTGTAAATGACTATTGTAGCTGGAAACAGCAGATTTTTTGTGTAATATCTACATAGGCGTACAGAGGCCCATTATCAGCAACCATCACTCCTGTGTTCCAATGGCACGTTGTGTTAGCTAATCCACGTTTATCATTTTAAAAAGGCTAATTAATCATTAGAAAACCCTTTTGCAATTATGTTAGCACAGCTGAAAACTGTTGTTCTGATTAAAAAAGCTATAAAACTGGCCTTCTTTAGACTAGTTGAGTATCTGGAGCATCAGCATTTGTGGGTTCGATTACAGGCTCAAAATGGCCAGAAACAAAAGACCTTTCTTCTGAAACTCGTCAATCTATTCTTGTTCTGAGAAATGAAGGCTATTCCATGCGAGAAATTAACAAGAAACTGAAAATCTCATACAACGCTGTGTACTACTCCCTTCACAGAACAGCGCAAACTGGCTCTAACCAGAATAGAAAGAGTGGGAGACCCCGGTGCACAACTGAGCAAGAGGACAAGTACATTAGAGTGTCTAGTTTGAGAAACACATGCCTCACAGCTCAACTGGCAGCTTCATTAAATAGTACCCGCAAAACACCAGTCTCAACGTCAACAGTGAAGAGGCAACCCAGGGATGCTGGCCTTCTAGGCAGAGTTGCAAAGAAAAAGCCATATCTCAGACTGGCAAATAAAAATAAAACATTAAGATGGGCAAAAGAACACAGACACTGGACAGAGATATGGCTTTTTCTTTGCAACTCTGCAGTTTCTGTTTTCAGGCTGGTTGTATTGGTGCTAGCTACAGTTAAAATTGGAAGTTTACATACACTTAGGTTGGAGTAATTAAAACTCGTTTTTTAACCACTCCACAAATTTCTTGTTTTGGCAAGTCGGTTAGGACATCTACTGTGTGCATGACACAAGTCATTTTTCCAACAATTGTTTACAGACATATTATTTCACTGTATCACAACTCCAGTGGGTCGGAAGTTTACATACACAAAGTTGACTTTGCCTTTAAACAGCTTGGAAAATTCCAGAAAATGATGTCATAGCTTTAGAAGCTTCTGATTGAGTCAATTGGGGGTGTACCTGTGGATGAATTTCAAGGCCTACCTTCAAACTCAGTTCCTCTTTGCGTGACATCATGGAAAATCAAAAATCAGCCAAGACCTCAGAAAGAAAATTGTAGACCACCACAAGTCTGGTTCATCCTTGGGAGCAATTTCCAAACACCTGAAGGTACCACGTTCATCTGTACAAACAATAGTACGCAAGTATAAACACCATGGGACCACGCAGCTGTCATACCACTTAGGAAGGAGACGTGTTCTGTCTCCTAGAGATGAACGTACTTCGGTGCGAAAAAGTGCAAATCAATCCCAGAACAACAGCAAAGGACCCTGTGAAGATGCTGGAGGAAACAGGTACAAATGTATCTATATCCACAGTAAAATGAGTCCTATATCGACATAACCTGAAAGGCCGCTCAGCAAGGAAGAAGCCACTGCTCCAAAACCGCCATAAAAAAAGCCAAACTATGGTTTGGAACTGCACATGGGGACAAAGATTGTACTTTTTGGAGTAATGTCCTCTGGTCTGATGAAACAAAAATATAACTATTTGGCCATAATGACCATTGTTATGTTTGGAGGAAAAAGGGGGATGCTTGCAAGTCGAAGAACACCATCCCAAACGTGAAGCACGGGGTGGCAGCATCATGTTGTGGCGGTGCTTGCTGCAGGAGGGACTGGTGCACTTCACAAAATAGATGGCATCATGAGGATGGAAATTTATGTGGCTATATTGAAGCAACATCTCAAGACATCAGTCAGGAAGTTAAAGCTTGGTCGCAAATGGGTCTTCCAAATGGACAATGACCCCAAGCAGACTTCCAAAGTTGTGGCAAAATGGCTTAAGGACAACAAAGTCAAGGTATTGGAGTGACATCACATAGCCCTGACCTCAATCCTACAGAACATTTCTGGGCAGAACTGAAAAAGAGTGTGAGCAAGGAGGCCTACAAACCTGACTCAGTTACACCAGCTCTGTCAGGAGGAATGGGCCAAAATTCACCCAACTTATTGGGGGAAGCTTGAGGAAGGCTACCCAAAACATTTGACCCAAGCTAAACAATTTATAGGCAATGCTACCAAATACTAATTGAGTGCATGTAAACTTCTGACCCTCTGGGAATGTGATGAAAGAAATAAAAGCTGAAATAAATAATTTCTCTTCACTATTATTCTGACATTTCACATTCTTAAAATAAAGTGGTGATCCTAAATGACCTAAGACAGGACATTTTTACTAGGATTGAATGTCAGGAATTGTGAATAACTGAGTTTAAATGTATTTGGCTAAGGTGTATGTAAACTTCCGACTTCAACTGTAGGTACCAAGGTAAAGCTAGCTTCCCCAGAAGTTACGGTCGAACAAATTATGCTTTATTACCAAAGCGCTACTGAAAACACATCGTTCGTGGCCGGTGTTTGCAGACTTTTATACAGCTTTGACAGTGCTACTGTATCTTTTTTGACTTGCAAAGACCCAAATGGCATTCCATAGTATGCATGTCGTGAAGCTAATAGCAGTGGCGCTATTGCTGTGTAACTCCGGTAGGGCAACATCTGAAAAATAGCGGACTTGGTAGTGTGTACCGGTGTTCGACCAGTCGGCGAAAGCCAACATCACCCACGACAGAGAACGGTTGATTGTCAAGGGCAATGAATTCCATTATCTTGGCTTTAATGGATTTCGGCCTTTGAGTTGTCGTCTCGCTGAAATTTTCAAATGACTGCTCGACCCACACAGCAGACATTGTGGGCTAAGTTAGGAACGCTGTGTTGCACGTGTAGTGCAACATTTTGTGTGTCGTCATTACGTCATGTACCTATGTTATATAGGTATGCACGTCAGCTTTGACATCGGTTTTGCACATCAGCGTTAAAATAGACATCGGCCGATACCGATGTTGGCATTTTTAGTTAATATTGTCCGATTCCGATATGTTCACCTATATATCGTGCATCCCTAATATAAATCTTCATAAAAACACACTCTCTCTCTTTGGATGAGGTCACCATCTTATTGCCCTTCTTAATTGCTGGAATTATGTTAGAAGTGTTCAGCATTTTTAGTTGTCTTACCTAGTAGCCTGCCTATCGTCTCACCTCCCTCATAAAAACTGGTTAAAAAAGTATAAAAACAGTACATATTCTGCCTTTTTGTTATCCATTACATGTAACTGAAATTTCAATTTGCAGGCAGTTTGAAATGTGCCATCTGTAAAATGTCTGGTCAAATCCCTTCCAAACCACATACTCGGTGTCTAATATTTTTACTGCTTCAACCCTTCCGCTCTTCTTTTTGGACGCATGTGCCATTATTTTCCATCTAAAATATGCTTTATAGGTTTCCCATACTGTGAAACTCTTTTCAGTTGAGCCTATGTTGATCTCAAAAAAGGATGTAAGATCATCTGCTAACGATTGGCTAAATATCTCATCTTGTAATAGCATGGTCTATATCAATATGTAACTATACTATAGCATGATCTATGAGGGCAATGGGCCCAATCTTGCAATGAATCACGTTATTAACCATGAAATTAGTTATCAAGAAGAAATCTATTCTAGTGTGTGTCTTATGACAGTGGGAGAAAATAGAGAATATACCCATCATTAGGATGGACTAATCTCCGTATGTCTGTAAGGCCCATATCTTCTGCTAGCATATGTATTGCAAGTCTATCCTTTGGCGTGGAGTTACTTGTAAATGTACTTCTATCAATCATATCAATCATCACTTGGTTGAAGTCTCCAGCAAGGATGATCTGCCCCTCCATATTTCCCAGTATAACGTTTACCTCATGGGGGGAAAAATATATATATATATATCAGTGTCCTCATTGTTGGGAGCATATATGCTGCATACCACTACATTAATCCCATTTATAAGAGCCTCAATGCAGATAAGCCTGCCAAACTCGTCAGAGTGGTGCTTCAAAATTAAGTATTTTGTTTATCAGAATAATCACCCCATTTTGTTTGGAATTAAATGAGCAATGATAAACTTCTGCAACCCAGCCTCCTCTAAATTCCAGTGCCTATCTGTTAAATGTGATTCCTGTATGAACACAATATTTGCCTGTTTTGATTTTAAAATGTAAATCTTTTTCCTCTTCCCTTGGTTACCACAACCATTTATATTCCAATAGATTATGTTTACATAACCATTAGCCATATTTGTGTTGAGTAGTTATAGCCTGTGAAGTGTCCCATTTAACACACGTATATAACATTTCACAATATATGCTCCAGCTGTACAATAAAACAGTGTAAATAAACGTAGAAAACCAATCCCAAAATAAAATATAGCAACTAGGAATGTAACTTTGCTTCTTGATGATAGATAAGATAACCTGCAGTCTCAACTCAAAATTCCTTATGGTCTGTGAGGCGCTTGAAAGCCTAGGCTAAATTAGCAACACTCCCCAGAGTCCCGCAAACACATAAGCTACCTTCATTTGTATAGTAAACAGCATACAATTCAACTTGTATTTTACTTCGTCCCGTCTTCTTTATCTAGGCTAAACACCTTACTCTAGCAAGAATCTCTGCCTCAATGTTGTCCTTAAAAATAATTTTCTTTCCCTTCCAAGAAAAGAGCAGGGTCGCTGGGAATGCCAGTGTGTGCCTGACGTTCTTCTCAAGGTTGTTTCTTTACCATTGCAAACGTCTTCCTCTTTATTGCAAGTTCCTTGGACAAGTCTGGGTAAATAAGACAGCTGGCGGCCTACACACTGAACACCACCCTTTTCTTTCGCCGCTTTAAGTACCTTGTCCCGGGCTGTAAATCGTAGGAAGTGGATGAGAACCGTTCTCGGGGGCCTATTCTCGTCAGGCATGGTTAAACTGCAATGGGTTCGTTCAAGTCATCAATTCCAAATCCTTCTGGGGTGATTTTCTGCACACACACACACAAGATTAGTCCACCGCCAACCTCACTCCCCTCTTTCAGATTAAGCAACATCACTGTATTTCTTCTACTTCTGTTCAAGTTCTTCGACACAATTCCACAATATATCCAGCTTTTTCTCATGATTCTCACTACCATTCTCCAGACAGGAGATGTCTTCCTCCACTGTCAAAATCCATCCTTCTGCCCCATCCATCCTCTCTTGTATCGCATCAACTTTTTCCTTTAGCTCGGAAGTTGTTTTTATCGTGTGTTTATCCATGTCTTGGTGGGGGGGGGGATTCGGGAGGACTTGCTGTTTGTTTGCTAGCCGATGTGGC
This sequence comes from Salvelinus namaycush, assembly GCF_016432855.1. Lineage (NCBI taxonomy): Eukaryota > Metazoa > Chordata > Actinopteri > Salmoniformes > Salmonidae > Salvelinus > Salvelinus namaycush. The sequence goes on along the minus strand of NC_052325.1, from coordinate 4,963,182 downwards.
CTTCTGTGAAGTTTAGTGTGTATTGACATTCCAATAACGCCACCTTAGCGAGATGTTTCAAAATGTGAATTATCTTTATATTAATATATTGACTTGCAGTACAGTTTAAGACAAAAATGAAAGTGTGTGCCCTTAAATTTCAGTATTTACATGCGGTTATTAGGAGCTCTCTAATGTGCTGCCTTCTTTTTTGGCAGTCCCACGTGAGTCCTGCCTCCATCATTCTTAAATGGAAGAAGTTTGGAACCACCAAGACTCTTCCTAGAGCTGGCTGCCCGGCAAAATTGAGCACTCAGGGAAGAAGGGCCTTGGTAAGGAAGGTGACCAAGAACCAGATGGTCACTCTGACAGAGCTCCAGAGTTCCTCTGTGGAGATGGGGGAATCATCCAGAAGGACAACCATCTCTGCAGCACTCTACCAACCAGATGGAAGCCACTCCTCAGTAAAAATCACATGGCCTCCCGCTTAGAGTTAGCCAAAAGGCACCTAAAAGACTCAGACCATGAGAAAATGATTCTCTAGTCTGATGAAACCAATATTGAAGGCTTTGGCCTGAATGCCAAGCGTCACGTCTTGAGGAAACCTTGCACCATCCCTACGGTGAAGCATGGGTGGCAGCATCATGCTGTGGTGATATTTTTCAGCTGCAGGGACTGGGAGACTAGTCAGGATCGAGGGAAAGATGAAAGGAGCAAAGTACAGAGAGATCCTTGATGAAAACCTGCTCCAGAGCGCTCAGGACATTAGACTGGAAGGTGAACCTTCGACCCAACAGGACAACGACCTTAAGCACAGTCAAGACAACGCACGAGTGGCTTCGGGACAAGCCTCTGAATGTCCTTGAGTGGCCCAGCCAGAGCCCGGACTTGAACCTGTTCGAACATCTCTGGAGAGACCTGAAAATAGATGTGCAGAGATGCTCCCCATCCAACCTGGCAGAGAAGAATGAAAGAAACTCCCCAAATACAGGTGTGCCAAGCTTGTAGCGTCATACACAAGAAACTCAAGGCTGAAATCGCTGCCAAAGTACTGAGTAAAGGGTCTGAATACTTATGTAAATGTAATATTTTAGTAAAATAATATATATATATATATATATATATATATATATATATATATATATATATATACACACATTTTCTCAAATTTATATAAACCAATTTTTGTTTCGGCATTATTGGGTATTGTGTGTAGATTAGTGAGGGAAAACAAATATTTAATCCATTTTAGAATAAGACTAATGTAACAAAATGTGGAGTCAAGGGGTTTGAATACTTTCTGAATGTATATGCCATATTAATTAACAAGGCTGATGGAACAGATCAGAATGTTAAGCTTAAAATGTTGCTAAACTACTATTTCTTCACATTTTAGGCACAGCAATGTACACATAGCAGTAGGCTTACGCATGAATGTTCCAAAATTCAATTGCGGGAAAACACCATTCTAAAATACGCACCGCACATGCGAGCGGTTTCATGGCCAGAGATGGAAATATCGGTTAGAAATTTTTGAAAGAAGGGGGATTTAAAGATGCAACAACTATCATGGGTTGCTAATATGACTAGGATAATGCCTTTGGCTGCTAGACAATGAAAGTTTAAAGAAAACCAATAGAACGCATATGAGTAATTCTAAAAATAATATTGCTACTTTGAAGCAAGGTAATGCCTCATAATATGAAGTAAAATGTTCAGGTGTCAAACAATGAAGCAACAGGAAAAATACAAGGATGCTAATAATAGGCCTAAATGTCTTCAGGTAGATGGAAAGGCTTTCCCAAAAACCTTCTCTATTAAAATGTTAACTAGCTACAAAGTAGACTATGCCTATCTGCCAGAATATTATGATAATTAGCATAAATCCAATGGCCATTTCTTTTCCAAACTCCATCTCATGTACAACAGAAATACTGCTAACCAAACAGTGCTACGTGCCTGCACACATCGAGTTAAAAGGCAACTACACTCAAATCAACATTAGATTTTTTCCAAGACCTCAAATTTAGTCTCCTGATGTGGTTCAAGCATTGTTACGGCATTAGAACATACAATTGTGTTGTATTTACGTTTAAAAAAAAGTGACTTTGAGAGCAAAATCTGAAACCTGTAAATTTCTGACTCAGTTGACAGTCTCATTTATCGGTTTCAATAGTAGGCCTAATATTAGCCTACTTGCCCAGTACAGCTTGGGTTGGCCTGACTGTGAAAGACCAATATGGAATTTATGATTTTAGGTCATTCAGAGTGTATAAGTCACCGTTTCTCATAGAATTTTTCACATAGGGCACCTTTCCTTCACTGGGCGGCCCGTTTTAGAAATGTTTTAGCATAATTAGAGTATACCCACTTCTCCAGGCACCACTATACCAGCGTATAAGCTTACAAATGAACCAACTCCACAAACTAACGAGTCACCCAGAGCCAGTAAGGAGTCATTGCATCATTTCCCCTCTCTCTGCTTCATCTCAATACAAGATCAAAAAAATATATATTAAAAGAGCAATTGTGTAACGCTCATTCCTTTTCAGTTCTGCTTTTCCTTTCCATCTGATTTAGGGTGATAACTCCAGCTGACAAATTGAGTTAAGTAGAACACACAGACCTGCGTAAGTATACTAAACAGGCATATCAAGTGTTTACATCAGTGGAGGTATTTTAGCGACTGTGACCAGTAATTTTGAAATAACCCAGAATAAATAACTAAAATAAATATGCACTATGCAGAAATCGCTTCACCATTTCCTGGTTGCTAAAATGTTAATAGTTTGCCTAATTTCAGTTTGTGACAAACAAGCAAGTATAGTGTAGAGAACCATCTAAACCGCTGTGAAATGTACAGTACCAGTCAAAAGTTTGGACACACCTACTCATTCAACGGTTTTTCTTTATTTTTACTATTTTCTACATTGTAGAATAATAGTGAAGACATCAAAATTATGAAAGAACACATATGGAATCACATAGTAACCAAATAACTGTTAAACATAAAAATATATTGTATATTTGAGATTCTTCAAAGTAGCCACCCTTTGCTTTGTGGTCAGCTCTGCACACACTTTGGTAAAAGACCAAGTCCATATTATGGCAAGAACAGCTCAAATAAGCAAAGAGAAATGACAGTCCATCATTACTTTAAGGCATGAAGGTCAGTCAATCCGGAAAATTTCAAGAACTTTGAAAGCTTCTTCAAGTGCAGTCGCAAAAACCATCAACCGCAATGATGAAACTGGCTCTCATGAGGACCGCCACAGGAAGGAAGAACCAGAGTTACCTCTGCTGCAGAGAATAAGTTCATTAGTTAACTGCACCTCAGATTGCAGCCCAAATAAATGTTTCACAGAATTCAAGTAACAGACACATCTCAACATGAACTGTTCAGAGAAGACTGCGTGAAATCAGGCCTTCATGGTTGAATTGCTGCAAAGAAACCACTACTAAAGGACACCAATAATAAGAAGAGACTTGCTTGGGCCAAGAAACATGAGCAATGGACATTAGACTGGTGGAAATCAGTCCTTTGGTCTGATGAGTTCAAATGTGAGATTTTTGGTTCCAACCGCCGTGTCTTTGTGAGACGCAGAGTAGGTGAACGGATGATCTCCGCATGTGTGGTTCCCACCGTGAGGCATGGAGGTGTGAAGGTGTGGGGGTGCTTTGCTGGTGACACTGTCTGTGACTTACTTAGAATAAGGCACACTTAACCAGCATGGCTATCACAGCATTCTGCAGTGATACGCCATCCCATCTGGTTTGCGCTTAGTGGGACCATAATTTGTTTTTCAACAGAACAATGATCCAACACACCTCCAGGCTGTGTAAGGACTATTTGACCAAGAAGGAGAGTGATGAGTGCTGCATCAGATGCCCTGGCCTCCACAATTACCAGACCTCAACCCAGTTGAGATGGTTTGGACTGCAGAGTGAAGGAAAAGCAGCCAACAAGTGCTCAGCAAGACTGTTGCAAGTGCTCAGCAAGACTCCTTCAAGACTGTTGGAAAAGCATTCCAGGTGAAGCTGGTTGAGAGAATGCCAAGAGTGTGCAAAGCTGTCAAAGGGTGGCTATTTGAAGAATCTCAAATATATTTTGATTTCTTTAACACTTTTATGGTTACTACATGATTCCATGTGTTATTTCATAGTTTTGATGTCTTCACTATTATTCTACAATGTAGAAAATAGTAAAAAATATAGAAAAACCATTGAATGAGTAGGTGTCCAAACTTTTGACTGGTACTGTATTTTCCAAAACCAAAAATATTGTATTTTCAGCTGGTGTACAATACCGAAAGTAGATGAAGAAAAAATGAAACATAAAACATGGGAAGCATAGAAATAGCGCACAAAGAACAGATCTACTGCTTCTTAGACTTGCTTTCAATGAGAATGACAGATCTATAAGTCACATTTCTATGTGAAATGGGTTGGGTTGCACAAAAAGTGACATATTGCAGCTTTAACATTCAACCACATAACAATTCCGGTTTCATTTCCAGTGATGGATCACCCATTTTATCAAATGTCTTGGGTTTACTCAAAAGTATTTGCTGAACAGTTTGCTCTCTTTTTGCAGACAATTCGGTCCTTTGAACAAACCAACAAAAATAGTCTGAAGATTAGGTACATGTTACATTTTAAAGTCGTAACACACACAAAGTGCAACACTTAGAATCTGATACAATGTGGGAATATACCCACAACTCAATGCATGAGAGTGTGTGTGTGTGTGTGTGTGTGTGTGTGTAGCCCTGCAGATGTAGGTCAGCCAGGTTGGTAAACTAGACAGAGAGAATGGTGTGTGTAGGCCCTCACCCGTGCATCGTACTCCAGGACAAAGGGAGGGATGTCTATCTGTTCAGGCAGGATACAGGTGAACAGCTGCTGGAGGGTCTCTACATGATGGACCTTCTGCTTCATCCCTGACACACTGAACGTAGTGAAGAACCAGGTGGACACCTGACACACAAGAGAAATTAACATGATAAGATTAGATACATTGAGAAAAACTGGTGAAAATGGGGGGGGGGGGGGGGGGGGGTTTACAATTGGACCTGCCCTGAAGGTTCAATTGTAATACTTGTTTATAACACAGATGTGTTTTGGCTGAAGCCTTCTACTGTATTTAAGTGGTAATCTATTGAGACAAATTTACTTCTCCCTAAATTCCACTTATTAGGTTTGATTTAATAAGGCCAATAGACTTCACTCTCCTCTTTAGTACGCAAGTGTGTGCTTTGCTTCCCATTCCAAACCATTTTAACCCATTCATTCTAATGACCCCAGCACAATGCCTGGCCCGTCTCTCATACACACCTCAGGGTCAAGTTACCTCGGAGTTCATGGATCCTTTAAATTGACCAATTAGTATATTGCTAAACTGTGAGCCTTCTCCCATCTAAAGGGCTGATTCAACTCAGTAACTATGCAGATGAGACCAGAAATTGAAGCTTGAACAGGGTAATGTGTCAGGGAGGCTCACAGCCAAAATAAGTCTTGGTGAAACTGCAGAACAGTAGTGGGGTGGTGTGTGTGCATGTGAAAAGAGCCCTGCTGATCTTGGTCAGAAAAGAGGGCATAAAACAGTCAATTCAGAAAGTAAACCAAATTCCAAGTACAAATTTTCCTAATTGAAAATCATTTTTATTTAAGTGTACCTGAATTCACTGGAATTGACCCCAACCCTGGTATATACTGTACATATCCTAATAATGCCTAGTAGTAGAAATACACCTAACAAGTTTTTGGGAAGCAGTAAAACAGGGGTACTGTTGACTTTACCTTGGAGCGAAAAGAGGGGTGTACAAAGTAGAAAGCACTCAAGTTATTCTTAAACCTGGAATACAAAACAAAGCAAAAGCCATTTACTGACATGTCACTATTGGCTAGCATGTTAAATAGTTATAATTATTATAATGATTTATTATTGCCCAAAACAGCCATATCAAAAATATGCCTGGAAAGAAGACTTAAGCACAAGCATAGAAATAGCACACATAGAACAGATCTACTGCGGCACTGCATCGCAGTGCTAACTGCGCCACCAGAGTCTCTGGGTTCGCGCCCAGGCTCTGTCGCAGCCGGCCGCGACCGGGAGGTCCGTGGGGCGACGCACAATTGGCATAGCGTCGTCCGGGTTAGGGAGGGTTTGGCCGGTAGGGATATCCTTGTCTCATCGCGCTCCAGCGACTCCTGTGGCGGGCCGGGCGCAGTGCGCGCTAACCAAGGGGGCCAGGTACACGGTGTTTCCTCCGACACATTGGTGCGGCTGGCTTCCGGGTTGGAGGCGCGCTGTGTTAAGAAGCAGTGCGGCTTGGTTGGGTTGTGCTTCGGAGGACGCATGGCTTTCGACCTTCGTCTCTCCCGAGCCCGTACGGGAGTTGTAGCGATGAGACAAGATAGTAATTACTAGCGATTGGATACCACGAAAATGGGGAGAAAATGGGATAAAATTTAAATAATAATAAAAAATAAAAAAAAAGAACAGATCTACTGCTTCTTAGACTTGCTAGCAATGAGAATAACAGATCTATAAGTTACATTTCTATGTGAATTTGGTTGGGTCGCCCAAAGTTACACATTGCAGCTTTAACATTCAACTACATAGCAATTACAGTTTTATTTCCAGTGATGGATCACCCATTTTAACTGCCATCAAGTTCTTCAAGCGGCTTAGGTTTACTCAAAAGTATTTCCAGAACAGTTTGCTGGTTATTTTTCTTTTTGCAGACAATTGGGTTCTTTGAACAAACCAAAGAGAGATTTTTTACAAAATGACCAAATGTCCATAAAAGTGCTCCAATTGTTGCAGTGTCCTCAGGCCAAGGAACTGTCAAAAGAACACAAACTAGGAAAAAAATTAAAATCACCCAAGGCCATCCAACAGCATGCACACACACACACACACACACAACCCTCTACCCTTTCCCATGCCTCTCTGACATGGACATGCAACATCAATAGGCTACACCTGCCTATGTAACTAACATGCAATTACATGGTTTTAGTCCCCAAATGTGGAACCAACCCATCATCTTTCGGAGGTAGACAGTAACCACCCATAGCCAGTACAGGCTTAAGGCGTCTGCCTGCTTCCCAGCCGAAACAATTTGGAAGAGTTTGTGCATATATTATGACAACATTTTGTGACGTTTTGGACTTCAGTAAGGCTGTTTAGGCACACGTCATTTTTTCTCGAGGCAAGCTGAAGTCAGTGCCACTTTGTCAGTGCCTGGTCAACAGTACAGATTCTTCAATAAAGTCTTGTCATTCAATGTAAGATGATTTTTTTTGCATGCAAACGAGTTATTGAGGAATACTGCACCAAAAATCTTAGATGTAAAATTGTGTGACTAAGACCTCCTCGGCTAAAACGTAGCAGTTTCTCGTTTTTCAAGCGAAGGTCTTTTAAGGGAGTATGCGAGCACACTCGTTCGGTTCATCCGAACTGAAGCATGCTGACACTTTTACAGAACACTTGGAAAAAAACGCCCCAAACAAATGACCATTTAACCATTGTTTCATCGGTGTTCTGAGAGACCTAACAGAGTGGAGTAGAGCCTTGTTTGGGCCAGTCCTCAAGGAACAAAATCTGTCTCTTTGGTGGAACAGCCTCTCACTCCCTCATCTCCCCAGCCAGACAGGATCATGAGTCTCTCTCTTCTTGGTCTAGGCCTAGGGGAAGAATAGTAGTGCCAAAATGGACCTCTGCTCCAAGAGCCAACGCTAAAGAGCTATAGGTAAGATGATTCCTAAATGTAGCAGGTCCATTTATTGGTCTAGAACAGAGATGGGCAGCTGGCTCGATCAATTTCCAAAAAGGAACTCAGTCGGGGTCTCAACTTACTGTTGAGAGTTAGAATAGTAATTTTGAAATTTGGTTGTGCATAAGCAGTTTTTCCTCTTATGTCAGTCACTGACAGTCACTCAATTATCCCATGTCAGCTAACATTTTTTAGATTGGTAAATTAGTCTAGCCAACAATTTAAACTTGTCGTAATCATAGTCGAATTACCGACCGGGGGGACCCCATTGATTTGGTTCTCACTCAGATATATTAAAAATGGCAAACATTTCTCTCCGCTGTCAAGAGTGAGGCAGCTAAAATGTTTTGCTCTCAAGGTGGGGGCCCCCCAACAAAATTTCACTTAGGGCCCCAAAAAGGCTAGGGCCGTCTCTGACTGTATGTGTGGGTATGGATGTGGGTACGCAGCCCTCCACCCTCATCAAAGTTTCCCATCCCTGGTCTAGAGCAGCAGTGCTGGTGACTCGGGAGTGCAGGTGTACAGTGCAGACATGGAGGACCACACAGTTTCTCTTATGGGGGACATAACTTGCTCATCACAACTATTGGGAAAATAAGTCAGCAGTGCCAAGAGTTATCAAACATGTTCTTCTGGTTGTAAGCTGGTTTATTTGGATGATGGACCTACTACCCCATCAGCATACTGTTTACTGGTGGAAACTCAGTTTATCTACTACACTGAACAAAAATATAAGCACCATTACACAGGTGCACCTTGTGTTGGGGACAATAAAAGGCCACTACAATTTGCACAATGCTACAGATGTCAAGTTTAGGGCGCGTGCACCAATTCTCTGTCAACAGCTCTGATCTCTACCATAAGCCGCCTCCAACGTTGTTTTAGAGAATTTGGCAGTACATCCAACCGGCCTCACAACCGCACACCACGCATATGGCGTCGTGTGGGCGAGTGGTTTGCTGATGTCAACGTTGTGAATAGAGTGCCCTATGGTGGCGTTGTCCGTAGCTTATGGCCCAACGAACACAATTGCATTTTATTGATGGCAATTTCAATGCACAGAGATACCGAGACAAGATTCTAAGGCCCATTGTCATGCCATTCATCCGCCGCCATCACCTCATGTTTCAGCATTATAATGCACAGTCCCATGTCGCAAGGATCTGGAAGCTGAAAATGTCCCAGTTCTTCGATGGCCTGCATACTCACCAGACATGTTACCCATTGAGCCTGTTTGAGATGCTCTGGATCGACGTGTAGAACAGCGTGTTCCAGTTCACGCCAATATCCAGCAACTTCGCACAGCCATTGAAGAGGAGTGGGACAACATTCCGCAGGCCACAATCAACAGCAGGGGATCTGGTGTTTTGCGGGTACTATTTAATGAAGCTGCCAGTTGAGGACTTGTGAGGCGTCTGTTTCTCAAACTAGACACTCTAATGTACTTGTCCTCTAGCTCAGTTGTGTACGGGGGCCTCCCACTCCTCTTTCTATTCCGGTTAGAGCCAGATTAAAAACAACAAAAAAAAGATACGGTCGGTTGTAGAATCTCTCAATGACTACAACAACTAGCTTCAAAGACTATAATCTCACATTGTTCACGAAAGAGGAAGTTGTGTAGTACGACCACTGCTGAGAAGTTGGAGTACTGTGGGTGGTGCTGCCTTATCTATGGCTGTGGGGTTGAGGTGAGAAGGCTTCTGGTTTTCATTTGCAGGTTGTGGTTTTCAGCTCTAGTGCAGTGTAAATGTGTCAGTAGACAGGGAAAAAAGTATTTAGTAGTTGACCTCGTCTTAGACTGTAATAGACGTACTAAAGCAGAGGGTACGCATGGTTATGGTGTATAGTGTTGACATTGGCACTGCTAAGTTAAAATGTATGGTGCTGTGACATCTTGAAACAGAAGAGGGGAGATTAGAAGTCACGTAGAACCTGATGCCATTTTCTTCAATTGCACATGAAATTCATTCATGGCCGATTGTTGTCAGCAACAAGCTGTTTGATCAGTGAAGTTTGTAGAGTTGGCCAGAAATGCAAATGTTTTCGTAATGTTAGTGTCTTTGATTTGGGCTGTGTCACCGCCAATATATAATTTTCTGGGAACCATCTCAGAGCGTTGGGAAGCCGTTCCATAACAGACTCCAGGTTTCCAAAACGTATGTGTACCCAAAAGCTATCCCGTTTCAGTTCTCAGAAAGTGAGCAATGTCTCCTTGGTCTCATGGTAGCTTGAACAATATGTTTAGATCAAATAAAATGTTATATGTCACATGGGCTGAATACAACACCTTACAGTGAAGTGAAATGCTTACTTACAAGCCCTTAACCAACAACGCAGTTAAGAAAATATTTACTAAATAAACTAAAGTAAAAAAGTAACACAATAAAGAGGCTATATACAGGGGGTACCGAGTCAATGTGCAGCGGTACAGGTTAGTCGACGTAATTTGTACATGTAGGTAGGGGTAAAGTGACTATGCATAGATAATAAACAGCGAGTAGCAGCAGTGTAAAAACAAAGGGGGGTCAATGCAAATAGATGCTATACAAAAAGGTGATAAACCAGAACTGGTCAGTGAAAATCAACTATTACTGGAGGATGAGCCAACTGTACGCTCTAAAGAACAAACTACAGCTGATAGTTCATAGGGGTTAAAGACCCCAGAACAATTTCACGGTAAATCCCCATTCACAGGGAGAACGGTTTCATCTTACGCATTCAGATTTGATTCACTTGTCGTATCTGGTAACCAACAGTCTGTAATTGTCTCTAGACTTCAGTTCTCTCTCTCTCTTCACTAAATCAGTCAAATATGTGGTGTGCGTCTTACTTGGTGTCTACAATCTCGTTGAGCTTCTTAAGGAATTCAGAGTCCAGATGGTTGTGTTCTCCGGTCAGAGTGTGAAAGTAAACCATCACATACTCCTTCACTGTGATGTGGTCCATGACATGGATAAAGTACAGCAGGGCCTGTAGTGGAGTAATACACACATGGTGGAGAGGTCAAGGCTTGTTCACAGAGCAACAATATTGATTTATTTTCTATTGTGCAACTAAAACGGTGATGTTCATGATGTTGCCTCCAAATGAAGCCTGGTACCTTTTCCATGTCGATTAGGTTGACAGGAATATTTCTGCCCACAAGAACCATCACTGTCCTGCCACACATGTCAACACCTGTGGAAACACACACACACACACACACACACACACACACACACACACACACACACACACACACACACACACACACACACACACACACACACACACACACACACACACACACACACACACACACACACCACTAAAAGATAAGCCCAGCAGCCCGCCAGTGTTACTACACTGCCTCCTAGAGGAGACATGGAACAATTACACTCAGTGAAAAAGAAGGGTGTCATGAGCCTCACTATATTATATCTATGGCTGAAAAATAAGTATAAAAAGCGATCCAAATAACTAAATTAATCAGTTTGAGGAAAGGGAAAGCAAGAGAAAGAGGGGGAGCAAGAGAAGGAGTGAAAGAATGTTGTCATGGCAGGATATCTGAGGCTGTTTCATTACTGGCCATTTTTTATCCTGAGAAAGATAAATTATAAAACTGATTATTTCACCCCCAGATGCTGTGTTCAATGAGCTGGAAAAAGGATTTCACATACAGACACACACTGAACTCACCAGTTTGATATAAGGCTTTCAGTGCTGCTATGTCAGACAAGTCCTCTGCTCTGGCTCGACATAACCAGCGGTTATAACTGCAACGATAGGAGAGGTTATAATAAATTACGGAAACACTGTACTGGCTTAGGGTGTACTGTAAATCTTGGTAAAACTACGGTATAGGATGCATGGTAGGGATGTAGTGTACAAGTTGGGTAACACACTTTCTCTGGTGCTGTTTCTGCATGGTTTCATCAGACAGCTGGCCCTGCAGGATTAGTTTGCGCTGTTTGTCCACGTCTCCCTCCATCCGGGAAAAAGCATGAGTCCCCACCTGGCCCAGGTCTGAGTCTAGAGTCTCCGCCTCAGAGTCAACTACACAGCACACACACAGATACAACAATCTATGAAAATGACTTTCAACTCTAAAAGAAAATACACTCTCCCTAATTGTTATATCAACAAATATCATATCTTTAAACCATTGCTGTCAAAAGTCTTTGTGTTTATTCCAGTGTTTGTTGTCGTTGGGCCTGACTCACACCTCTAGGTCTGGAGTTTTTCATCTAGGGCTGAGCCCCATATGGATAACAGTCATCCAAGGAGAGGCAATATTAAGACATAAAAGCATACACATGGCTAATGTGAGTAACTAAAGTAACTAAACATAATTTACCAGTCCAGTATATTCATATACATCAACACATCTAGACAAAACTAAAACACAACCTTACGGGACGGGAAACCTTTTCAACACTCAAGAAAATATTTGAACACAAGAGGGAGGTCATCCTGCATTCCTTTATTGAAGACATACAGGTAACTGCCAAAATGAACGAAACACCAACATAAAGTGTCTTAACAGGGCATTGGTCCACCACGAGCCAGAACAGCTTCAATGCACATTGGCATAGATTCTACAAGCGTCTGGAACTATATTAGAGGGATGTGACACCATTTTCCCATTAGATATTTCATCATTTGGTGTTTTGTTGATGGTGGTGGAAAACGCAGTCTCAGGCGCTGCTCCAGAATCTCCCATAAGTGTTCAAGTTGGTTGACATCTGGTGACCGAGATGGCCATGGCATATGGTTTACATCGTTTTCATGCTCATCAAACCATTCAGTGACTACTCATGCCCTGTGTATAGGGGCATTGTCATCCTATGGGGGCATAGCCATGGTAGCCAAAATAATGGCCTGCCCAGCATTTTCATACCCTAAATATGATGGGGTGTTAATTGCTCCAGAACCACACCTGTGTGGAAGCACCTGCTTTCAATATACTTTGTATCCCTCATTTACTCAAGTGTTTTCATTATTTTTCCAGTTACCTGTACATCCTCCTCTCTGCCATCAGAGCACCTGTCAGGGCAGCGCTCAGTGGAAAAGATGAACCAACGGAAAGACATGTTTCATTTAACAATTAGGCTCCTAAAGCCTTCCACACTGATGTAAGATCCATCACTCTGCCTGTCTGTGTGTAGTGTGTGTGTGTGTTCCACCACTGGCCGAGGGTATGACTGAGATGTTCCACTAACTCGACTATGAAAGATCATCCTGCATTCTTCTCCCATGTCCACTGAGTGCGTCTCCATGGATACAAATGACCTGGTTTTAAACCAGGCAGTACTGGCCAGGACTGTGCTGTTCAGACTCCAGGAAATACATCTGCTGCTTAGAGATGAAGAACTGCTGGTGGCGGCAGGTCTATTATCACCATGTATTCATACAATGCATCACCTACATGGAATGGAGGTTGTTCAGGGCCTAAAATGAACACCCGCCAAATGCGGCTAGATTTTGCAATTGGCGGGTAAGATGTTTACTTCACCAGCCACGTTGGCAGGTGGTCAGGGCTCCACAGTGAGAGCATTTCACTTGCATTTGCAAATAAAAATAGAGTTAGAAGTCAAGCATGAGCACATTTAAAACTAAAAAAAAAAAATTCTACAGTAGCTGTTTTTGAAGTGTTTGTCTTTTTGTTTCATAGATGGTACCTAATCACACAAAGACCTATGAATCCTATTATATATAACCTACCTCGCGCAATGTGCATAAACACTGCCTGGCTAGGGAGCTGTGCGCACTGTGATTGAAGTGAAGATTCATTTTTTCAAAAGTATACTAAAGTGAGCGTTTTTTCCTTGTGTTTCTTAGCTATTTACAATGTTTTGTTCACAAGCAAGATTGTTTTTTAATGTTTGAGTATAGTAGCATGTCTTCGCTGAAGCAGTCAGATTCTCATATGTCAAAGTCACACTGTCACTGACAACTCCAGCCGCTCCAAGTGCCGTCACCTCCTGCCCTTAAAAGGGCAGCTGAACATTTGGCTCATCTATTTTGGTTAAAAGATTTGGGTCACATTTTTGGGGTAAAAATGTTGCAATATACCAGATCACTTCTTGCTAGTAATACATATACTGCTTTAGAAACATTACAAAGCATGCTCATCTGTTTTTTTGTTTATGGTGTAATTATGTCGGGACAAATATTTTGTCTGGTAAAAAATATAATTGGCTGGTAGATTTTTTTTATCTACCTGCCACAGTGGCTGGTGGATCAAAAAGTTTGTTTCAGGCCCTGATGTTGTTGCTATGGTAACCATATTGAAACCACTATGCACTACAGCTCAGAGATGAGTCACATCTAGGGGGGTTGTGGGAAATGTAGTCTTACCTTCCAGACAGCCTGGTTTCTCGGTGATGCGGATCTGTCTCTCTGGGACTACAGGCTCGCCTTCTGAGTTCCCGATGTCAGCCGGGATTAGGGGCAGGCTGGCACGCTCCTCTTCCTCAGAACGAGGGTAGTAGAGAAGCAGCAGTTTCCTGTATGTGGGCTGAGACACACACAAAACTATGTTAACCACACAGATATTAGATTCCACAAACTCACACATGCTTTCTAACACAAAAACCTTCACACACATCCTCAGTTTCTAATCACTATGTGCATTTTCCCTCTTATCGGTGAAATACACTGTCTTTTTGTGTGTTAGCCATCTTAGACATTAATAATTACCTCAAACTAAAACATTCATGTTATATTTGAAATATTTAATGTTCCCTATGAAAAACAAATGAGTGAGTAATCACAAAAAAACATGGAAACTTTGCCTTTGAAACACAGCTTAAATATTTCATGCTCCAAACATTCCCCTTAAGTTGAATTTCACACCAGAAAAAAATGAACAAGCCAGTGCAGTTATGTGCATGTAAACCTAAGCATGTGTACACATCACAGGAACTCGTGACCATGCAGAAGAGAAAAGAAGAACACACCTCATCCATGTCTGTCACGGCGAACACCACTGTCTCTATGCTCTCTCCATATTTCTCCAGAAACCTGCGGACCGTTCCTGCAAACACACACAGTTATACACACCGTAACAGACAACAGATATGCTAGTTGATGTGTAGTGAGCATTCTGGCAAAAAATGGTTGCTTTGTATCACCCAAGTGGGTGCTAAACATTGGTGGTGGGATAGGTGAGTTTCCCCCTTACAATGTAAAGCGCTTTGAGCACCTACTGTATTTGTAAAGGTGCTATATAAATGCAATAAATCCTTATTATTGCACACACCTTCATATGTTTCACATAGGTCAGAGGTCATGGATGAGTTATTGAACATCATGCCAGTGTGAATAGTTGACAGCCACAAGTTAACTACATGAAATTGTGACAGTGTACTATACGCTAATGTATAAGAGATCATTAACTTAGTGAATGTATGCTGTGCATGCGAGTGTGTGCTGTGCGTGTCTTACTGAGGGCAATGTGTGTGGCATCCTCCAGTGGGTATCCTCTCTTAGTTGTGCTGACCACACAGACGGCCACAGACGCCATAGCCTGCTCTCTGCAGAGACACACAAACAGCTCAAACATACTAACAGTAGCCACACCACAAACCCCATTCAATTGACAGTGCAGTACACACCACAAACAGAGTAAAGTGGTTTATGTACATATTACCTCACCTGTACCCCTGCACATTGACTCGGTACTGGTACCCCCTGTATATAGCTGTGTTATTGTGTGTAACTTCTGCATTTAAAATAATAATAATAATGTAATATCAAATATTTTCTTACTTAAAAAAAAAATGCATTGATGGTTAAGTAAGCATTTCACCTGCTGTATTCAGTGCGTGACAAAAAAGTGATGAGAAACATGGTGACAGATGGCCATGGCATATGGTTTACATCGTTTTCATGCTCATCAAACCATTCCGTGACTACTTAGGCCCTGTGTATAGAGGCATGAGGCTGTAAGGGAGCACCTCACGCTACACACACACCTGTGTGGTATTGTGGGGAGAGAACACTTCTCTCGTATGTAAACAAGCTGTGATCTAATCAACATGCCTGCCGTCCAAGTCACACCTAGCGGACTGCAGTTAGTCAAATGGACATGAGGTGGAGCAGGCCTCTTCGAACAATGTGTTGTACTTATGCATCAGTCAAACTGATGTGGACAAATGAATTAAAGCTGCAATATGTAACTATTTGGGTGACCAGAACAAATTCGCATAGAAAAGTGTATTATAGACCTGCCATTCTCATTGAAAGCAAGTCTAAGAAGCCGTAGATCTGTTCAATGTGCACTATTCTATTCTACGCTTCCATGTTTCGTTTTTGCGTCTTACTTTTGGTTTTGTACACCAGCTTCAAACAGCTGAAAATACAATATTTTTGGTTATGGAAAATATATTGCACAGTGGTTTAGATGGTACAATGATTCTCTACACTATACTTGCTTGTTTTGTAACAAACTGAAATTAGGCAAACTATTTCTGCAACCAGGAAATGGCAGAACGATTTCTGCATAGTGCATCTTTAATGTCTTACTTGGCGAGCTGCATGACGTTCCTATAGCAGTTGTACAGAGAGTTCTCAGCAGCCGTCCTGTACTTGGTTTTGTACTTGGGGCCCACCGTGTGGATGATAAAGCGCGCCGCCAGGTTAAAGCCTTTGGTCATCTTTGCCTCGCCTGTCCGACATCCTGTGGATAAACACATACATACCGGTAATACAAGAGCATATCAAGATCCCACAATGAACACACAAAGAGAACATTCTTCACCTTCAACACAGCCTTGAAGGGGATTTACATAGCAACAAGACCCAATGGACACAAACCAACACTTTTTCCTTTTCTAAAATATGCATTTGTATAAAAACCTGTCTGTAATGTGTTTGCCTCCACAGTGCTCACATTATGTTAACACATGACATTCACTTTCCCAGCTTAACACAAGGTCATGATCAGTAGAGACAAACCAACAGAAGTTTTAATTGGACAACAAAAATAAGCATTCTGATTGATCAAGTTGAGATAGTGTTTTGAAACGAATGCGGTACTTTCTCATGTTTCGTGCCCACTGAGTGCAAACCAGGCATGTTGCCATTAACCTGATGAGTTAGTGGTGCCCCCTACCTTTCAGTTTTAGCATCTCGTCTCGAAGTTCAGGCCCAGCGTAAGTGTGGATGCTCTCAGAGATAGGGTTCTTGTCCGTCAGAGTCTCATTACTCGTGTTGACGATCGCTGTGCAGTTCAGCAGGGCAACATCGCCATTACTGAGAGATGACAGCAGAATGAAAGAGGGTCAGATGTCTTAACTCTGTATTGGCCATACTCAAATCTCCCTTTGACATCAAAAAGAAGAAGAAACTGTACTATGAAACAAAGATTAGTTATATAAACGATGAAAGCTTTGGATTACCTTCAATACAATTTTGGGCAAAAAGGCTAACTTTGATCCATATTCTGATATTGCCAACTACTTCAATTACTTTTTCATTGGCAAGATTGTTGATGGCATGTCATGCCTACAACAATAATAATCATCCCAAAAATAATAATATGTTTGGGCAAAAGAACACAGCATTAGCCATTGGAAAATGCATAGAAATTAAGAAGAAGATTGTGGGAGCTGTTTTGTTAGACTTAAGTGCAGCATTTGACATTATCGAAACTGCTGGAAAAACATACAGTACCAATCAAAAGTTTGGACACACCTACTCATTCAAGGGTTTTTCTTTATTTTACTATTTTCTACATTGTAGAATTCAAATCATAGTCACACACCTCATGTAGCCAAGCCCATAGGTGTATATGTTTTGTTAAAGTGGCCAAATAACTTCTTAAAATTAAGCATATTAATCCGTTTTACAACGGGTGCAGAGCCTAACTGCCATACATAAGCAGCAAGTGAGTTTTAAGTTTGGGGAAGATCATTTTCACCAGAACAATTCACCTTTATAATAAAAGCATTACATGCATAATCACATTTACAGTCACTTTTGAGAATGGTGTTTTCCCACTAATGGAACATTCACGCTAATAGCCTACTGCCATGTGAGCATTGCTGCGCTTATAATGCGAAGAAATAGCCTAATAGTTTATCAAAATTTTAAGCTAAACGTTCTGATTGGTTGTGTCAGCCTCATTTATTTATTTTTTGATGCTAGTGGTTGTATTAATTTGGGCTTCATCTCATCCCACAACATGTTTGGAATATTTCTTTCTAGATAGAATAGGACAACTTTTGTACTATGGGGGATAGTAGACCGACATATTCTAGTGCTTTTGCTGTTCGTTAGGCCTACTCATCTTGTTGGCTGACAAAGTGAAATTGGACAGTTCTTCCAATATCTTTAATATGCGCCTCGGAATTGGTTAAGGACGTGCGCAGTTGCGTCCCCGATATGTCGCTCTTCACTTGTAGCCTGTGAGAAATACCCGATCATGTGACGGAGAGCCATGTGAGTGAGGTGCATCGGAGCATGCAGCTGGGAGAAGGGAATTTTAATGATTATTTTCAGCCTAAGGGCACAACGGCCACTGGCTGCAAAAGGCATGGTTTTTTTTAGGTGGCATTACTACCACACAAAGGGGATGCCGCCAGGAAATTCGAGGCATTATCAAGTGCTTGTCAAATATTGTGGATGAGAAATTGATGAAGTGTGTACAGCCTGCACTCAACACAGAATGTGCACTCCCTCAAATCGTTTAGAGAAAATATCCTTACTATTTAGCTATGTTCAATTGTATTCTTCATACTAGAGGACAACCGATAAATCAGGGCCGATTTCCAGTTTTCATAACAATCGGTAATCGGCATTTTTGGACACCGATTGTGGCCGATTACATTGCACTCCACAAGGAGACTGCGTGGCAGACTGACTACCTGTTACGCGAGTGCAGCAAGAAGCCAAGGTAAGTTGCTAGCTAGCATTAAACTTATCTTATAAAAAAACATCAACTTAACATAATCACTAGTTAACTACACATGGTTGACGATATTACTAGTTTATCTAGCTTGTCCTGCGTTGCATATAATCGATGCGGTGCCTGTTAATTTATCATCGAATCACAGCCTACTTCGCCAAACAGGTGATGATTTAACAAGCGCATTCGCGAAAAATGCACTGTCGTTGCACCAATGTGTACCTAATCATAAACATCAATGCCTTTCTTTAAAATCAATACACAAGTATATATATTTTAAACCTGCATATTTAGTTAATATTGCCTGCTAACATGAATTTATTTTAACTAGGGAAATTGTGTCACTTGCGTTCCGTGCAAGCAGTCAGGATATATGCAGCAGTTTGGCCCGCCTGGCTCGTTTTGAACGGTGTGAAGACCATTTCTTCCTATCAAAGACCGTAATTAATTTGCCAGAATTGTACATAATTATGACATAACATTGAAGGTTGTGCAATGTAACAGCAATATTTAGAGTTAGGGATGCCACCCGTTAGATAAAATATGGAACGGTTCCATATTTCACTGAAAGAATAAACTTTCAGTGAAGGAGAGGGACTATACTGTTACACTGGCAATACTATAGTGCCTATAAGAACATCCAATAGTCAAAGGTATATGAAATACAAATGGTATAGAGAGAAATAGTCCTATAATAACTACAACCTAAAACTTCTTACCTGGGAATATTGAAGACTCATGTTAAAAGGAATAACCAGCTTTCATATGTTCTAATGTTCTGAGCAAGGAACTTAAACGTTAGCTTATAGCCATATGACATAGCCAGATCAGGACTTAACATAAGGACAATAGCGTATGCTATTCTGTTCTTCTGAAATAGACTACATTTTCTTCATACCATGTTTCTTTATAACTGTCTAATAAAAAACATGAGCTGGCGCACACCCAGAAAAATTATTTTGTGTGGAGGTGTTGACTAACGGCGAATAAACTAAAAAGATAAAGAGAGTTGCACACTCCATATATAAACTGGGTAAATAAATTACTGGGAGTTCATATATGGAGTGTCGGACTCTGTCTAAAATAAATAATGGATTTATTGTGAAAGTGTAGGCTATATTACATGGATTTATTACACTTTTTAAAATGTAGATGTTCCAAAGAGCTGCATCAATGGCTTGTAGGCTATGCGTGGAAGCCAGGAGATGCTAAATGTGTTTATGCTAACTAACGGTCAATTACCATGAGACCGGCAGTTACTTTCTTGAAAATCACCAGCTGACAAAATGTCATGACCGCCACAGCCCTAAGTGTTTCATATCGAGAGATTGACTGCATCACTTCTTGTCTTTGTGAGAGGTATTGACATGTTGAAGCACTGAACTCATGCTAGCAGTAAAATCTGATTTTAAAAAACAACACCTCACGGAACACGGACTGTGACGAGACACACACATTCCAACAAACTCTACACACACTGTAATATTGTACATTTTATATTGTATGATGTATTGTTTTATTTAGGATGTAGGCTATTGTTTTATAATGATGTATTGATTTATTCCTGTTTCGACCCCAGGAAGAGTAGCCGCTCCCATGGCAGCAGCTAACGGAGATCCCAATAAATACATAAATGGCTGCGTTTATAAAGGCAGCCCAATTCTGATATTTTTTCCCACCATTTCATCTTTTGACCAATCACATCAGATATTTTTCAGAGCTGATCTGATTGGTAAAAAGACAAATTACTAAAAAAATATCAGATTTGGTCTGCCTGTGTAAACGCAGCCTATGTAACACAACAGTTTATTAAGTTAGCCTACATGTCTGTTTAAAGTGAGGATCCTGCCCATAGGGCTTTGTCCAGCTGCATAAGGGTAACTACTCAAGCAGCGTGACGTACTGGGTCATATGACATCCTAAGGCAGGGCTAGCCAACCCTGTTCCTGAAGAGCTACAGTCCTGTAGGTTCACGCCAACCCTAATCTAGCACACCTGATTCTAATGATTCGTTTGTTGATAAACTGAATCAGGTTAGTTAAAATTGGGCTGAAGCAAAAACCTACAAGCCTGTAGCTCTCCAGGAACCGGGTTGGAGAGACTACTACTCAATGACTATGAAAAAGAATGAAACTTCAAAAACCTTTATTTTGGACGTCAAATCAGAAGGCAGCTGTGCTACTTAGGTTTATGTATTTACAAGCAAAGCACACACACGATCAAGATTACGGTGAAACACGTGTTTCACTTCACTAAAATGCTTCAGGTAGCAAAACAAGCTATGGAAAAATCATAATTGCGTCCTCACTTCCTTGGCAAATTACTGCAGTTCTACTTCAAAAAGGTTGGATGTGAATGAGCTAAGTATCTTAGGACTTGTTGTACACACTTGTGGTTAAAGGAGAAGTGCACAGCCTCATTTTTCATCAAAGCTCTCTGTCAAATCACAGTTATGCCAAGACAGCAAGAACCAGTGTCTGGAATGTGTTTCATGTGACACTCGTTCTACAACACCTTGCTAGCGAGTAGCTAGTGTAACCAACTCAGCAACAACACCAGGCACAGTCTCACGTTTGACAGCCCGCAGTACTTGTAGCTAGCGTTAGATGTAATCCATATCCTGGCCATCTGATTGTTAAACAGAAGCCCATTTTCACAAGAGTAGCTATTTCCCAAACAATATGTGCAGTGCAATCAAGGCTACAGTGTCGTCTGGGAAATTCGTTTTGCGCCGGGTGGGCGGGGTTTGCTCATTTGACTAGTCAATTAGTCTTTCAAGGAGATGTCTCCGCCCACCAATGGCACTGGGCCACGCAAAACTAACTCGCCCAGTATTTTCCGTGAAAAGAGTGCCACCAAGTGTTAATAGGCAAAAGGGGGCATTCATTTTTTACAGAATTGTAATCCAATCCCTCAAGTAAGTAATGATGCAGTCACTTACCAAACTCTGTTTTGGACAAGTGACTTTATGACCAAAAATATTCTATTTACACTTTGTAGTCAATTGAGATACTATAATACATGTTTCTGACTTGTATCGATTCTGACTTATATCGATGCCACATAGGCCATTTTCAAAACAAGTTTGTTTTCAAGGGCAGTTGACCTTTAACATTTTAAGCAAGTGACACTTGTGGTGATCCTTGCTCAAATGGAGTGCAAGTCAATCAAGACACTGTGTCAACTCCTGAAAATTAAGACAAAACAAGAGCAGAAAAGTGCTTCTCCTAAGACCTGTGTAAAAAGGACCAAGTTCAGTCCAGAGATCTGTTCCTTTAACTGCAGCAGGAATGTGAGGAGGGATTGGGGCAGCCTGGGTACAAATGTCTTACTGAGAGACTCCTACCAGTGGAACCTCTGAACACATCATGTGCTCAGCCGCCACAACAAAGAGGATTTATAAGGTAGAGGCTAGAATGATGGGGGTGGGAGAGAGAAAGAGTGTTTATTGAGGGGGGTGATCCACAGTGGTGCAAGAACAGGATAACAAGGCACAAGAAGCCAGGGCTACACCTTGAGACCTTATAGCCGTCAACAAATGCATTTGATATGAGTTTGACAATAACGATTGTGAGAGAAAAGGAGAGAAACCCTGAGATGGAGGGAAAAAAAGAGAGAGACCAAGAGATAGAAGTGGTATTAGAGCAGTCCTTCTCAAATAGTGGGGGGCTCGGAGCGATGCCAGGGGGGGGGCGCGTGTGACCCTGGGGAACATGCTTTTTTTTGCACCGAACAAGAGCACACAGCACAGAGCAGGATATATGAAGTGCAGATAACAAACCCTTAAGAGACACCATGGAAAAATATTTAACAGGGATGAAAAGAAAGGCGGAGAGAGACGGAGATAATGAAACAAACGTAAGTCTCCCGAAAGCTAAGACGAGGAAATATGACGACGCGTATGTAGCGCTTGGCTTCACTGTGACTACGGTGGGAGACGAGGAAAGACCGGTATGTTTACTGTGTCTAAAAATGTTGGCAGCGGACAGCATGAAGCCAAATAAATTAAGGCGTCACTTAAAGACATTACACCCCAATGACGCTGATAAGCCGCTTGAGTTTTTTCAGCGAAAACTTGCTGAATATTGCCAACAATCGTCCCGCTTTGTGAATGCTACTTCAGTAAACCAGCGAGCACTGCTGGCATCATAAGGTGGTGTACCAAATTGCTCAGTGCAAAAACCCCCACTCCATAGCAGAGGAGCTGATACTGCCTGCAGCATTAGACATGGTCTCTGTCATGCTGGATGACGCAAGTGCTGCAAAAATAAAAACTATGACTTCCTCATTTTGATAAAAATTTTTTTTTTAAATCAGCACAAATTGTTTTATTCATTTTTGTTTTATAGGTCAGTGTTTCATATATTGTGCTCCTGAGTTAATGTTGCTGATCAATTTGAATGTATTATTATTTATTTATTATATTTTATTTTATTTTTCAGTATCAAATGGTCCAAAACAAATTACAGTTTAAATAAGGATAGATTTTTTTTTTTTAAATTTCAGGCAAATTGATGCATTTTAAGTATTTTCTGTTACAGACTAAAAAACAATGATAATAAAGTTATTCTTTGTTGTAGGTTGATCTATATCTTTATTTTTTGTTTTTTGTTTTGTTTAATATTAATAAGGATACAATGTTATGCAGAGGTGTACTTATAACAATTTTATACACAAATTATACTATTTACAGTCGCGGCGGAGAGTTGGGGGGCGCAAAATGTTTACTTCTTCCTAGGGGGGGCATAACAGAAAATAATTGAGAAGCACTGTATTAGAGACAAAGGTCCAGTGTGCATGTGTGCGACTCACTAGAGCACTATTTTCCTGTTGATGTCCTCTCTGTAGGGGAAGGGGGATAGGAAGGCCTGCTGGCTGACGTTGTACTCCTTCTCTCCCTCAGGGTCCGGCTGCCGCTCCCAGGTGGACAGAGTCTGGACCTCCACAAACTGAGAGCGTGCTCCCAGAGGATCCATTCCTGCACTGCGCTGGTCTGCACCTCAATGCTCGACACTGCAAACAAAGCCAGAGAAAGACTTTAAAGTGTATTTTCAGTGTCCACATCCTGGAGCCAAATAGGAAGGAAGGGAAAGGGGGATACCTAGTCAGTTGTACAAGTGAATGCATTCAACGGAAATGTGTCTTCCGCATTTAACCCAACCACTCTCCTGAGTGACACAGCAGTCTAAGGCACTGCATCCCAGTGCTAGATGCGTCACTATAGACACCCTGGTTCGAATCCAGGCTGTATCCCAACCGGCCGTGACTTCGAGTCCCATAGGGCGACACACAATTGGCCCGGGTTTGGCTGGTGTAGGCCGTCGTTGTAAATAAGAGTTTGTTCTTAACTGACTTGCCTAATTAAATAAAAAGGTTAAATTTAAAAGTAAAAAAAAAAACTCTAAATCAGCATCTATGACAAGGACCAACAGACAGTCACAATTGGTGATTACATGCATGTTTCAGTGTTCATAATTAAGTAGGCTTGGCAATATACAACCCATTTTGTAAAGCAAAAGCATTTTAGCACAATCAAAGAAAGGCTTTGACTGACAGTTTAAAAATAGATTCCAGTGTCTAGAGTCAAGACAGTAACAAACCATCCCGTTTTCAGTACTTCTAACCTCTAGTATACAGCCTGAAAATGAAGCCTCACATAATGAATGTACTTGTGTGAGGTTAGCTGGCAGTTAATAAAGAAAATTGGGTGAAACAGGCAAGCAAGGTCTGGCTCCGTTTTTTCCAGACCCTGCAGCTATGTAAGACTGTGTTGTCGAGACTATCAGCTAACTACATAACGTTACCATGTCAACACCTATGACTGAGGGCCTCTGTCTAACGTTAGATTGGCCGCTTTCTAGGAACGGTTACGTTTTGGAGCGTATGACACGAGGGGAGGACATTACTGTGAAGTGAACCTAAACAGACAGGGAATTCAAAAGCACCATAAGGACGTATTGAAATGCAGAATGAAGATAAACATATAGCTAGTTTGTCTATATTTTTGTTGACTGCAGTATGGTCAACTACACTTGACGAACAATACTATTCCTCCCACATTTCCCAGTGTTTTTGCTTGTGCGACTACTCATATTAAGGTATTACCATTTTAATGGTTAAATATGGGAAAACATCTAATTATGAAAAAACGAAATATGTCATAATCACCAACCACAGAGCTCGACCTCAGTTGACCATCCCATACGCAGTGTAGCGTTTGCTTTCTTTTACCTTTGATTCGCAAAGTATCTGCTAGCACGGCAGAAAATAGTAGCATGCCCGAAAAGGGAAAGGAATTTAAAGATGTATCTATATATCAGGAAGCTACAGGAGAAAATGTTACACCTACCCGTTTTCCTTTGTCCACGAATCTATTAGTTGTCGACTTCGAGCAGGACAGAATTACAAAACGCGAAGAATACAGGGTGTGTTCGTGATGTTCTTAACATCACAAACATGGCAAAACTCGATTTGATAAAGCCAATTCCCATCGTACTGTCACGTTTACTACAGTTTGGTGAGTTCCTGATCAGCTGATTCGCGACAGAGAGGAAGACGCGAAGCGAGAGGGTTCACTCTGCCCAAAATCTGTCCACTAAAACAAGACCGAAGTAGTGATTGATGCACTTCGGATGAATCGTGTGGTGAATGAAGAAAAAGTGAAGAGTCCATCTGTGCTTTTGTTTTTTGAGCCCGAGTGGCGCAGCGGTCTAAAGCACTGCATCTCAGTGCTAGAGGGGTCAATACAGACACCCTGATTCGAATCCAAACTACCTGTCCTCCATGACACCTACACCACCGATGTCACAGGAAGGCCAAAAAGATCATCAAGGACAACAACCACCCGAGCCACTGCCTGTTCACCCCGCTATCATCCAGAAGGCGAGGTCAGTACAGATGCATCAAAGCTGGGACCGAGTGACTGAAAAACAGCTTCTATCTCAAGGCCATCAGATTGTTAAAACAGCCATCACTAACATTGAGTGGCTGCTGCCAACATACTGACTCAAATCTCTAGCCACTTTAAAAATTAAAAATTGAATGTAATAAATGTATCACTCGTCACTTTAAACAATGCCACTTTATATAATGTTTACATACCCTACATTACTCATCTCATATGTATATACTGTAGTCTATACCATCTACTGCCTATGCCGTTCGGCCATCGCTCATCCATATATTTATATGTACATATTTTTATTCATTCCTTTGTTGTTGTGAAATTGTTAGATTACTTGTTAGATATTACTGCATGGTCGGAATTAGAAGCACAAGCATTTCGCTACACTCGCATTAACATCTGCTAACCATGTGTATGTTACCAATAAAATTAGATTTGATTTGATTTGAAGGGTGAAAGAAAATGGTGGCCAAAGTCAGGTATGTCCAGAGCATTTCATATGCAGCAGCTGTTAAAAGGGTTGAGGGTTTGAATGGTTAACCTGAAGAGTCCATGGTGGTAGATAGATCTTCACTGCAGGCTGCAGGGGTTGCCTTTCACCAGCAGGATCCTGACATTTTAAAGGTTAATAACCTGTTGAGGACAGGGGGCGCTGTTTTCACTTTGGGGGAAAATCGTGCCCAATTTAAACGGCCTCGTACTCAATTCTTGCTCGTACAATATGCATATTATTATTACTATTGGATAGAAAACACTCTCTAGTTTCTAAAACCGTTTGAATTATATCTGTGAGTAAAACAGAACTCATTTTGCAGCAAACTTCCTGACAGGAAGTGGAAAATCTGAAATCGATGCTCTGTTCTAGGGCCTGCCTATAAATGGGCTTCATATATATCAGTATACATGCACTTCATACGTCTTCCACTAGATGTCGACAGGCAGTGAGAGAAGAAATGGAGTGTATAACTTGATCTGGGGTCGAATAAAAGCTCTCGGCATGACGTGTCACCAGTTTCCTGTTTTCTGGAGAGCGCGTGAAGGGACCTGGTTTTGCCTTCTGTAAAGCTGTCGTTATGGACGACTAATATCTCCGGCTTTGATTTTATTTGATACATGTGACAATATCATCGTAAAGTATGTTTTTTCAATATAGTTTTATTAGATTATTGAAATTTATTCGGGACGTTAGGCGTGTTGCGTTGTGTGCCTTTGTTCAGGAAGGAGAGCTTCGCGCCACTTTGCTAGCTTTCCGTGCTAATTGACTGGAGAAGAGGACATTATAAAACCAAACAACGATTGTTCCCGACAAAGGACCCCTTGTACAACATTCTGATGAAAGATCATCAAAAGTAGGACCCATTTTATGATGCTATTTCATATATCTGTCGAACATGTGAAATAGTCGTTTGCGCCCAGATTTTGGGTACTCTCTCGCTATAACTAAGCTGGATGTCGTAATGAAGTTATTTTTAGAATTCTAACACGGCGATTGCATTAAGAACTAGTGTATCTATCATTTCCTATACAACATGTATTTTCTAGTAACGTTTATGAATAGTTATTTGGTTAGAATAGTTGAGTGCCATAAAAATATCTGCACATTCTGGGAAAAAGATGCTACGTTAGCACAATGTATAACCACTGATTTCAGCTCTAAATATGCACATTTTCGAACAAAACATAAGTGTATGTATAACCTGATGTTATAGGACTGTCATCTGATGAAGGTTTATGAAGGTTAGTGAAAATTAATATCTTTTGCTGGTTTATTCCCTATCGCTAACGTGCCTATTGCTATCGCTAACGTGCCTTGATGAATGAATGCGGTAGTGTGGTAGGCTATTGTAGTAAGCTAATATAATGCTATATTGTGTTTTCGCTGTAAAACACTTAAAAAATCGGAAATATTGGCTGGATTCACAAGATGTTTGTCTTTCATTTGCTGTACACCATCGATTTTTCAGAAATGTTTTATGATGAGTATTTAGGTATTTGACGTTGGTGTCTGTAATTACTCTGGCTGCTTCGGTTCTATTTCTGGCGGTAGCTGTGATGGTAGCTGCAATGTAAAACTGATTTATACCTCAAATATGCACATTTTTCGAACAAAACATAGATTTATTGTATAACATGTTATAAGACTGTCATCTGATGAAGTTGTTTCTTGGTTAGTTTGGTTGGTTCTTGGTTAGTTAGGTTGGCTTTGTGCATGCTACCTGTGCTGTGAAAAATGTCTGTCCTTTTTTGTATTTGGTGGTGAGCTAACATAAATATATGTGGTGTTTTCGCTGTAAAACATTTTAAAAATCGGACATGTTGACTGGATTCACAAGATGTGTATCTTTCATTTGCTGTATTGGACTTGTTAATGTGTGAAAGTTAAATATTTCTAAAAAATATCTTTTGAATTTCGCGCTCTGCCTTTACAGTGGAATGTGGGAGGAGTTCCGCTAGCGGAACCCCGGTGCCAGACAGGTGGACTTTGTGGCCTTTATAGCTATGGTGATGAATGGAACTGCCAAGGTGGAGAGAAGGTCCAGGAAGATAGAAATCATTGTGGATGAGGCGGAGCGGTTCCTGGGGCTGAAAGATATCTTGGCGAAGCAGTTACATGGAATATTGTCACAAGCCGTACCACCCTCTCAGGCCCTAGAGCCCGAGAAGAGAGATATGGAGATTTGAAAGAAGGAAGTAGTGGGAGTTTTGTTTAGTTTTGTCAATGTACTATTTTTATTTGGGTGGATTAAGTTAATTTCCCTATTACGTATGGATTTTCTTTTTACCTTGTTTTGGTTTCAACCTGTCCAATTGGTAGCGGCAATACACATTTTGGGGTTGTAGTCCGCCATAAAACCCACAGAAGAAGATCGCGAAGTGAGGAATTTTTCTATGGAGGTCAATGAGAGAATGTCGAATTTGGTTTAAAAAAATGTATTGCTTATTTGCTACATGAGGTTTAATTGATTGAATGGAAGTTTCGTAATGTTAGGTTGTCACGAATACATTGATAAACATGGATGCATGTGGAATTTTCTCAACTTTACTTTTTCCACATTTTGTTGTGTTACAGCCTGAATTCAAAATTGAATAAATCTTTTTTTTCCAATATATATATTTTTTTTGTATTAATACACAATACCCTATAATGACAAAGTGAAAACATGTTTTTAGAAATTTGTCCAAATTTGTTGAAAATGAAATAAAATAATATCTCATATATATATATATATATATATATATATATATATATATATATATATAGGTATTCACACCCCTGAGTCAATACTTCGTAGAAGCACCTTTGGCAGCAATTACAAATGTGAGTCTTTCTGGGTAAGTGTCTCAGGGCTTTCCACACCTGGATTCTACAACCTTTCCCAATTATTATTTTAAAATTCTTCAAGCTCTATCAAATTGATTGTTGATCATTGCTAGACAACCATTATCAGGTATTGCCATAGATTTTCAAGTAGATTTAATTAATCCTATCACGTTCAACTATGTAAGTGTAACGGATGTGAAATGGCTAGCTAGTTAGCGGGTACGCGCTAATAGCATTTCAATCGGTTACGTCACTTGCTCTGAGACCTGAAGTAGGGTTTCCCCTTGCTCTGCAAGGGCCGCGGCTTTTGTGGAGCGATGGGTAACGATGCTTCGTGGGTGTCAGTTGTTGATGTGTGCAGAGGGTCCCTGGTTCGCGCCCGTGTCGGGGCGAGGGGACGGTTTAAAGTTATACTGTTACATAACCATTGGCCTCATGGTGAAATCCCTGAGCGGTCTCCCTCCTCTCCGGCAACTAAGTTAGGAAGGATGCCTGTATCTTTGTAGTCACTGCGAGGCATTGGAAAAAAGAAAACCTCCCCGGTCTTTGTGATTGAATCTGTACGTGAAATGCACTGCTTGACTGAGGGACCTTACAGATAATTGTATGTGTTGTGGTATAGACATTATGTAGTCATTCAAAAATCATGTTAAACACTAGTGTGAGTCCATGCAACTTATTATGTGATTTTTTAGCACATTTTTACTCCTGAACTTATTTAGGCTTGCCATAACAAAGGGGTTGAATACTTATTGACTCAAGACATTTCATCTTTTAGTTTTTAATTAATTTGTAAAATTCAAGTGGTGTGAATACTTTCTGAAGGCATTGTATATCTGCCCTCTCACTGGCTAGAATCTCAGAGTTTCTAAACCCAGAGGTGCATCATTGCGAGACTAAAAGCCAATTTATGCTTGATCCGAAATGGGTTTGGAGGCTCCGTGTGGAGGGTGTGAAGCAATTGCGTAGTCTCAGTAGGCACACAGAGGCCAATTTATGCTTGATTTGAAAATATGGAATGGTGGGTGTGACGCAATTGCGGAGCCGCCGGGGGAATGCAGAGGCCATTCCATTGGTTGACGGTAGATGGGGTCGGGAGGTCCTGTATGAACACAAACTAACTTCCTTGACAACTTCCTTCACAACAGTGTGATTTGAGGGCCCATGACAAATATTTTCAGCCTCCTGAAGGGGAAGAAGCGTTGTTGTGTCCTCTTCACTAATTTATTGATGTGTGTGGACCATGATACTGTAGATCCTTAGTGATGTGGACACTGAGGAACTTGAAGATCTCGACCCGTCGATGTGAACTAGAGCCCCGTCGATGTGAATGGGGGCGTGCTCGCCCCTCTGTTTCCTGTAGTCCACGTTCAGCTCCTTTGTCTTGCTGACGTTGAGGGAGAGGTTGTTATCCTGGCACCACACTGCCAGGTCTCTGACCTCCTCCCTATAGGCTGTCTCATCGTTGTCGGTGATCAGGCCGACCACCGATGTGTCGTCGGCAAACTTAATGATGGTGTTGGAATCGTGAGCTGCCACGCAGTGGTGGGTGAACAGGGAGTTCAGGAGGGGACTAAGCATGCACCCCTGAGGGGGCCCCGTGTTAAGAGTCAATGTGGCAGATGTGTTGTTGCCTACCCGCACCACCTGGGGGGCGGCCCGTCAGGAAGTCCAGGATCTAGTTGCAGAGGGAGGGGTTCAGTCCCAGGGTCCTTAGCTTAGTGGTGAGCTTGGAGGACACTATGGTGTTGAACACTGAGCTGTAGTCAATGAACAGCATTCTCACATAGGTGTTCCTCTTGTCCAGGTGGGAAAGGGCAGTGTGGAGTGCAATAGAGATTGTGTCATCTGTGGATCTGTTGGGGCGGGATGCGATGTAGAGTGGGCCCAGGGTGTCTGGGATGATGGTGTTGATGTGAGCCATGACCAACCTTTCAAAGCATTTCATGGCTACAGATGTTGTAGGAAATTAGCTGTAACTGCAATTTTTTTCTCTCCGCCCCATGGCAAAATGTTTAGAATTGTAGAAAACTTGCTATTAACTCTATGGAAGCCCAATAATCCATCCCACCAAAACAGTCTGAAATTTCAAACAGCTCTTACACTAAACGTAATATTCACAATTTCACCGTTTTATTCCAAACTCATAGTGTGGAAATATAAAACACAGGAACATCACGTTTTTGATTACACTGGCCTTTAAAACTGCAACATTTTCTCTATTCCACATGGCAAAATGTGTAGAATTTTAGGAAATTTACTTTAAAACTTTTCTCACCACCGTAACGAGGGGGGGCACTGAAATGTTTTACCGCGAGGTGAGAGGACCCCAAACCAAATCTTGCTTCATACTGTACTGTCTTGCTAGAATGGTCCCACCTGATCTCGCCTCCTCCCGCCTGTCTTCCATCTTTGAGGACATTTCCATTGTTAGAGCGGTCACTCGACTATCTTGTCAATATGAAATAAAATCTTTGTTCACGACAAATAACACACCTATCCCTCCGTACAAGACACACACAAAAAAAATATTACGGAATAATGGCTAGGGACTCACGATAAATCACAACATTTGTGTAATACGCATAGGCCAACGCCACTCAGAGGAGCGTTTGGAATTGTATGTAAATCCTCGAGAGAGTTTTATATATTGTCGGTAAATTTAGGCATTTAGATATGGTCAAATATATGGCTGAGGAGATATTTTCTGTAAATCAACAACACAATACCCATTATACTGTAATGAAACAGCAGGGAGCAGGTCTCGAACCCTCGACCTCCTAGCCCGAGGTCCGGCGCGCTATCGACTGTGCCGCAAAAGCATGCTCGAGCGGCAGAGTCGATTTCCGCGCTTATAAACCCAGGGTCGTTACACTACTCCCTCCTTTCAAAGAGCGCGTCCTCGCGCTAGCTTGCGACTCTACGTCTTACAGGAACGCGCTCACCGGCCAAGCACACGCACTGTCGTGGATGCGAGGTCCGATCACTTCTGACACCAATGTAATGAAACAGCAGGGAGCAGGTCTCGAACCCTCGACCTCCTAGCCCGAGGTCCGGCGCGCTGTGCCGCAAAAGCATGCTCGAGCGGCAGAGTCGATTTCCGCGCTTATAAACCCAGGGTCGTTACAATACAGACTAAAGTAATGGATACATATAAAAGTCCATGTGATTGATCGTTAGTTTCATATATTGCAGTTGAACACAACCATAAGTACAATACTCAGGTAACACTTTAAAAAAAATATATACGCATTGTCGTATCTGCCTTTCTGCAATTTGAGAGACATTAATGTGTGCTATGTGTTTGTGTTCGACCAACTGTGTTTGATTAGTAGGGTCTTCCTCGTGTGCCTAGAAGTCCGAAAACATCACTGGCTGGATGCCTCAATCTAGGAATTAGCAACATTATTCAAGTAAGATTAACAATTGGGAAAAGTATACATCATAAATGTGTAAACGAAACGGTTATCAATCAGTCACAAAATATGTTTTGCTTGTTTTACTGTGTCATTTAGTTGGTTTAGCAATGCTGTGGAACACCACGTGGGCCTAACAAAGCTAGCGACATAGCTAACCAGCTATTGCAGCGGGACTTGGCTATGGTCACTGGATCTCACAAAGTCTTCGAACAAATGCAGTTCTCAGAATTGATTTAGCTAGCTATTACAGTAGTACTAGTAACTGTTGTATACATTGTTTTGTATGTTGTAGCTGTAATGTAGCCTGGTCCCAGATCTGTGTGTGCTCTTGCCTAACGTTAACGCTACTCCTTTGCTGTCCTTGGCTATGGTCTCACATGGTCACTGGATCTCACCAAGTCTAACAAATGTAGTTGTCAGAATTGACTTAGCTAGCTAGCTATTACAGTACTACTAGTAACTGTTGTATACATTGTTTTGTAGCTATAATGTAGCCTGGTCCCAGATCTCTTTGTGCTCTTGCCTGACGTTACTCCTTGTCAAGCCAAACAGGACAATTCCATAAGGAGTTTTTAGCAAGGGGCAGAAACAGATTGGCATCCTGGCTTGCTATAATGCACATTGTACACTTGTTTCACCGTTTAGCCTACATAATGCTGATGCACTTGCCCTTCTGTAATGCATTGAAGTCAGAAGGGCTAGCTGATGCTGCAGTTGTCATTCCTTGTCTGTTCTCCAATCCATCATCATATGATATTCATCATCACTGTCTCATCCTCCCTAGCCTGTGATATTGCCCTGATCTTGTGACCATGGGGTTGACCAAGCAGTACCTGCGCTATGCTGCCAGCGCCGTGTTCGGAGTAATTGGGAGTCAGAAGGCCAACATCGCCTTTGTCACCATGCGAGGAGGGGAGAGAGGACGCTTTGTGGCTGTGGCTGCCTGCGAGCATGTCTTCATATGGGACGTGCGTAAAGCTGAGAAGGTGAGAGACTTGGGATGATCTATTCATGTAGGGTTGACTCAGTGGATTTGTCAGTAGGCTACTGCTGCTGTCATAGCCGATATCAGGGTCATCATTGC
Source organism: Salvelinus namaycush (assembly GCF_016432855.1). Lineage (NCBI taxonomy): Eukaryota > Metazoa > Chordata > Actinopteri > Salmoniformes > Salmonidae > Salvelinus > Salvelinus namaycush. The sequence goes on along the minus strand of NC_052325.1, from coordinate 4,929,802 downwards.
TGACAGTGCTCTTATAATTGGGTCTGAAATGTCTTAACCCATGGCTGTCAATAACTCAAATAAGATGACTTGGCCAGTGATACCAAGTTGTAACTGTATATATCACCAGTATTTCCTCATAGTGAGAGATGACATATTAGGTTAGATGTCTTCCTTTGAAACTGTCCTATCCTCTGTCCCAGGTTCTTATTCTCAAGGGGAACAAGCACGAGGTGACGTACCTCTGCCCCTCCCCCGATGGCGTCCATGTTGCCGTGGGTTACGAAGACGGGGCTGTGCGCATCTTCAGCCTATTGAACGGCGAGAGCAACGTGTCCTTCAACGGGCACAAGTCCGCAGTCACTGTGATCCGCTACGATACTCTCGGTTCTCGGCTGGTGACCGGATCCAGGGTAAGAACAGAACTATGCTGCCATAGAGATGGCAAGGTCCCCAGGGATGTCCACTGTCCTGACGTCATGGTTAAGCTAAGGCGTTTGCATTCAAAATATGGTTAGTAATATGTCTATTATTATCTATTTTCCTTTCAGGACACGGATGTGATTGTGTGGGATGTGATCAACGAGTGTGGTCTGTATCGACTGAAAGGACACAAAGACGCTGTCACACAGGCCCTGTTCCTCAAAGACAAGAATCTCCTGGTCACCAGGTAGTACATCACTCATATGTAGGGCTCTGACTTTCTGTCTTAGCCCTTGGTACTATTACGGCGTCGGCATACTCCCTTAAAGGTGCTGAACAGTCAGTCTGAAAATTACTTTTTCTCCCATGGCTAACTACCAGGAAGTTTGAAAAGACAGGCTGATTGGGCAGGGATCTTATATTCATGAGCTCGCCTTGACTGACAGCTCTTTGAAACGCCTATGTCGAGGAACTTGGATGCAGTGTTGCAGTAAAATCATCTCAAGCTAATTTGGTGATACATAAAGCAACTCAAACAACATTGAAATTGCATCAATGATATCACTTTTTTTTAATATATATCTCCCATTTATATTTATCTCCCATCTCTTGTAATGCAGTTCACAGTAGCGCTGATGGATGTGTTGACTTGACAACTGCTTCAGAGTTGGTCTCTTACTGTGGTCCCGTGTGGCTCAGTTGGTAGAGCATGGCGCTTGCAACGCCAGGGTTGTGGGTTCATTTCCCACGGGGGGACCAGGGTTCAATTCCCACGGGGGGACCAGGGTTCAATTCCCACGGGGGGACCAGGATGAATATGTATGAACTTTCCAATTTGTAAGTCGCTCTGGATAAGAGCGTCTGCTAAATGACTTAAATGTAAATGTACTGGTCCCCCTTTTTCCATGCTGGTTGAATATCATGTTACCATTGGTGTATTAATATGAGAGTTAAGGTGATGTCACCTTGTCCCCTTAATAATGAATCCAAGTGTTTGACATGGGGGGAGGGGACCAGTAACTTTATGATCAAACTTCATCAATGTAGAAGGAAGTCATGTTTCATACTTTGGTTAGGTTTCCTTCAAATATCTTCAAATTTAATGAAAAAAATGATTTTGACTGTTCATGATCTTTAAAAGACCGCTGCTCGAATTTATTTTTTAGACACCGTAGCCAGTATACACTTCCTCAACAAAAAAAAAGGTCATTAATTGATGTTTTTGTAGAGGAGATCTTTGTTGTGTAATTTTACATCTAACTAAGATGTTTGGTGCAGTATTTCTCAATTGAAAAAATGTGCATGTGAACACTTTATTGAAGAATCCCTACTGTTGACCAATCACCAACGAAGGTGCGTAGCCTTCGGCTACCGACTTTGTCTTGCCTCGAGAAAAAATGTTGTTTGCACGAACAGCTGAAAAAACCATTGCCGAAGACCAAAACTAACAACTTCACAAAATGTCAGAATATATGCATGAATTGTTTTGGGAAGCATTCGGACGCCTTTTGTGTTCTAGCGTTGAAAGACGAGGAGCGCAGGTTGGATACCAGCTAGGGAAAGTTACACCCCCCCGATGTCTGAATGGTCTTTGTTGTTTTCTCCAGCTCCAAGGACAGCTTTGTAAAGTGGTGGGACCTGGACACCCAGCACTGCTTTAAGACCATGCTGGGACATCGCAGTGAGGTGAGTGCTCCTGCCTATCTTAACATTTGATTGTCACGTGTTGTTGACATTGGATGGTGTACTAAGAGTTGATTGGATCTCTTGTCTGATTAGTTAGTCATTTTTGAGAGACACTTATCTGATTAGAGAGAGACCGCAGGAGCGGTAGAGATACTCTTAATGATCGGCTATGAAAAGCCAACTGACATTTACTCCTGAGGTGCTGACTTGATACACCCTCGATAACTACTGTGATTATTATTATTTGACCATGCTGGTCATTTATGAACATTTGAACATCTTAGCCATGTTCTGTTATAATCTCCACCCGGCACAGCCAGAAGAGGACTGGCCACCCCTCATAGCCTGGTTTCTCTCTAGGTTTCTTCCTAGGTTTTGGCCTATCTAGGGAGTTTTTCCTAGCCACCGTGCCTTTCCAACTGCATTGCTTGCTGTTTGGGGTTTTAGGCTGGGTTTCTGTATAGCACTTTGAGATATCAGCTGATGTACGAAGGGCTATAGAAATACATTTGATTTGATTGGATCACCTTGGTTGTGTGTTTGTCAGGTTTGGGGCATGGCACTGCTGAACCAAGAGCGTAGATTGATTACAGGCTCAGCCGACAGTGAGCTCCGGGCCTGGGACATCAACTACCTACAGGAGGTAATCACAGGGGAGCTACAATGAGCCTTCTACACACATAACTACATATTTTGGACAATAATGAAAAAGTCTAAAATATCTTATCTGAATAAAATGCTAGTTGAGTCCTTCACACACACACACACACACACACTCTCTCTCTCTCTCTCTCTCTCTCTCTCTCTCTCTCTCTCTCTCTCTCGCTCTCTCTCGCTCTCTCTCGCTCTCTCTCGCTCTCTCTCTCTCTCTCTCTCTCTCTCTCTCTCTCTCTCTCTCTCTCTCTCTCTCTCTCTCTCTCTCTCTCGCTCTCTCTCGCTCTCTCTCGCTCTCTCTCGCTCTCTCTCGCTCTCTCTCGCTCTCTCTCTCTCTGTTTGTCCGTCTTTCAGGGCAGAGAGGCTGGTGAACCGAAGGAGAAGAAAGGAAAAAGCCTACTTGATGATGATGAGGAGGAAGCTGTGGACGAGAGCCCTGAGGAGGTAGGACAGACCATGATCCTCTACAGGGCAAAACACCATAATTGGTTACCTGCAGCACAAGTGAATCAGTTCATCTATAAAATAACTCTGAAGAAGTATAGTAGCTAGTAATGAATGGCATATGTAACGGTAGCTAACACTGTTCCATACAGATTTTATGTACCGCTGCATTCAAACGAGGCTGCGATGAAAACTAATGGGACTGAGCGACTGTTGGCATCAAAATCCGGGGTGTAAACTACGTTTCTATTCAAGCGTTGATTGACATGGTAATAGACCAATAGTTTTTGAGAAAAGTTGAAAAAATCGGACCCCTCTGACGCTGTACGATACATTGTGACGTATAAGGACGTATTGTACAACGCATTATGCAACACGTGTGCCGTACAGCCTTTCCACCAGGGGTAGAACTTCTCTCACAGATTAAAAACAAGAAAGTGTAAGGGAAAGGGGAATGGATACCTAGTCAATTGTACAACTGAATGCATTCATTGTTTGCGTCATCACTGCAAGCCATCATGACTCAAAAGCCGGTGACAGCCGCTGTTTACTTCTGAAGATAACTTTAGCGTCGCCCTAAAAACCCGATTCAAATTCGACATAAACCTTCAAATAGGTATGTGATGACTCATTATATAAACTCTTTATAGTGTTTTATTACAATTTTAGAGGTGATCAGTTGGACAAATCGGGTGAAAAAAGCAGTTTCCCCATACGATATGTCTCCCCTTTCACTATTACTCAGTAGCCTTCACTTCCCCACCCGCCATTTTTAAAAAGACCCGACGGAGCTCCATTGCCTTCGTCAATCATATGCCCGTCTCTGTATGATTGACGAATGCAATGGAGCTCCGTCGGGTCTGGAAGGTCTCGTCATTGATTTGGCTGGTAAGAGGAGAAATTGTGCCTTACAATGGTATTCATATTACAGTTGCCCTGTAAGTATATATATTTTTTGGTCACGTGTACGGAACACTGTCAAGTACGGAAGTTTGTTAGTTATCGTTGCTGTCTAATAGCATATGTATCTGAAACCTGTGTGTTTCATACTTTTCCCTCTTGCCCTCTTTCCCTCGCCCTCTGTCTGTCTCTCTTTCTCTCACACACAGAGGATCTTGAGTTGTAAGAAAGCTGGCTCTTTGCTGAGAGAGGCCAGGGACAGGGTAGTCTCCATGACTACCGATGCCAAGGCCAAGGTCCTGGCGTGCCATGTAAGTATTGACCTTTTAATGTTGGTACAGTCTTACTTACCCTCCAGTCATATTGATTTATTGTCATACATTTCTCAGATCACTAATATAATGTGTATTCTTCCCTCTGATCTTTCCTCCTTTTCCATATCCTTCTCTCTCAGGGCTCAGACACAGTGCTGGAGGTGTTCAGTGTGCTGCCGGAGGACGAGGTGGAGAGGGTGATGGCCAAGAAGCTGAAGAAAGCCAAGAAGAAGGCCAGGTATGTTGCACACAGTAGAGATCACACTGTTACGTCAGCCACGGCAGGGACCAGTCTGCAGATAGCCCAAGTTGGGCCAGACAGATACTGCAAAGCCTTCAGAGATTATTTGAAATAATAAAATGTGTGGAATCTAATTCCAATCAAACTAAATACTTCCAATGTTTATAAATACAGTTATGTTGATGAAATTGGTGAAATGTAAAGATGAGGTGCTGCTGCCCCCTGGTGTAGGGATGCGCAGCATGCAGAGGATGCCCCAGAGCCTGTGGTGGAGAGGAAACTGGCAAATGAGATTGTGAGACTAACCAACATCAAGGCCTCCGCCAATATCAGGTACACAGCAACACACACATGTGCACTCTCTCACACACTCAATCAATCAACCAACCAACATTTAGTGTCATGTATATCCCAGATGGGTGGACTGCCTGATGTGTGCGGGTGGGGAGTTGAAGGTAGCCATGCTGCTCCAGAACAACACAGTGGAGACCTACAGCCTCAAGACGTCTGACAAGAATCCCACGGGCACTAAGACCTCCCGGCTCACCCTGGGAGGCCACCGCACCGATGCCCGCACGCTGGCCTTCAGCTCAGACAACATCGCTGTCCTCTCCGCCTCCGGGGACACCGTCAAAGTCTGGAACAGGTGGGAAAGTCAGGTCACACAGGACTGACCTGACCGTGTGGTTTCACTGTACAAGTTAAATCTAGTTCACTAAGCTGGCTTTCCAACATCTTTTAAAGGAGACACATGTTATGACACCTAGACACATACTGTATTATGAGCAGTTTTCTACATTCTGATTGGGTGTCTAACGGGAAGTCTCTACCCCGTCACAGGTCTACCCTGCAGGTGATTCGCACCATGGCGTGTGACTACGCCCTCTGCTCCCTGTTTGTCCCTGGAGACAGGCAGATCATCCTAGGAACCAAGGTAACACGCATGCACACACTAACGTACACCAAACTACTGTAGATGTGTATTATCCAGTATTAAACTATTGTGTGTAACCCAGGCTAATCTTCTCTCTATCAGAGTGGTAAGATTCAGATCTTTGACCTGGCATCAGGTACCCTCCTGGAGACTGTCGACGCCCATAACGGAGCTTTGTGGTCCCTCTGTCTGTCTCCTGATCAGGTACTGTCTGTATCTGCCTCTCTCTGTCCATGTTCAACATCATCCACAATACATGTAGTGTACAACTCCATAGGCCCCTTATCTGTAGACAAAAGCCCATAAAATAGTATATATATATATATATTTTTTAACATTCCCATTTGCTCTGACTGTTTATTTGACTGTAATTATGTGATTTCCTCAGAGGGGGATAGTGACTGGCGGGGCTGACAAGACTGTGAAGTTCTGGGAGTTTGAGCTGATTAAGGATGAAGACGCTGCACAGAAGTAAGCCATGCTTTATTCCTTCTGTTTCACATAGTGTCAATAACACTTAGAATACTGTTTCATACGAGAGGCAACTCGTTTTATGCCCAGTCAGGCTGCACGCTGTTATTCAAGTGAGCTTTTATCAAGTGAGCACTTGACTGGAGTTTCTGTTTACTCTGCTCTAATTGTTTGTGTGTGTGTGTTGCAGGAGGCTGACGGTGAAACACATGCGTACACTGCAGCTGGATGAGGATGTGTTGTGTGTGAAATATTCTCCTGACCAGAGACTGTTGGCTGTCTCCCTGCTGGACTGCACCGTCAAGGTCTTCTACACAGACACACTCAAGTTCTTCTTGTCTCTGTATGGACACAAGCTGCCTGTGCTTTGCCTGGACATCTCTCATGTGAGTACCGGTACTCATCCTAGCAACCGCAAACTAAACGAAAAACTAATGTAATGAGTGACAGTAGATGAAAATGGAATGTGCATACTTGAGTGTGTGTTGGTTAAAGTTGCTGCGTGTATGTTTTCAATCTGTCTTGACTCTGAATGTTACTTGTCCTTCTCTCAGGACAGTGCTTTGATAGCAACTGGCTCTGCAGACAGAAACGTCAAGATCTGGGGTCTGGACTTTGGGGACTGTCACAGATCTATGTTTGCCCACGATGACAGGTACAGAAAAAATACAACATATATTATATATACACACACAGTTGCAAGAAAAAGTATGTGAACCCTTTGGAATTACCTGGATTTCTACATAAATGTGTCAAAAAATGTGATCTGATCTTCCTCTTAAGTCACAACAATAGACAAACACAGTGTGATTCAACAAATACCACAGCAATTATTGTATTTTTCTTGTCTATATTGAATACATAATTTAAACATTCACAGTGTAGGTTGGGGAAAGTATTTGAACCCATAGGCTAATGACCAAAAAGCTAATTAGAGTCAGAACTCAGCTAACCTGGAGTCCAATCAATGAGATGAGATTCGAGATGTTGGTTAGAGCTGCCCTGCAATATAAAAAACACTCACAAAATCTGAAGCATTGCCTGATGTGAACCATGTCTTGAACAAAAGAGATCTCAGAAGACCTAAGATTAAGAATTGTTGACTTGCATAAAGCTGGAAAGGGTACAAAAGTATCTCTAAAAGCCATGATGTTCATCAGTCCACGGTAAGACAAATTGAGAAAGTTCAGCACTGTTGCTACTCTCCCTAGGAGTGGCCGTCCTGCAAAGATGACTGCAAGAGCACAGCGCAGAATGCTCAATGAGGTTAAGAAGAATCCTAGTGTCAGCTAAAGACTTACAGAAATCTCTGGAATATGCTAACATCTCTGACGAGTCTACGATACGTAAAACACTAAACAAGAATGGTGTTCATGGGATGACACCACTGAAGAAGCCACTGCTGTCCAAAACAACATTGCTGCACGTCGGAAGTTCGCAAAAGAGCACCTAGATGTTCCACAGCGCTACTGGCAAAATATTCTGTGGACGGATGAATCTACAGTTGAGTTGTTTGGAAGGAACACACAACACTGTGTGGATAAAAAAAGGCTCAGCCGTCCTGCAATGAACATCAACATCAAAACCAACATCAACATCAAAACCTCATCCCAACTGTAAAATATGGTGAAGGGAGCATCATGGTTTGGGGCTGCTTTGCTGCCTCAGGGCATGAACAGCTTGCGATCATTGATGGAAAAGTGAATTCCCATGTTTATCAAGACATTTTGCTGGAGAATGTAAGGCGATCTGTCCGCCAATTGAAGCTCAACAGAAGTTGGGTGATGCAGCAGGACACCGACCCAAAACACAGAAGTAAAGTATAAATTCCCTGTCTTAGGTCATTTAGGATCACCACTTTATTTTAAGAATGTGAAATGTCAGAATAATAGTAGCGAGATTTATTTCAGCTTTTATTTCTTTCATCACATTCCCAGTGGGTCAGAAGTTTACATACACTCAATTAGTATTTGGTAGCATTGCCTTTCAATTGTTGAACTTGGGTCAAACGTTTCGGGTAGCCTTCCTCAAGCTTCCCACAATAAGTTGGGTGAATTTAGGCCCATTGCTCCTGACAGAGCTGGTGTAACTGAGTCAGGTTTGTAGGCCTCCTTGATCGCACACGCTTTTTCAGTTCTGCCCACACATTTTCTATAGGATTGAGGTCAGGGCTTTGTGAGGGCCACTCCAATACCTTGACTTTGTTGTCCTTAAGCCATTTTGCCACAACTTTGGAAATATACTTGGGGTCATTGTCCATTTGGAAGACCCATTTGCAACCAAGCTTTAACTTCCTGACTGATGTCTTGAGATGTTGCTTCAATATATCCACATAATTTTCCATCCTCATGATGCCATATATTTTGTGAAGTGCACCTGTCCCTCCTGCAGCAAAGCACCCCCACAACATGATGCTGCCACCCCCGTGCTTCACCGGATGGTGTTCTTCTGCTTGCAAGCCTCCCCCTTTTTCCTCCAAACATAACGATGGTCATTATGGCCAAACAGTTATATTTTTGTTTCATCAGACCAGAGGACATTTCTCCAAAAAGTACGATCTTTGTCCCCATGTGCAGTTGCAAACCGTAGTCTGGCTTTTTTATGGCGGTTTTGGAGCAGTGGCTTCTTCCTTGCTGAGTGGCTTTTCAGGTTATGTCGATATAGGACTCGTTTTACTGTGGATATAGATACTTTGTACCTGTTTCCTCCAACATCTTCACAAGGCCCTTTGCTGTTGTTCTGGGATTGATTTGCACTTTTCGCACCAAAGAACGTTCATCTCTAGGAGACAGAACGCGTCTCCTTCCTGAGCGGTATGACAGCTGCATGGTCCCATGGTGTTTATACTTGCGTACTATTGTTTGTACAGATGAACATGGTACTTTCAGGCATTTGGAAATTGCTCCCAAGGATGAACCAGACTTGTGAAGGTCTACAATGTTTTTTCTGAGGTCTTGGCTGATTTCTTTTGGTTTTCCCATGATGTCCAGCAGAGAGGCACTGAGTTTGAAGGTAGACCTTGAAATACATCCACAGGTTCACCTCCAATTGTCTCAAATTATGTCAATTAGCCTATCAGAAGCTTCTAAAGCCATTACATCATTTTCTGGAACTTTCCAAGCTGTTTAAAGGCACAGTCAACTTTGTGTATGTAAACTTCCGACCCACTGGAATTGTGATACAGTGAAATAATCTGTCTGTAAACAACTGTTGTAAAAATTACTTGTGTCATGCACAAAGTAGATGTCCTAACCGACTTGCCAAAACTATAGTTTGTTAACAAGACATTTGTGGAGTGGTTGAAAAATGAGTTTTAATGACTCCAACCTAAGTGTATGTAAACTTCCGACTTCAACTGTATATGTGTATGTAATCAACCCAGGGGAAAAAGAAATGTCCTCTCAGTCAACTGCGTTTATTTTCAATATATTTGTATGAACATAACAAAATTCAACAACTGAGACATAAACTGAACAAGTTCTACAGACATGTGACTAACAGAAATGGAATAATGTGTCCTTGAACAAAGGGGTGGTCAAAATCAAAAGTAACAGTCAGTATCTGGTGTGGCCACCAGCTTCATTAAGTACTGCAGTGCATCTCCTCCTCATGGACTGCACCAGATTTGCCAGTTCTTGCTGTGAGATGTTACCCCACTCTTCCACCAAGGCACCTGCAAGTTCCCGGACATTTCTGGGGGGAATGGTTTAGCCCTCACCCTCCGATCCAAAAGGTCCCAGATGTACTCAATGCGATTGAGATCCGGGCTCTTCGCTAGCCATGGCAGAACACTGACATTCCTGTCTTGCAGGAAATCACGCACAGAACGTGCAGTATGGCTGGAGGGTCATGTCAGGAAGAGCCTGCAGGAAGGGTACCACATGAGGGAGGAGGATGTCTTCCCTGTAACGCACAGCGTTGAGATTGCCTGCAATGACAACAAGCTCAGTCCGATGATGCTGTGACACACCACCCAGACCATGACGGACCCTCCACCTCCAAATCGATCCCGCTCCAGAGTACATGCCTCGGTGTAACGCTCATTCCTTCGACGATAAACCCGAATCCGACCATCACCCCTGGTGAGACAAAACTGCGACTCGTCAGTGAAGACCACTTTTTGCCAGTCCTGTCTGGTCCAGCGACGGTGGGTTTGTGCCCATCTGCGATGTTGTTGCCGATGATGTCTAGTGAGGACCTGCCTTACAACAGGCCTACAAGCCCTCAGTCCAGCCTCTCTCAGCCTATTGGGGACAGTCTGAGCCCTGATGGAGGGATTGTGCGTTTCTGGTGTTACTCGGGCAGCTGTTGTTGCCATCCTGTACCTGTCCCGCAGGTGTGATGCTCAGATGTACCAATCCTGTGCAGGTGTTACACGTGGTCTGCCACTGCGAGGGCGATCAGCTGTCCGTCCTGTCTCCCTGTAGCGCTGTCTTAGGCGTCTCACAGTACGGACATTGCAATATATTGCCCTGGCCACATCTGCAGTCCTCATGCCTCCTTCCAGCATGCTAAAGGCACATTCACGCAGATGAGCAGGGACCCTGGGCATCTTTCTTTTGGTGTTTTTCTGTCAGTAGAAAGGCCTCTTTCGTGTCCAAAATTTTCATAACTGTGACCGTAATTGCCTACCGTCTGTAAGCTGTTAGTGTCTTAACGACCGTTCCACAGGTGTATGTTCATTAATTGTTTATGGTTCATTGAACAGGAAACAGTGTTTAAACCCTTTACAATGAAGATCTGTGAAGTTATTTGGATTTTTACAAATTATCTTTGAAAGACAGGGTCCTGAAAAAGGGACGTTTTCTTTTTTTGCTGAGTTTATATATATTAATATGAATATAGAATATACTGCAAGAACACATCATCCTAAGCTGTCAGCCATATGGTCAGTGTAAATGGCTGTGTGGAAGCTTGACCAACGGTCTTGAATGATATAATTTAATAGATGTTGGCTCCACTCTCCCCATTTCCAGTAAAATATTTAATTTAATCTCCAGTTTCAGAAACACTGTCCTTGTTAGCTGCCTCTGACCGATGACATCACCCCATCTGCTCTTTCATGTCGCCGTTTTTATTCCATTTCTCATCTGTTTTTTTCTCTCTCTTTTCTCAGCGTCATGTTCCTTCAGTTTGTCCCCAAAACCCATCTGTTCTTCACAGCGGGGAAGGACAAGAAGATCAAACAGTGGGACGCAGACAAGTTTGAGCACATCCAGACCTTAGAGGTGACATTCACTCCCATGCTGTTAGCTACATTTCACAAATGGAGACGAGGCCTAGAATTCATGATAACATTTTGGGGAATATTGATAAGTGACATAACCAATTACCTAAATGCTCTTTCTTTCCCATTGGAGGAATTACGTTTCCCTTCCATAATTGACTAAATTGAAAATGGATTTGACCCCACCCCTAGTGTTGACCTTTAACCGCTGACCCATGTGTGTGACGTGCTATCCTCAGGGTCACCATCGGGAGGTTTGGTGTCTGGCCATCAGTCCTAACGGGGACCACATTGTGTCCTCGTCCCACGACAAGTCCCTGAGGCTCTGGGAGAGGACCAGAGAACCCATCATCCTGGAGGAAGAGAGGGAGATGGTGGGTAGTGGTGCCCCAGAAACATGCTCTGTCTGTGGGTAAAAGGGAAGGGAGATAGTTGACACCAATCAGGTTTTATCTTGGAACTTTTTCACCATCTCAAATGTTTTTCTTTAGGAGAGAGAGGCTGAGTTTGAGGAGGGCATGGCCAAAGGGGATGAGCCTGTGGTAAGTGCTGACTTTATTTCAAACCAGTGGAAATGAAAATGTTTGTTTTCTCAGTGTCGTTCAGTCTCGCTGATGTCTCGTGTGTCGCACAGGTTCCAGGAGAGATCAAAGATGCGGAGGCAGCACCAGCGGCGAAGAAAACCATAGAGACAGTCAAAGCTGTGAGTCTCCATGTCAAGTAACTAGACTGCAGAGATGGAGAGGTTGTGTGTGTGCACGTTCGGATAGGTATGTGTGTGTGTAGTTTGTAATGGCCGGTGTGTGTGTCTCTTCAGGCTGAGCGTGTCATGGAGGCTCTGGAGCTGTACAGAACAGAGAGCAGGAAAATGGAGGAGCATCAGATAGCCTGCCAGTCAGCCGGAAAACAGTTGCCTCCACCTAAGGCCAATCCTATCCTTGTGGCCTTTGGAAACGTTTCTGTAAGTTTTTAATTCCTTCTGAAATGATCATAATACATGCATTGCCCAGGGTACTAGTTATGTTCCTTACTAATCTATCATGTTAACTTAGTAACCACATCCTCCTGCCTCTCTTGCAGCCGTCTCGCTACGTCTTGGACGTAATAAAGAAGGTCCGGTCCAGTGAGCTGGAGGTGTCTTTGTTGGTCCTGCCGTTCCCCTACATTCCAGACCTGCTGTCACTCTTCAACTGCTATGTCCAGGACGGCCTGGAGGTGGAGCTAGTGTGCCGTTGTCTCTTCTTCCTGCTCAGGTATGCTAGCCTCTGACGCCAGGCTTCTCAAGTAGTGTGAAAACCTGGATAAGTTCTCCTCAGGAAGAGGTGGAGTTTAGATTCAAACTAGTGACACGTTGCCACTTATCAAACCAATCAACTATTTTGAATGGGTGAAGCTCCAAAAAGATGTGCTGTTTCTGAATAATTTTCTGGCTTGCAACAAGGTAGCTACCATAAGATAAAACAAATGACACTGCATAGGCTAATAAAACTTTGTCTGACACATGGTAGGAAAACAAGGAAATGCCTCTACTGAAGGGAAATGTAATTTCTACTCCGAGCCAATAAAATGTGAGCGTTAACAGCCAGTGCTTCCTTTCAATCGCTAAAGTTCTCCAGACTTACAATAGTCGAGTCAACACGACGAGATTTAGAAGGATGACCCCTTGAGACTACGGTTATGCTAACAAACAACCTCGCACCAATCATAAGTGTTTGTTACTCAGTTTGTGTGTTTCTCACATATGCAAACAACCTCACACAAGTGCGTGTCTGGTGTCTCTAAGGTACCTGAAGTATGAGCGTGAGTAGATGAGCCTAAAGTAGTGTGTCAGGGTCAGTCTTCACTGTGCTTGTCCTTGTCTCCAGAATCCACTTTGGCCAGATCTCTAGTAACCAGATGCTGCTGACCGTCATAGACGAGCTGAGAATCAACACCATCTCTAAAGTCAGAGATATCAGGGTGAGACTAATCAAAAAATATAGAAAATGTACTCTAAAGGCTAATGATCCTCAAGTCATATAAAGCTGTATCTCTTCTTCTGCTCCAGGATGTTCTGGGATTCAACAGTGCTGGTCTCCAGTTCCTCCAGAGGGAGGTCGAGAGCAAAGAGGAGGTCATGTTTTTCGCGGATGCCACCGGTCTCCTTAAAGAGAAGAGGAGGAAGAGGAAGAAGAGAGAGAGAGCTATTCTCACTATTGCCTGAATCACCACAGGATTTTATATATATATATATATATATATATATATATATATATATACACACCCCACATCATGACCAGTAGGCTACTGCAGGGGTGGCCTTAAGCAGGGAGATTTACACTGTTAGTTTTATATCTGAACTGTTATAGGATCCTGATAGGACATAACACTGTGTTATTCAATGACATGCTTCATTTCCCAAATAAACTGTGTCTGAGTTACTCATGTTGAGCCTCACTCCCTCAGGTTTTACAGAAGGCCTGTGAATGAATAAATCCACTGCTCCCTAACTCAAGTCCAAAGGACGTACTGTATGTATACACGGCAGATCCCTCTGCAACCACAGGCTCGTATAAAACATTCATATAAAACTCCTTCTTTAATAGTTACATTTCGAGTTGGACTTTTCCCTCCCTGGTTGGTCTTAGCTTCCTGTCACATGGAGTTTGGACAGGTATGATTTAGGCCTGTTTCTCTGGGTCTTCCTGTAACACAGCCTAGGGGAGTGATTCATGGCTGGATCGGGGCCAAACCGGACCGAAGTGGGCTTCGGGGGGGGGGGGGGGGGGGGGGGGGGTCAGATCAGTCACAGGCCACCAGAGTCTCAGACCACCAAGACTACTGCTCCCAGAGAGCACACTGGACAGAACTAGATTCAGTCAGCTACTGGGAACCCCTCCTCCCTCCTCTCCACAGTTATTTTATACTGCCATCAGTGGGAGAAAGGCAGATTCAGCTTTACTTCACTGCTCTTGTAACCCAGGCTGAATTTACGGGGTCTATACCTCGTGTACGTAGACTACATATTTCAAGGAGACTAGCAAGACTAGAGTATAGTACCCACATCTCAGTTTTCAGCGGCAAATTTTGCTGAAAGATGGACTGCTTGCGTTTTCCCACCCAACCCTGAATGTTAATCCTGTAACAGCAGTGTTTCACACCTACATCAAACACGTTTTGTGTGTTTATATCCTGACCGCAGGGTGCCGTGAATTAATGAAATGGACACCTTAAAACACCTCCCTCTGTTCACTTTTTAGTCTCGCGTCAGACAAAAAACAAATTTACTCTGTATTTATAAGGCTGTAAAAAGGCACGGCAACTCTTTACGAGGCTGGATTTGGCTCTTTAAGCCATAAATGTCACACCTACCAAAATTAAAAATTCTTCAGAAAAAACCTGACTCAGACACACACACACTGTTACAACCCAACAGCAATAGATTACAAAAACTAATCTCAAATCTAAATGGCATTCGAATGCATCATTTATTATCAAAACAGAATGAAAACTTTTAGATACAGTATTTAGCAAACAAAGTTTCACCCCAAAATTACCCCAAGTTACTTTCCAGTAAAACCTATGAACTCAATTTAACCGTGCTTTATTCAGTACAGCCTCCAGCACACTTTTCCAGTTTAATGTGTGTAATCTCTTTCTCTGCCTCAAACAATATCTAAAAGTGAGGGATTTCATAGCAATATTTCCCTGGTGTTTTCGTCAACATGTCATATTCTGGCTGTTAACCGAACACCCTTAACAGCTATAGCACACAGTGAGTGAAATGTTTATGATGTTTCCTCCCTCCATCTCAGTCATCTGCACTGTGGCTACAGCTACTCATGGACCCCGAGTTTATTATTCATTTCAGCTTCATAGCTTTTCACAGACAACAGGCCAGTGTACCTGGGAGAAATGGTGGTGGGTTCCATAGCTGTGACTGTTCCTGAAAATGACAGACTCTTGGCTCTTCAGATGAGTAAACTGTCAGAGAGAAATTTAGAATAAGCGCTTACCTCTAATAGTCCTATTTAAAAGGTGTTCCTGGATAAATTACTATGGATTGACAAATCCAGTTTCAAGATTAGTGTTTATAAGAGAATGGAATAACTATAAAAAAGTAAGCTATAAGCACACAGGTCAGGTAGAAAGCAGATATGTATCTATTGTAATTGCTGCGTTCATGCAGAGGACCCCTATATGTACAAAATTGTTAAGAGGATGTACAGATAATGATGACATGCTGTATCAGGTGTGCCAAGTACAATGTTTTCCAAAATAGTCAGCCGTGGCACACTGTTGGATTGGAGCGAGAGAGAAAACAGTAGTTTTTTTCTTCAGTAGTGTATTGGCTTAGACAGTCAACAAGCTCCTGCAGTCTCACGTCAGAATTAAACATTCATTCATGTTTCTAAAATTTCGAAGGTGTTCCAAATTTCAAATTGTTTAAGGTTAAGTTTAGGCATTAATGCTGAAATCTTAAGGTTAGGCATTAACTCCGAAGGGTTAAGGTTTGGGATAGGCTTAAAACAACAATCTCAAAAACAACTTTCTATCACTGGTTTCTAACAGGCCTCTAATGCACCAGAGACATTACATCCACATTTTTAAGGTTATGGTAAAATTTAGGCATTAACGCCGAAATCTTAAGCTTAGGCATTAACTCCGAAGAGTTGAGGTTTGGGATAGGCTTAATACAAAAATATCAAAAACAACATTCTATCATTGGATTCGAACATGCAACCTTTTGCACGCCGTATGGTGAGGCAGACACTCACTGTTGGCCCTAGTGGCTGGTTTCTACGACATCTCCTGACCATCTCCCAATGTCTAATACTGACATGTATCCCGGGTGACCTAGCTGAGACAGTAGGCTACACTACTGAACTTGACCACTGGGTGGAAGGCTTACCTTTCCCAAAACACTTGGCGGTAGCCACATATGGCGTCCATGTGAATCTAAAGGCCCCTATCCAAGTGTAGATTACAGCCCTAGCACCTGTTCTGCTGTTCAGCTCATAATGGTTAAGGTTAGGACAGGGTCCAACACTGACTGACCACTGATCCAAACCCCACATCAATACAGCATCGTCATCACATTAGTTGCATACCACAGCATGGAGGTGACTGACCCCAAATAATCCATTATCTATAGTGTTCAAGTTCAAACAGAACATGACCCATATCTTTCACGTAGATTTATGTCTTCTAGTATTAGTGTCAGTGTGGCATTTCTTTGGCCTCTGTTTGGATGCTTTTGCTTAGCAACCGCAAACAAGTCTGAGAAGTTGTTCAGATGAGCTATGAGCAACACCTGCTGAACTAGAGGACGTGTTCAGCTTTTTGAACAGATGGAAACAGTGAACAGTAAGTTAACAATTAGTCAGTTAGTCAGTGAGTGAATCATTTCACAAGTCATTCCTGTAGTGAGCCATGTGTTAGGTTAAATCTGCATCCAGCACTCTAGCTGAATAAACCTGCAGCTACCTGGGTAAGATATGGGGTGGCGGATCGGTCCGAGGAGACCCTGAGTCATAACCTGGTTGCTATGGGAGCGCGGCAGGAGAAGGCGAGGGTTTGGTGGTCATCCAGTCAGTGTCTAAGTGATGAGGTGGCAGAACGCTCAGTCATGCCCAGCTCTGACCACCTCTCTCTGGGGTAGTTTCCATATGAACGCTCCCTTTATCTGCCTCTGCCCTTTTACTCTCTTTATTTACCTCTTCTTTTTTATTTTGTTTCTATTTGAATTTTTTATTCACTGTGGCGTTATTTTTCTGAATAACCCTGTATGGTTAGTGTGTCTTGCATTCTTTCTGTTCTATCTCCCACCACATTCATAAAGCTACAGCAGTCATGTGGATGAACCATGATTTCCATCTAAATATTTGTAGGCTATCTCCACTTTCAACATTTGAAAAAGTAGATGGAAATATTTTATAATAGGATTCCCATTTCCTCATTATCCATTCCAGCAGTGTTCCATAGAGATTCATGGCTGTTATACTTCAGCCTGAGGAGGTGAAAGTGGTGGCGCTCCCTCCACAGCGTCAGTCACACATGTCGAGTAGGTCAGCAGCACGCCTCCACTCATCTGGGCGGAAGAGAGGAACATGGTTTAATAGTCTGGAGAGATCAGGGGAGAGGAAACCATTTCTCCCCCTGCCCCACACCGGGGTCAACCCTCCCTGGGCCCTTATGAAGCCCCCCACACGGACATGCACACGGACATGGACACGCACACACAAACAAATACAGAAACAGACACACATCCATCCCATTATCTGAAAACAGACATACAAACGCCCACACACTTTCACCTTTCAAGAGCTCTCCCCAGAAATCCACATAGCTGATGTAATTAGTCATTTTAGAGCCCTGCACTTCATATTACTACCCATAAACAGACATTCAATACTTTCCTTTGAGAGCCCTGTTTATCCTACTAGAGTTTTATAGTCCATGCTGGACCTCTCCGTGTTTATTCTCTAGAACAATAATGCCACTATACTCCACTGCTGGAATGCAATTAATTTGTCCAATTAAACACAGAAAATAAATACAAACCCATTAGACTAGCTCTGCTCCGATTTGTCCCAAAAACACTTGAACAACGGCACTCTGCCTGAGGTTTTATGGAGTAGGTTTTAAAGCAGCAGGGCTGATGGATGAAATGACATGGAATGAGATGTTTGTCAAAGGTTTAATCAGTTATTATCTAAATATACTTTGACATAAATCTGGATTACAGACAAGCAGTGGGGACTTCGTTTGTGAAAGGAAAAACACTGTGGAAACTAATGGAATACATACACTTTCACAAAGTAGCTACTGAGCACAATATCTTTGTCAAATGGATAAATGGATATAGTAGACCGTATTATGCTACAAACTATGAAGTAGCCTAAATACACAAAGCATGTATTGCAATGAGCATCATTAAAGCTAACATTAGGAGGGGGCATACAGTGCCTTCGAAAGGTATTCAGACCCCTTGACATTTTCCACATTTTGGTAGATTACAGCCTTATTTTAAAATTGATAAAATGTTTTTTTTTTCATTTTTTTAATCTATACACAATACCCCATAATGACAAAGAAAAAACAGGATTTTAGAAATGTTTGCTAATTTATTAAAAATAAAAAAACTGAAATATCACATTTACATAAGTATTCAGACCCTTTACTCAGTACTTTGTTGAAGAACCTTTGGCAGCGATTACAGCCTCAAATCTTATTGGTTATGACACTACAAGCCTGGCACACCTGTATTTGGGGAGTTTCTTTTATTCTTCTCTGAAGATCCTCTCAAGCTCTGTCAGGTTGGATGGGGAGCGTTGCTGCACATCTATTTTCAGGTCTCCAGAGATGTTCGATCAGGTCTGGGCTCTGGCCAGGCCACTCAAGGACATTCAGAGACTTCTCCTGAAGTCACTCCTGCGTTGTCTTGGCTGTGTGCTTAGGGTTGTTGTCCTGTTGGAAGGTGAACTTTCGTCCCAATCTGAGGTCATGAGCGCTCTGGAGCAGGTATTCATCAAGGAACTCTCTGTACGTTTCTCTGTTCATCTTCGCCTCGATCTGGACTAGTCTTCCAGTCCCTGCCTCTGAAAAACATCCTCACAGCATGATGCTGCCACCACCATGCTTCACCGTAGGGATGGTGCCAAGTTTCCTCCAGATGTGACGCGTGGAATTCATGCCAAAGAGTTTAATCTTGGTTTCATCAGACCATAAAATCTTGTCTCTCATGGTCTGAGAGTCTTTAGGTGCCTTTTGGCAAATTCCAAGTGGACTGTCATTTGCCAGTCAACAGGTGGACTACAATCAAGTTGTAGAAACATTTCAAGGATGATCAATGGAAATAGGATGCATCTGAGGTCAATTTAGAGTCACATAGCAAAGGTTCTGAATACTTATGTAAATAAGCTATTTCTATTGCAAAAATGTCTAAAAACCTGCTTTCACTTTGTCATTCTGTGGTATAGTGTGTAGATTGCTGAGTATTTTTTTTTTTAATCCATTTTAGAATATGACTGTAACGTAACAAAATGTGGAAAAAGTCAAGGGGTCTGAATACATTCCGAAAGCACTGTATTTCACAGAAATTATACTAATTTAAATGTAAATGGTCTCAGTTCTATGTAGGAAATACATAGTTTGTTATGTACAAAGTAATGCAAACAACTGTGCTAGAAATTACAATGTCCAAACAAATAATCAATCTAAGCTCTTAAAAGGCTGAAACTAATTTGTGGGATGTTTTCCTGGGGAGTGGAGTGTAGAGTGCAGTGCGTCTGTCATTGTGATGAAGTTCCTACCGTCACATTGGGAGTGAATCTCATAGGAGGCTGGACAGAGGGCCCACAATGCCCCAGACAGACAGCCAATTTCCTGTGTTAGAAAAGCCTGGCTGCATAGCTCTATAAACGCAGTGCGCCGGGAACACAGGAACCAGTACGTATAGGACCAAACCACAAACACATAGCAACGATGACATACAGGTTTATATAGAGTTTACATCAAAGAATCCCAAAAACCTGTACCCACATCATAAATATTGCACTGTACAGACTCACACTCACAAACACACTGTAGGGCTTTGTGCACCCTGCTGTCCTTACCTCGTAGGTCAAAAGTTTCATTTTGAGTTGCATGATTGAGTCAGCCTGAATACTGGAATGTTTCTCTATAGTACATGTACGCAGTTCTTCCCTTACCTTAATTTGACCAATTGGTCCCGAGTGGCGCAGCGGTCTAAGGCACTACATCTCAGTGCTAGAGGCGTCACTACAGACTCTGGTTTGATTCCAGGCTGTATCACAACCGGCCATGATTGGGAGTCCCATAGGGCAGCGCACAATTGGCCCAGCGTCATCCGGGTTAGGGTTTGGCCGGGGTAGGCCGTCATTGTAAATAAGAATTTGTTCTTAACTGACTTGCCTAGTTAAATAAATGTTAAATAAATTAAAAATGTATACTGTAAGGCCTAACTACAGGTGTGTTGAACATATTGTATGGACTAGGAGAAGATAACTACCCATATCAGTTAATTTCAGCAGCATAGGAGGACTGGAGAGATAATTGGTGATCTACCCCTTGACACACAAACAATTAACACACATTGAGGAAGTCTAACTACCCAAACATCCTGTAGTGTAGCGAGAGAGATGGCATGGATGCTCTATTTCAGTGGGCATGTCTCGGTTTGACCTACCATTGAATCAAGGTGTCAAAACTAGCTACAAAGTCGGGGAAACATGGAATAATCAGACGGAATCAGAAGCTATTCCAAAAATGCCTGTGAGTAATGAGTGCAGAGTGAACCATGTCAAAGTGTGTCAAAATAGCCCAAGAGGAGGTTGAATCTTTAAAGGGAAAGAGTGGCTCATTTAAAGGGGAACATGTGGAATCTGTGTCTAACATGTCAGGATAGCCTTTGGGGATGAGAAATTGAAGCCTGACGTGGGCACAGCTATTCGCTTTAAAGCTTCTTTTTTTTAAAGAGAGAGGAAAATAAAATAAAGGTCTGAAAGGAGGGTAAGGATGGCCTGTCAAAGATCCCCCACCCCCCCAGACCACCCAGAAACAGGGTCGAACTGTCAGTCAACCAGGAACAAACATGCTCTTTAGTCTTTTATTACCACCGTGAAACTGATAAATACAATATAGTAATTATCTGGGAATGCCGATGCATTAGTTTAATATGGGGCAAAGTTAACAGATATTTTCATGAGCTAGTGAGACTCATACGAAACACTGTGTAAACACTTTAGTAACAATGCATCGTAAAACCATTGGAATCGAGTTGTTTTACATGTTTGCTATGTTATACATTGGGTAGACTCTCTAGCAGCTCTACTGTCAGCAAAGGTAAATGTAGGCAGATTGCATGTAGAGGGGACAATAAAGCTAGTATATTCACTCTCTCCATATTTCAGAGTTGAGTAGCTAATATTTATCCTAATGTACGGTTAGACTGGCTGCCAGCCTGTTGGATTATTGCCCGCTCACTACGATCACTGATCCAAACAAACACACACATAATGCACACAAGCACACAGACACACTCGTATCCAGAGGTCAGATGAGGGTGCAAAGTGTGTGTCCCCTGTGTGTGTGTTGGACCCAGTCGTCTGTCAGCAGGCAGGTTTGGGCTCTGAGCTCAGGGTAATCCTGGTGTCAGTGACCAGACCTCTGACCGGACCGGGCAGCCAACACCAGCTTGGGCACACGCACACACACACACACACACGCAGACACACACCACCAAAACACGCAGTCTAATCCTCGTCTAATCCCACCTCACCTCATGCTGGACACCACGATTCACAAAGGTCGAGATTTCAGCCCCCCTCTTTCCAAAGCCCCCCCAGAACAAAGAGGGAGAGTCACTGACTGCTTCATATTAGTGTTTAATTAAGTTAAAAGACCTCTCCTTTCTCTGCCGCACTGGTCTCTCCACAGACCAATAACCCAATTGAAGTCGTCTATTCTTTCATGGCTCTGAGCAGGCATTCCAATGGGCTGGGATCACCGCCCTGCCGTCCGCCCCGCCGTGTAGCTTCAGCTATACAGCTAGGGCCTTGTGGTTGCCTCTGGCCATGGCTGATCTCTCACTCGTGATTAATTCAATAAAACCATTAAGCGGTTCACTCCCTCCCTCTCTCCCTCCCCTCCTCTCTAACCTCGCACTCCATCCCTGACTAGCCCCCAGGCGTGCTCACACTGACAGATCTCTGCTTAGCACCTTCATACATTGCAGATAACCTTTTTAGCACCGGCCGGCTAAACAGAGTCAGGCCTGATCTCCAGAGGTTGGTGCTAGCTGTAGAGGGATGGAGGGATGGATGGAGGGGAGGGAGGGAAGGAAGGAAAACAGATTAAATCTCTTTGAAAGTACTCTCCCTTTGAATGTTTTATCGATGGTGGAGCAAACAATGGTGTTTTCAGCTGTTCGGAAGATAAGTGCCATGTGTGAGATCATTAGATGTGTTATCCTGGTCTCTAAGCTTTTTTTAGGCTTTTCCCTTCTTCTCCTCTCTATTCCTCTGTTCATTTTACTAACATTTTCAGCTGCTCTCAAGTAACATTTTATCTGGCTAACTTGCGGCAGGGCCATAAATCTATCTAAAGCACACAGTGACTCCCACGCTTCGATTACACCGCTTTGGCAGCACTTTTTATTTCATACCCAAATTACTGTGACAAAAAAATCTGTAAAACGATATAAATCCTTCATTTATCATGCACTACTACTGTTATTGTCCATTCAAAGTCTATGTTGATTCAAGCTCTTCGTATTTCATCTGGGTTTAGCCAAGTAGTTAAGAAGAATTATTAACACATAGCCACCCCTTTGAAGGTTATGTTTGTCCCTTCTATCATTTTTGTATATATATTTTTTTTACAAATAAATGAGTTTCCCTTCTATTTAGCAAAGGTTAAATCAAAGGTTGGAAATGAGGTGATTGTAGATAAGACAGGTCTTGAATAGAGTTGGTCTGGGGTGTTAAGGACTGCTCTCTCTCTCTCTCCCTCTCTCTGGTGAAGTTTTCAGAGTGTTGGTGAAGTGAGGGCAGAGAGGTCTGGCCTGGGCAGAGTGCCACTAAGCAGTGGGGGGCCTCATTCTGAAGCTGCCTCACACACTGCCTGAGTAGAATATAAATTACACCCAAGGTGAATAACAGCCCATATCATATGAGAGCGTTGTGTTCGAATTGTAAAAATGAAGTGTGGATGACACCACCGCTGCTTTCGGTTCCTCTCGCTGCACACTTGTGCCATTCCCATTTTTTGGGGGGTAAGAGTATCTTTTAACACTCCAGAGACTCTAGCAATGGATACATCCACCCACCATCACATCAGATATTAGGGAGAGAGACATAGAGAGAGATATAAAGAGAGAGGGAGTAGAAGACAGGTTGTCCAGCCGTAATGAGCGACAGTAACTCATGTCAGAGCTGGGCTGTGAGTTATGACCTTTTTGGTCAGGATGGGGTTAATGTTTTCACTTCCAATGGCCTGACACCCTACCTAAGGAGCGCGTGGACAGCTTGATGCGTCTGCGCCAGAATTTATAACCGCGATCATTGTCTCTGTTATTTTTGCCCTCTGAACTCTCCGCCCTGACACTCGTCTGCCTTTGCAGCCGTCTCTCGCATGGTGTACTCTGAAGTGCCAGATCCCTTTCGCCATGTCTCAGCGTGGCGGTAAATCTGGAAGGCTGGCAGGCTGGGGCCATAGTTGCCAGAGAGGGAGGACAGGGGGAGAATGGAGATGGGGTAAGATTGGTAGGATATATGGAGGGGGAGACGAGGTGAGGGTGGTAGGACAGGGGGAGAATGGAGATGAGGTGAGGGTGGTAGGACGGGGGAGAGTGGAGACGAGGTGAGGGTGGTAGGACGGGGGAGAGTGGAGACGAGGTGAGGGTGGGATTACAGGGGGAGAGTGGAGACGAGGTGAGGGTGGGAGGACAGGGGGAGAGTGCAGACGAGGTGAGGGTAGTAGGACAGGGGGAGAGTGGAGACGAGGTGAGGGTTGGTGGACAGGGGGAGAGTGGAGATGAGGTGAGGGTGGGAGGACAGGGGGAGAGTGAAGAAGAGGTGAGGGTGGGAGGAGAGGGGGAGAGTGCAGACGAGGTGAGGGTGGGAGGACAGGGGGAGAGTGGAGACGAGGTGAGGGTTGGTGGACAGGGTGAGAGTGCATACAAGGTGAGGTTGGGAGGACAGGGGGAGAGTGCAGACGAGGTGAGGGTGGGAGGACAGGGGGAGAGTGAAGAAGAGGTGAGGGTGGGAGGACAGGGGGAGAGTGCAGACGAGGTGAGGGTGGGAGGACAGGGGGAGAGTGGAGACGAGGTGAGGGTTGGTGGACAGGGTGAGAGTGCATACAAGGTGAGGTTGGGAGGACAGGGGGAGAGTGCAGACGAGGTGAGGGTGGGAGGACAGGGGGAGAGTGAAGAAGAGGTGAGGGTGGGAGGACAGGGGGAGAGTGCAGACGAGGTGAGGGTGGGAGGACAGGGGGAGAGTGCAGACGAGGTGAGGGTGGGAGGACAGGGGGAGAGTGCAGACGAGGTGAGGGTGGGAGGACAGGGGGAGAGTGGTGACGGGGTGACCACGGGTGGCCCTTGGCTGACCTTTGGGTTTTGAGTGGCAGACAACCCTCTGACTCCTGCTCTTGTCACCAGGTGTGAGTTTCTGCATTTCAGTTGACGTGAGAAGCTGAATAGTCAGTAATTTCAGCTTTGACTAATTACTTGCCCGTGTGTCTTTTTGGACTTGTTTTTGTCACCCACAGTCACAAGCCTCAGTGTCAGACATTTTGTTTCAGAGACATTTCCCATTAGTTGTCAGCCTGTCAACGTGGCTTGGAACTCAACAGCCTTCCAAATTTAGACAGAAATGCTGATCTCCCCACCCAAGTAAATAAGCTCAGTGATGTCATGATATGTTGTTGACTACTGTCTGCAGTATTATTCTTGGTTGTTCAGATCCTCAACGTGAGTCCAATCTCCCAGTGTAGTTTGTGTAGTATTTTGCAGTTGCTATGTGTGCCAAATGTGTGTGCGTGCTTGTGTGTGTGTGGTGCTGGGGGACCCACAGTTCTGCCTGTGCTGTGGTCTCATGGTGTGGATAGGTCCCTCAGGGCCTCTAAACTCCCAGACCTCAGCAACCCGAATCCCAGCACACATGTTCGGCCCAAGCCTATAAAACACACATATTAAGCACCTGATAATTCAGAGAAAAGTGAGGGAAAAGCATAGGAATGCGCAACGAAGGCCTCGTCTTGTTTATACACACCACTTTACAAGAGCCTGTCGCTACTGCTGAGTCGGCAGGCCAAGAGAGGTACACTGAGGTAAAAAGGTTCAAGGAGACTGCCTTCTGCCATGACTCTTCCTCCTCTCTCTGCTTCTCTTCATCCCTTCATTCCTCTGAGGGTGAAAGGGCAGTCCTCTAGGTGCCCAGTGCTGAGCCCATAAATTGATGTTGGTGTGCCCTGAACAGCCTGCTAGGCCGAAGTGTCAGCAAAGAACAGGGCTACTACGTGTTTATGTGTGTGTGTGTATGTAAGGTGTGTGTGCGTTTGTGTGTAACGAGGGCAAAGGAACATTGAGAAATAAGTAGGGCAGGAGAGAGGAACATGGAAGAGAGAAGAGGGGAGAGTGAGAGAGGGAGGAGGACAGGGAGGACTGGAGAAGTGAGGAGAGGGTCATAAATTAATCAAGAGGTCGTGGTGTGGTGGAGTGGTTTTGAAGAGAGGGGAGAAAAAAGCCTTGGAAATTCGCTGACAAGATTAATATGCAGTTGATGGGAAGGTTTTCACGACAGGGTGCCAACAAATAAACACAATTCAGGGATGCCACGTCCCTCGTGGGGTGGGTTCTATGAACGGACACCGCCGTTCCCCAAATTCCAGGAAGGCGATCCGGTGTCAGGTGGTCCCAGCCGCTCGCCCTCAAGGGACGGAAAGGTTATCCTGTTCTCCGAGAAACCGGGAGATCTCGGCACGATAAGGTTCACTGAGACAGCTGCGGACTAATCTCCAATCCATGCCAGCCGTAATATGGTACAGATCACACTCGGCTATCCGATAGCAGTGTGAAAATGAGCCAACTCATTTAAGATACATTTTAATCAATTTTCTTACCGCAACTTGTGTGTTACAACAACACAATGTTTTCACACCCAGAACCACTATGCTGGAATAGATGTATTTCTGTAAACTTTCATTTGATTTGACCTTTGGTCTTTAAAGAAGGGTGAAGTGGCATGCGTAGGCCTCAGAGGGTTCACTGCGGCTGTGTTTCTGTTTCAGATGGTGTTTTGGGTCACTTTAATGATGTGGTGGTCATCGCTGGGCTCATGGCAGGAACCTGATCAGAGGCTGGCTAACTGGGGCCGTGCTGGATCCCTGCACCGGGCTCTATGAAAAGTCACAAATGGGATCATTCCTGTGCCGTTTTTTACTACCCAGAAGCCACCAGACCGGGTGAGGTGTGTTCCTCTCCGGATCCCCAACTGAGCCACTTTTAAAACCTAGTAGCCACCGCTAAGTTCAACCATCCAGAGCCCCAAAGCCAGGATGCCAACTAATCTAGCCCCAGATCACAATGTGAATTCACCCTTCCTTTGGCAAGAAGAAATTATGACATCACAATGTGACACCCTGATTCTCCAAAGTAGCCTTATAGTACCTATGACAGTGGGTCTCTAACAGCGCTGTTGGTGAGAATAAATACATCCTAAGTAACAAATGGTTCCTGCCCTTTACAGGAAGTGGATTGAGGAAGTGGATTGAGAGAGATATTTTAGGGGTGTTCCAAATCAACTGGAGGCTCTAATTTGAGAAACAGAGGTAGCAGAACTTGACCCTGGAAAAGTTTCCTCCAGAGACCTTGAGGACCCTGCTGGATCAGTTCTTACTGTTCTCCGTGTTGGAAAGGTTTACCGTCCCGTTATGGCTATTAGTATCTCTGCATGGGCTGGGCTTACTTGGAATTCATAATTGAAATAACATGTAACAGATTGTGAATGACGTGTAACAAATGACTAGTAACATGTAGCAAATAATTATTGACATTTAACACATTTAAATCTCTTCTATCTTTATCAATTCTGATGAGACGATGGCTGCTGAGTCATTAGCCTCACAGCAGCACTCTGAGAAGCGCAACACTCCCAACATTCAACTGAGCACACAAAGCCCCTCAAACACCCACGTTCATCCAGTCACCCAGTCACCCAGCCACCCAGTCACCCAGTCACCCAGTCATCCAGTCACCCAGCCACCCAGTCACCCAGTCACCCAGCCACCCAGCCACCCAGCCTCCCAGTCACCCAGTCACCCAGCCACCCAGTCACCCAGTCACCCAGCCACCCAGCCTCCCAGTCACCCAGCCACCCAGCCTCCCAGTCACCCAGTCACCCAGCCTCCCAGTCACCCAGTCACCCAGCCACCCAGTCATCCAGTCAGCCAGCCTTCTTCTCTCTTTTCTTATCCTGTTCTCCGAACCTTCGCACTGTTTCGTCTTCTCTTTTATTTTCTCACTATCCCGCTCTCTTCTCTCTTCTTCTTTCCACTGGGTTTCTCAGCCAAACCCTTGACAGGTAACAATCATCATCAGGCCTCAGCCCAGAGAGGGGCCTGGTGGGAAAA
This sequence comes from Salvelinus namaycush, assembly GCF_016432855.1. Taxonomy (NCBI): domain Eukaryota; kingdom Metazoa; phylum Chordata; class Actinopteri; order Salmoniformes; family Salmonidae; genus Salvelinus; species Salvelinus namaycush. The sequence goes on along the minus strand of NC_052325.1, from coordinate 4,902,398 downwards.
TAAGGAGCTTCTGATGTCACGGCTACAGAGTTACACAGGGAGATGTAAATGAGCTGTCGTTCAGGCTGACCACTCTGTGCACGATCCAAATAACCCCCAGCAGGACCCCTCCCGCCCGCTGACCCCCCGTCCTCCCCCGGCCCCCTCCACAGCCACGGACCCCCATGCTGTCTTTGAGCTGACACATGCCGTGTGTCTCAGCACGGAGGAAGTGTGGAGGACACACCTGCTGCAGCACACAGGCCTTAGCTGCTAACCGCTGACACACTGACGGATCACAGAAGCCCTTTGTCGAACAGAGAAATTAACACTGACGCTCGCTCATTAGAGTACCATTGTAGCATTAGCACTTTGTCCTCCATTAAGGATCGCCACGGCAACACACTGAGTTTCTTAATGTACCGTAGGGCAGGGTGCTATTGCTACTTTGGCTGAAATGGCCAGGCTGTGTGAAAAATATGTTCCTGGCTGTCTGACAATCAGCCAAACTTTGTAGCCAATCAGCCTGCATGTAGCAAATGAACACATTTATATAGACACATAGAAACTAAGTCTGAGAGAGGTATATTGGTATATATATATATATGTGTGTGTGTGTGGGGGGACAATGTTCAGCACTGGTTTCAAGGTCACTGGCCCATGTCTCTCCCCCTCCTTCCCCCTGCAGGGGGATTGTAATAGCTCTGATGACAGACATGTCGGACCAGCTGGGACAGTTTAACCCCTGTGCAGAACAGGTCCCTCACACACATACACACACCCTTATAAATACACATTCAAAGTAAATAGAGACCCCCGGGCCCCGGTAAATAAAGGCAAGAAAATAAGGATTGTTATTGTTGAATATGGTTAGGCTGTCTGGTCTATTAACGTTTTAAATTCTTATACTGGACGCACAGACTCATGGGAGGGTATTCCTCTGACAAAACAGTTTGTCCAGAATTTAGCTGAATGACTGGTGTCTCATACCTTGTAAGACGAGCGTATAATTTCATCGCGGTCATGTGCTAAATTCCACTTAACTCACGACACCTGGCTGTTGACAGTCAGAGCTCTCGCCATTTTAATTGGACATGCCTCCAGCAGATCAAAGTTAACCCCTCCGACATGACGCACGTATACCGATTCATCTAGTGAAACAATGTGCTGTGACCTGATGTCCTCATTACTAATGTGTCTATAGCCCTGTTTATACCTTGTTCTAACATGCATCCTTCATCCTGATATTGTCCTGTTCTTGTCCGATTACACTTATAATATCTGATCACAGTCAGATTACAATGCATATTTTATTTGTCTACAGCTGTCTAAATATGTGGGCACAATCAGAATGTGGACAAGATCAGGACAAAGGACACATGCTAGCATCAGGTATAAACAGGGATACTGTCACGCGGAGCAGAACAGGTGAACCCAAGAGCAGACTCAGACGAGGAGACTGGGATGAGGTAACCAAGGTATTTATTGAAACACGGGGGGAAGATTGAGTGCAGGCCAGGGGAAGCTCGGGCGGGTTGCCGGAAACCAGGTGCGGAGGCTGATGCTGGAGCGAGAGGTGTTGGGACAGGGTAAGCAGGTCTGGAGGCGAATCCAAGGGAGCGTAGAGTGGGGAATCCAGGACAGAGTAGCAGGACTGACGAGAAGTCGGACTGGAGACAGGGACCAGAGTCAGAGCGGGCAGAACTGTAACGGAGAGGAAAACAGTGTCAGGCAAGGGAAAACAGGCACAACAGGACAACAGGAACAAACGGCTAGAAACATGGACTGACTGAGCAGAGATTACGATCTGGCAGTGTGGAAGAGGCAGGACTGAGTATGTGTAGAGGTCTTGATTATGGAACAGGTTGCAGCTGGTGGGGATCTGCTCTGACTCCAGCACACCTGTCTCCGCCCACACAATCACACACACACACACACACACACACACACACACACACACACACACACACACACACACACACACACACACACACACACACACACACACACACACACACACACACACACACACACACACACACACACACATAAAGGGAGATAGCACTGGGGGAGTAGCGGGAGGTCAAGGAGACACAGGATGAGCACTAGAGGGCATGGCAGGAGCAGATGTGACAGATAATGTGAGATGACGTGGTTGGTAAGGGGCTCTGTGTTCTGCAATATGTGTGTGGAGAACACCTGTGCCATCACCACCTCTGGCTCCCTGTTGAAATCTGGAGTCCATCTCCTCTTCTTGTTCCTCTTCCTTTTCCTGGGCATGGTGGGGCTCTCCTCAGGTAACCTCTAGTAGTGTAGTCTGGACTGGCCTGGAGGTTAAGGCCCACCAGGTTCAGTATACCAGGCTGTAGTGTAGTCTGGCCTGGTGCTCCAGACTCTGGCCTTGAGATTCAGGCCTAGTGGGTACCTACACAGTGAGAGACCGGCTGTGTGTAACAGGCTGCTGTAGTGTACCGTAGTCTGAGGTTCAATGGGTCCTACTGGCAGAGCAGAGCAGAGGGCACTGGAGGTGCTGATCCAGGAACAGCTGGAGAAACACTGGTCACATGGGAGCAGGCTTTCCCTCCAAACAGCTGGGATAACAAACCCTCTCAACCCAGCAGCCACCCAGGCAATACACCCAACCACCCAGGCAAGGCAATACACACAGCCTCCAAACTATGCCCCATAGATACTACATGGTCTGTAGAGGTGAAAGCAGTAACTATCGAGTAGGTGTTATTCAAATGTTCCTCAGTTCACATAGGGACAAATCCAAACCAAATTTAAATGCACATATGTTTCTGACATATGCATGACTTAAGTGAAAAACGTGACATCTGTTCATCTCAAGTTAGGATTAAGTCCAGAAGTTTTTACATACTGTAAATTAGTGTTTCCAGGTCTAGTGATAGCTGAGGGAGTCCTCATATGGCACAGGTCTATGAATGTGACTTCTGTGGATTTCTCTCTCTCTCACACTCTGTCACACATGCACTCACACACACACAAAGGGCAGCTGGACTGGGCCTCTCCCTGGAAGCAGCTCCCTGTTGGTTCCTCCCCACCTGCCTGTCCACACGCTGATGGCCCTGAGTTGGGGTGGGGGGGGGGGGGGGGGGGGGGGGGGTGGGTGAGATAAAGAACTACTCCAGTAAGAATTGATTGATTGATTGATTACGCGTGTATGTATTTCAATGTTGAGAGTGTTCAGACAAAGAGACATGCACAATAACATTGAGAAAGGAGAGCATAGACAGCTCAAAGTTTCAGACAGAGAGAGAAAAGGCCAGAGAGGGACCTGTGTTTAACCAATGAGATAACAACGTTCTGTTGGGAGGTGCTCTGATGGGTGGTGGAGGGCCAGAGGAGGGGGTTGAGGGGACAGAGGTGGGGGTTGGGGGGAGGGGGGGGGGGGGGTAATACATCATGTTTCCGTAGGGGGATCCTTAACATGCAACAACATTGTTCACAGCTTATCAGAAAGTTCATGTCACACCCAGGGATGTCCACAGGACCGCCAGCCTGACAGATCATCCTCTCTGACAAAGACGGATGAAAGCAGAATGTCAGAAGGGCGCAGGACGGGTGGCCATCCAGAACACCCACACTAAATTTAGGGGTAATGGCAGGGGGCGGGGGGTGTAGTGGCAGGAAAAACATCTCTCTCTCTCTCTCTCTCTCTCTCTCTCTCTCTCTCTCTCTCTCTCTCTCTCTCTCTGCCTGCCTGCCTGCCTGCCTGCCTGCCTGCCTGCCTGCCTGCCTGCCTGCCTGCCTGCCTGCCTGCCTGCCTGCCTGCCTGCCTGCCTGCCTGCCTGCCTGCCTGCCTGCCTGCCTGCCTGCCTGCCTGCCTGCCTGCCTGCCTGCCTGCCTGCCTGCCTGCCTGCCTGCCTGCCTGCCTGCCTGCCTGCCTGCCTGCCTGCTGTAACAGAGCTGTTATTTGCTGCATTCAGGCTGAAAATGTTTTTTTAAGGATGAATGTTAACTGCGCGTGACGGTGAGTGTGTTTCCATCCAGCAGATTAGAGGAGATAAGTGGAGGTACAGCCGCTGGGTAGCATCATTCGCTTTAAAAAGTGTCAGCATGGCCAGTCAATTTATAGCTTCCCTCCCATCGGCACTGGTAAGTGATTCGCTGTGTAACCGTATCCGTTAAATCCAGACCCCCCTCTGTCTCCCACCTTCCACCTTCAACAATATCCTCCACAAAACACGCACACACGCACGTCCACAAGCACACATGCACACACCTGCTCAGTACATCCCAGCTCTGTCGTTTTGATCCTGATACCCCCTCTCCTCGACAGGTTCCACCGCAGTAACCTTTCACATTTAAACTAACTCCAACCAACCAGAACCTCCTGCCAATGCTTGGACCGCGTGTGACGACTGGGAGGGGAGGTTGTGCCAAGCTGGGGCCAAGGGGCTGGAGATGGTGGATTGCAGGGTTGGTCCTTGTCTGCTCTTTTCTGGTGACAAAAAACGAGGCGCTCTTTAATGTTATATCTACATTTGATAGACTGTACACTGTGAGCCATTCTCTTTTTCCTAGTATTGTCCACTGTAGAGTAAAAGTTGAGATAAAAAAAAAAGTATATTCACAGATTTTGTCTTAATTGAGACATTGTTTTAACCCACATGTTTTTGTTCTGGGTGAAAACCCCAACAAAGGCTCTGCCTTCTAGAAACAACATTCCAGAACATTACTTTCCCCAGAAGCACAGGGATTTCATCAGCTTTAAATTATTTACATTTTCACAGAGACATTTGTTTTCTGTCAGCCTCCATATCTAAACACTCCATGACATGAGGACATGTCTCGGAGGTCAGAGGTAACAATAACACGTAATAAGCTATTTAGTTCAATTAGATTCATCCATTTATCCTCTAAAGGAAAACTAAGGAAAAAATGCAATTTACATTAGTTGTAACACCTTACATAAAGTGTTACAATGTGTTTGTGTATGCTCTAGAAATATGCTCTAAAAACTCTTCAAGTCAATTGTGCATACAGGATTATTTTATATGCATTAATATGTAATTACAAGTTACATATTAAGTTATAAGGAGTTATAATCCATTAGTTACGAAACCAAATGAGTTGAATTTTAGAAGATCTTATTTTGGTAGCCTTATTGATCCTGGATGAGTAGTAGCTCATTAATGAGTAGTGTGTTGTAGTAGTGGTGTGGTCTGGCCGTGAGCAGAGGGCTGCTGTGGTCCAGATGTGCTGTTGAGGGACGGCTTCATGGCCTGAGCTCTGGACAGACACACCGCTCTACCATCTGAGGAGTGGCACACACACACACACACTCACACACACACACACACACACACACGCGCGAACATACAAACACATGCACACACATGCGTAATGAAAGTGAGGGTGTGTATGTAAGAGAAAGTGACCTTATTTGAAAAGATCTGGGGGTGTCGGTTAGCTAACTCACCTCTAATACCCCTCTATCACACATGACAGCGCTCATCCAAACACAGAGGTTCCACTGACCCGTTAAGCACGTCACTAACACACTCCACAGGAACAGTGTACACCCAGCATCCCCGTCACCACACACTGAGCATTCCGGGGCATAACATTTCTAAAGTAAAATCAGGATTTGGGGGAAATAAAAGGAAAGAAAGTGAAAGATTGAGAAATCTATTTTTGTCATTATTTTGTTCGGCTCTCTAATATTTACATTTAATTCAGATATAAATGAACATCATTGAGAGGGAAAATGTCACTTCTTATGTAATAACCCTAAACCTAGCTTCATGTCCACAGCATGCTTCAACCCTAACCCTAGTCATTACCCTAACCCCTAAAACTAGCTTCATGTCCACAGCATGCTTCAACCCTAACCCTAGTCATTACCCTAACCCTGACCCCTAAATCTAGCTTCATGTCCACAGCCTAGCTCAACCCTAACCCTAGCCATTACCCTAACTCTAACCCTAGCTTCATGTTCACACCCTGGCTAAACCCTAACCCTAAACCTAACTCTAACCCTAAACATAACCCTAATCCTAGCTCAACTCTAACCCTAGCCTCAACCCTAACCCTAACTCTAACCCTAACCTTGGTTTATCATACTTTTTATCCTGCTTTTCTCTTTGGACCCATAATGTGATTGTGCTCGACTTTCCCTTTGACCCGAGCCATAACGACCAATAGAGCAGGAACCTATCTCCTGTTTCTGTAGCTTGAGGTAGCTTGATGTACAAGTACCCCCCCTGGACAGACGCTAGTCTGTCGCAGGGCCTTTCTACAAATGAATCTTCTTAATGCTGAGTGCCAAGCAGAGAGGGTCCTGGGGATCAACCTGGGATCGAACCCCCAACCTTCCATGTCAGGGCGGACACTCCAATCACAAGGCCTAATTGAGAAACCCTAATTGATTGGTCAGAGAATGATCCGTGACTGGTGATTGGTAGTTCTGGTTGATTGACAGGCAGATGCAGGAGGCAGTGCCTGGGGTGAAGAGCGAACTATTTTTCTCTCTCTCGCTCCAAGTTACTGTGCTCTGAGCTTGTCTACAAAGGGGCCAGGGGGATATTTACAGCATGTAGACACATGAAGGTCAGATGCGTAAAGTGGCCCTGATGGCTTTCCCAAATGGCATCTCCTGCAATGCCGAACCCTGATTGGAGCATGTCATTTACGGTGGCCAGCAAGTGTCCCAAAACACTGCAGGGAGAATTCTGCAGTAAATCGGGGGCTGAGAACTGGCTTTGTTGACATCTCTGAGCGATAATGAAACTGTGGAGGTGATCGTGTGTAGTGTTTGGTAAAGGGGGGAGTGTAGACAGTTCCCTGAAGTAGGAAAAATGGGAAGGAAACCCATTCTGAAGCTGGGAGTCGGAGCTGTAAAGGGACGTCTGGGGCACCACAGTCATGTCCAGCAAATAATTCACGTTGAAAAGTTTTTTCCTCCTTAATTTCTGGTCTGGCAGGCCTTTCCCCTCTGGATAATTTAGTGGCTGTTCCTGGGGAAGGGTGGGCATGGGAATGAATCACATACAGACTGAGCCCTTAGCTGCTCTAACACTGGGAGGACATGTTTAATATGTAGGTCTACCACTGACCTCTCTCTGTGTTTAATATGTAGCTCTACCACTGACCTCTCTCTGTGTTTAATATGTAGCTCTACCACTGACCTCTCTCTGTGTTTAATATGTAGGTCTACCACTGACCTCTCTCTGTGTTTAATATGTAGGTCTACCACTGACCTCTCTCTGTGTTTAATATGTAGGTCTACCACTGACCTCTCTCTGTGTTTAATATGTAGGTTTACCACTGACCTCTCTCTGTGTTTAATATGTAGGTTTACCACTGACCTCTCTCTGTGTTTAATATGTAGGTCTACCACTGACCTCTCTCTGTGTTTATATGTAGGTCTACCACTGACCTCTCTCTGTGTTTATATGTAGGTCTACCACTGACCTCTCTCTGTGTTTAATATGTAGCTCTACCACTGATCTCTCTCTGTGTTTAATATGTAGGTTTACCACTGACTTCTCTCTGTGTTTAATATGTAGGTTTACCACTGACCTCTCTCTGTGTTTAATATGTAGGTTTACCACTGATCTCTCTCTGTGTTTAATATGTAGGTCTACCACTGACCTCTCTCTGTGTTTAATATGTAGGTTTACCACTGACCTCTCTCTGTGTTTAATATGTAGGTCTACCACTGACCTCTCTCTGTGTTTAATATGTAGCTCTACCACTGACCTCTCTCTGTGTTTATATGTAGGTCTACCACTGACCTCTCTCTGTGTTTAATATGTAGCTCTACCACTGACCTCTCTCTGTGTTTAATATGTAGGTTTACCACTGACCTCTCTCTGTGTTTAATATGTAGGTCTACCACTGACCTCTCTCTGTGTTTATATGTAGGTCTACCACTGACCTCTCTCTGTGTTTAATATGTAGGTCTACCACTGACCTCTCTCTGTGTTTAATATGTAGGTTTACCACTGACCTCTCTCTGTGTTTAATATGTAGGTCTACCACTGACCTCTCTCTGTGTTTAATATGTAGGTTTACCACTGACTTCTCTCTGTGTTTAATATGTAGGTTTACCACTGACCTCTCTCTCTGTGTTTAATATGTAGCTCTACCACTGACCTCTCTCTGTGTTTAATATGTAGGTCTACCACTGACCTCTCTCTGTGTATACAGTACATATATTGTTTCAGATGGAAAGACTTTTAACTCTATATCCCCCACAGGGCCGTAACTACATATGAGAACACAGAGGTTCAGACCTAATTTTATCTCATTTGATATTTTTTTAATATAATAAAACTATATTTTTTGTACAAAATAAAGAAAATAAATGAGTGGTAAACATTTAAATTCTGCTCCCAGCGTTGATCAAAGGTCAGGGCGCTTATATTCTTGATCTGACTGAGTTGTAATCACGCCTGCCTCTCTGCGAATGAGTGGAATCATGAACAGTGGTTTGTTCGTTATGTTCGCCTGCGAACATGCCTCCAGATTTGCCTTTTTTTTAGCAGCACATTCAACAATCTCTCAAACGGCTAACTCCGCCCTCTTGCGGTACAGACCAAGGGCCTGAGACGTGAAACAAACTACCCTAGCTCGTAGTTGGCTCAAGTAGGCAACTACAGACGCTGCTGACAGTGTTTTTGCTAGATGCTGGACAAAATGCCATTTTAAAACTGTCCCGCGACTCTTGCTGTGTCTACAGACATCCACCAAACAAAAACCAGCTCTCTGAGAATGACTGCTGGTAAATAGTCGCTTATAGATATGTCCATCAGTCAGGTGGCTAGCTGCCGGCAGAGACTTCTATTGCAGTAACGTTGAAGGGCTCTGGCTAGTATTCCTTATCCAAGAAGGATGAAGTAAGAAGCTAACGTTAAATTGGAGCCTACCTCAGAAGGAGCAAAATATTGTCTACTAAGTTGTCAGTAACTTTGCTTTACAGAGAGTGGACTACTGAGACAGACAGTGACGTGTCACTCAGTGGTGAGGCTGAGGCAGGCTGCAATGCATGCAGGAGAAGCAGAGGAGAGAGAGAGAGAGCGGTTAGTACATAGGTTCCCAAACTTGGGGTCTGGGGCCTCATGTGGAGTCCCCTGAGAAAATCTGTACTAATCTTATCAAACAAGTTAGGAAGATATGTTTCAGTATGAACATCTCCACATGGCCTATCTTCCCTACAGGCCTATACCTACATTAAAATGCAAACAATGCAGTTCTAAAAATGTCATCGTTTTTGTTTATATCGGTGGTTGTTCGTCTTATCTTCATCGCCCACTGGAGTTTATAGTTGACCCATTACCCACTGTGTTTTGGCACTACATCACTGATATTAATACAGAATTGTAAATAATATTCTATTAACTCATGTAAATGTGATAATATGATCATCTGTGTGCTCCATTGATGTATGTTGGTGCGGAGCATGATTAGTGCCTCGGAGGACAAATGTGAACGCTTTGTAATTTGAGAAAAGAGATATCTATGTAAAGAGTTGACTATTTTATGTAATTCATCATTCCAACTGACTAAACAGTCACTGATGCTACGTGTCAGTGTGAATCAGTTCTCATATTTCCCCCCTTTCAAATTATAACATTACAAGTGTATAGCTAATAGGCTCTGTGTTTGTAGATCGACTGAGGTGAATGAACCTGCAGCAAGTGATAAAGGCCCCCTTACGGATCTCACTAAAATGCAAACCCTGGTTACGGCCCTCATCCCTCATAGAATTAATTCCCATATGGGTCCATGCCACACCTAGGTTCAAACACATAATTACTTAACTCATTTGAAATTGAAAATACAGCTCAAAACAACTACTTATATTTGAAGTACTGTATTTACATGCCTATTTGTAAAACCAAATATTCTGCCAGATGGTATTTGAAATACATTTGGAAAGTACTAAATCAACAGTAGCTGTATATGTATGGTTCATTCAAAGGCACCTTGGCTTCGAGGTTTTAACAGAGCTAAAGACCTGTTGCTAAGTGTTTCTTAGTGTTTCGAAGGACAGGTGTTAGTACTGGTAGTGCTGTGAGTGTTGTAGAGAGTATCTCTCTCTTTCTCCTCCCTCACACATACAGTACCTTGTAAAAGGTTATGAGATGCCTTTTCTTATATTCATCTGGCCTTAGAACTGGGTGGTCTGTTTGACCCTAACCCCCCATTGTCAAAGGTCATAGTACAGTGTGTCCTCAGACATGCATGCCATGTTTGAATCCAGGAATCTATGCTATGGAATGTGTACACACGTATTGGTTACGTACAGTAATAACTTATATCAAATTGTATCAGAATAACTAAATCAGCTGCTAATTGAACAAAAAAATATGTATTTGGAATTCTGCACTCCATAATGTATTACTATCAGAAATTCTAAACCTGATTGAAACAATTATTCCACCATACTGCCAAGAACACCAGTAAATACATACAAACTCAGTGGGTTGGCCCTGGTTCTGGGTAGGCAGCACAATGGCATGGCTCGGGTTAGCTTGGTGGTAGCTTGGTTCTGGCCAAGTCCAGTCCTGGACATTACCAGAAACTGAGGGTGAGGAGTGTTTTATGAGGAAGATCACATCCTTGCTGAGGTGGGACAAAGTGAGAAGAAGCTCTAATCGTGTTCTTTCCCATTTTCCCCATCACTGTGACATTCACCAGTCATTTTATCAGAAGGGTGAAAAGAGTGATGGAATGTTGTGGCTTTACGCTTCAGCTGTAGATCTGTCTGTCTGAGCTGTGGATTTCAGTAGTATTGGCAACAGACAATACACACTGATATGCACACACACACACACACACACACACACACACACACACACACACACACACACACACACACACACACACACACACACACACACACACACACACACACACACACACACACACACACACACACACAGACACACACACACACAGCTGATAGCTTTAACATATCAAGTCCGGCTTAGTGTTTTACAGTCCTGGCCTTCCAGCATGACTCCTGAAATAGATATCACAGAGAACCAAATTTGGTGTGACTGTGCTGTCAAAGACAATCTCTCAGTTCCTCTATTTAACTCAAATTCTTGAATCACGTTTTACTACCAGTGGCTAAAAGTTTGGCGAGAGTGTGAGACGCTGACACATTACTGTAAATATTTGTCCTCGTCTTTCATTCCGAGGTATTTGGAACCATGAATGCATTATTCACACTTATCTTTCCTCAGTTCTTGGAATAGTGCTTGTTGACCTGTAAAACTGTATTTATAGCAGCATCCAGGAACGTAAGACACTCCCATCAATAACTAACTAACCCCGGCTAGCTGGGCGGGCCAGCACAATCAACCTGTCTGCTTTTATCAGCCTCACAACATCACAACATCACACTGCTAGTGTCTCAGTCCAACACTTAGTCTGTTTAACAATGTTACAGTGACTGTCACAGCATCTCACCCTGGCCCATTTAACACAGCAGCCCAGTGACAATCTCTCAGTTCCTCTATTTAACTCAAATTCTTGAATCACGTTTTACTACCAGTGGCTAAAAGTTTGGCGAGAGTGTGAGACGCTGACACATTACTGTAAATATTTGTCCTCGTCTTTCATTCCGAGGTATTTGGAACCATGAATGCATTATTCACACTTATCTTTCCTCAGTTCTTGGAATAGTGCTTGTTGACCTGTAAAACTGTATTTATAGCAGCATCCAGGAACGTAAGACACTCCCATCAATAACTAACTAACCCCGGCTAGCTGGGCGGGCCAGCACAATCAACCTGTCTGCTTTTATCAGCCTCACAACATCACAACATCACACTGCTAGTGTCTCAGTCCAACACTTAGTCTGTTTAACAATGTTACAGTGACTGTCACAGCATCTCACCCTGGCCCATTTAACACAGCAGCCCAGTGACGCCATGGCACCTGGAGTATTTCATATTACAGCTCCTACGACAACATAGCGCCTGGCCTGTGCATACAGCAGGTGTGGGAGCATGGCTCTCCTAGCTGCTGCAGCTATCTCAACATCACAACACTTAGTATTTAACAGTTCTCACCAGACCCTAGATATTGTATGGATAGACAAGGGGGAACGCTTGGCGTCACATTACACTGTGTGTGTGTGTGTGTGTGTGTGTGTGTGTGTGTGTGTGTGTGTGTGTGTGTGTGTGTGTGTGTGTGTGTGTGTGTGTGTGTGTGTGTGTGTGTGTGTGTGCATGCCTGCGCACTTGTTTGCTTATACTATATGTCGCTCTATGGGTCTAATCTCGTTGAGCTAGGGCAGGACAGAAGCATTCAGATCATAGTAACTCCAAATGTACAGGAAAGAACATAATGGGATAAATATCCATTCAGGATGCAGACAGAGAGCTAAATGATGTCATATGCATGACATAAGCTCTGCAACAGGAGCGATGCCAAATGGTTTTCTAGATCTTCCTCCGTATCGTTTCCTCTGCCATTCTTTCTCACTCTCCCTATCGTTCCTTCTCGTTCTCCACCAGGCCAAACCTCACAATAACAGCACAATGGTGCCACTGTTCTCTCTGTCCACAGATACACAACACAGCTGCACTGAGACACATGGGACTGAGACAGACACCCATCAGTTATGTCATAGAAGCACACACACGGTGAGATCCACTCACACTTCCACATGCCGTTCATTTCACAGCTGTGGCCTTTAGCACAAAACAAACAGACACATATTTCCTTTAGCTGAAAGTATTCAAGTATTAACAGCTAGGTGCTAAAACTAACACATATAAAACTTGAAAAACAACATGCATGTGTAAAGAAACATATGACAACACACACACACACACACACACACACACACACACACACACACACACACACACACACACACACACACACACACACACACACACACACACACACACACACACACACACACACACAATTATCCCAGCACTAAGCCCAGACATGAAACCGGCCACAAAGTCCAGAAGTGACACCTTAGTCCAGGATTTCATTTTGTGAAATGGCGTTAGAAAAACACACGATGTAGCCAGTTGTTTGGGGGGCAAATGGAGCAGACATCATAAAGGCAGGTTTTATTAGCTGTTGCTTGATTTGTTCCTGCAGCCCGTGGAGTGAGCTGCTAAATCAATGCATCCAGCTGTTCTCCCGGTCGGGCTCTCTGGACGCGCAGCAGGTGTATGGCCCACTACGCCTGGCTGTCACACACACCCGCTCACATAACAAATAATAATGGCCTCCACACACGGCCCATCCATCACCGTTATGGCCCGGCCCAGAGAGACCGCCACTCACACACTCACACAGGGGTCCCCCCGAGCACACACTCATGACATGAGGCATGTAGGTGTGCACACACAGCAGTGTGCATAAAGACACACGTTCACACACAGGTGCTGACATACATGTAGAGTACACACTTTTGCAGACGCGAAATAGATGCAAACACACAAACGCTTACACGTGCGCATACACACACACGCGCACGCGCACGCGCGGTCTGACGCAAAGGGGCTATCTATCATGGTTATGGCCCCGCTCCACTCAGAACTCTGCCTTACAGCAGGCCCGTAAACGACTTAAGCCAGTGAAGAAAAATGTTCCATTTACTATGTACACCAAATGGGACCTTTTTCTCTTCCCCTCCGCTGCTGTTGTTATAGAGGATATCTGGAGTTTTCAGACAGAGAGGGAAAAAGAGGAGATCTAATACACTTATTTATTTGGGCTTTCCAAACACAATAGTCGAATTGTGGCGGGCCAAAATCAATTAGTCTTCCAAACAGCAGGGGTCCACATCTGGTGTAACTCTAAACTAGAGGCCAGGGAGGGGTGGGGGAGGATCAGGGAAAGAGGTGAGGGATTCAGCAGGGGATGGCAGCAAACTCCACAATAATCTGAAGTGCAGAGAAAGGAGGAGGAGGAGGAGGAGAGTAGAGATGTGATATGCAGTACAGTACCTCATTATATCTGTCCAGATATAGCCCTGATCTACCATCATAGAAATACAATACATCCCTCCCTCCTTGTGTGTGACCTGCAGGATACTATCATGTTGAGACACTGGCAGGGAGAGGGACATGTCCCGATACAGATCCAAACAGCTGCTTCACAGTTGCCCTCTTTCACACTTGAAACAGTGGAGAACAGTGTGTGTGTGTGTGCGTGTGTATGTGTGTGTGTGTGAGACACATGAAAGAGTAAGGCAGCAAAAGGCATCACTAAGAAATATTCAGTGCCTCGTAAATCAGTGCTGTACTGGTGCATAGCTTTAACAGAACCAGACACATGTACAACTGTGTGTGTGTGTGTGTGTGTGTGTGTGTGTGTGTGTGTGTGTGTGTGTGTGTGTGTGTGTGTGTGTGTGTGTGTGTGTGTGTGTGTGTGTGTGTGTGTGTGTGTGTGTGTGTGTGTGTGTGTGGCTGAGAATGTGTGTCTCATTCTGTTAGAGACAAAATCAGACAAAGTACCCACTATTCTGTCCTATAGGGACAGTCACATAATGTAACCTAATTGTAATCCGATCAAGTGTTGGCAGGTCGTTGACATTCATCATGGTAAAGCCATGTTCCAATTCTCTGACTGTGAAGGTTGTTGGGTTGCCGTTGGGTTGCATAGATACTACCCATGGTGCAATGGACCCTGTTGGTTGTCCAACGAAGGTCTTGAACTGACTAGAAAACCTTTAGGAGCCCCTGTCACTATGCACTTCCTTCTTCTATGGACCTGTGTTTAAGACGGTACTTCAGGTGTGCAGTTTTTGTTCTATGCAATGCGACCCTGTTAGGCATGGTCAACGGATGTCGGAGAAACAGGTCATTATGAGAAGTTGTTGTTAATTTACCTACCTGATTAAATAAATCAAATAATGAATACAACACAATGGATGTGAGGTGTGAAAGTCTTGGAAAAAGATGTTCCTATTCAGGAGTTATCTATGTGTGGTTACCTACCGCTACTTCCTCCCACTAAGGAAAGCCCAGGATGTATCATTAGTTCCCATCTCAATGGTTTTTAAATAGCTTGTACTGTATATTAAAGTCATCATGATTTTTTTTTCTTACAAAAATTCCACTATTAAACATGTTGCATGTTGTACCCCTGAGAGTTAACACATTTTATGTGACATTTCATTTCCTTAACATAACAGCTCTACTCAGGTTGACTTCAACAGGGGCTCAGTTTACCCTGATATATCATCTGATATATCATCTGCCGTGAACCAGGTCAGCTGGTCTAATTAAACTACCGCTCCGGACTAGAGGAAATTGTAAAGAATGAAACAAATGACTACTGAATTAATACGGCCTCATGAGAGAATGACTGTGTGGTGTATGAGTGTGTGCATACTGTATGTGATTGGCTCTCTTTATACCCTTGTTTATTTTATTTTCAGGTGCAGCTGCCCAAGGGTAGGTGCAGTTGAAAGGGAAGCTGACGTTTTGTTTTGAAGCTTAGGCCTTTTTGGAAACCTTGGTTTTGCTAAGAAGGTATCACTTATAATGAAATGATGACTCTGAGGTCACTTTGTTAATTGTTTTGTGTTATAGCCTCTCTCCTAGTTTTGTGCTGAGCTAATGCTAACTTGATTTATGGAAACTGAAATTGGGAGAGAAATCAAATAAACGGTGAATTGTGATCTGCCTCGGACCCTCCTTCCATGTTCTTCCACTTAATCCCAAACTATAAGAACCTGTGTAGGCGTAAACCTAGGGTGATGTAGTCGGATCTATTCTACTGAATTTACTTTAGTCACAACCCCTTTCGGCCAGGGTGTGACACACACACAAAACAGTCCATTGGGAAAGTATTCAGGCCCTTGACTTTTTCCACATTTAGTTACATTACAACCTTATTCTAAAATTAATCAAATTAAAAAAGAAATCTCATCAATCTACACACAATACCCCCATAACGACAAAGCAAAAACAGGTTTTTATACATTTTATAAAAACTGAAATATACATTTACTTAAGAACTCAGACACTTTACTAAGTACTTTGTTGAATAACCTTTGGCAGCAATTACAGTCTCGAGTCTTCTTTGGTATGACGCTACAAGCTTGGCGCATATGTATTTGGGGAGTTTCTCGCTTTCTTCTCTAGAGATCCTCTCAAGCTCTGTTATGTTGGATCAGGAGCGTTGCTGCACAGCTATTTTCAGGTCTCTTCAGAATGTTTGACCGGGTTCAAGTCCGGGCTCTGGCTGGGCCACTCAAGGCCTTCAGAGACTTGTGTCGAAGCCACTCCTGCATTGTCTTGGCTGTGTGCTTAGGGTTGTTGTCCTGTTGGAAGGTGAATCTTCGCCGCAGTCTGAGGTCTTGAGTGCTCTGGAGCAGGTTTTCATCAAGGATATCTCTGTACTTTGCTCCGTTCATCTTTGCCTCGATCCTGACTAGTCTCCCAGTCCCTGCCTCTGAAAAACATCCCACAGCATGATGCTGCCACCACCATGCTTCACCGTAGGGATGGTGCCAGGTTTCCTTCAGATGTGATGCTTGGCATTCAGGCCAAAGAGTTCAGTCTTGGTTTCATCAGACCAGAGAATCTTGTTTCTCATGATCTGAGAGTCTTTTAGGTGCCTTTCAGCAAACTTTTACTGTGCCTTTTACTGAGGAGTGGCTTCCAATCCAGTCTGGCCAATCTACCATTAAGGTCTGATTGGTGGAGTGCTGCAGAGATGGCTGTCCTTCTGGAAGGTTCTTCTGGAAGGTTCTTACGTTTAAGAATGGTGGAGTTCTTGGGGACCTTCAATGCTGCAGAGTTGTTTTGATACCGTTACTCAAATCTGTGCCTCGACAGTGGGACCTTATATAGACAGGTGTATGCCTCCAAATCATGTCCAATCAATTGAATTTACCACAGGTGGACTTCAATCAAGTTGTAGAAACATCTCAAGGATGATCAATTGAAACAGGATGCACCTGAGCTCAATTTCGAGTCTCATAGCAAAGGGTCTGAATATTTATGTAAATATGGTATTTCTGTTTTTTATTTCAAAAAAACTGGTCTCGCTTTGTCATTATGGGGTATTGTGTGTTGATTGCTGTGGAATTTGTATTTATTTAATCAATTTTAGAATAACGCCGTAACGTAACAAAATGTGGAAAAAGTCAAAGGGTCTGAATACTTTCTGAAGGCACTGTAAGTATGTATAACTTTGTGATGGTATTTATTTGTATGTGTGGATGTGTTTATAGATGAGGGCTAAAAGGATCATGTTTGCTGACTTTTTAGCCTGGTACACACTAAAATATATTTTAAGTGAATTTATAAGACGTCTCGTTTTCCCATCAGTGCACTGCAGTCTCCAGACAGTGGCTATCATCACCTACCTTCTAATCTACAGGCTGGTTCTTAACCAAGTATCTATAAGGACAACACTAATCCCTGCACTCTCACTGCTTCCTCTGTCTCTCCCGCTAGTTTCCTGTCTATTTCTGCTGCTGCGACTCATCTGCTCCTGAGACTCTCAAGTTCTACCTGTATGTCTTTCCATTAATCACAGGGACCAGTTTTATGCCATGGAGCGGAGGAGAAGGAGAAGGAGAAGGAGAAGGAGAGGGAGTTGAGGGAGGTGAGGGAAGTGAAGGGGAGAGGATGAGGGAGGTGAGGAAAAGAGAAGTGGAGATGCTAATCCCCATAAATCTCCCCCATGCCATAGTCAGAGAAGAAGGGGAGCTATGGGAGACCTTGAGGCATTTGCCCATCCGTGGCGCTGTCCCTCTCCTCTTCCTCTCCGTCTTCATCACAACAGACAGGGTGTATATATATCGATGGGGAATGTGGGGGCAGGGTTGTCCAGGGACAGGGATACCTAGGCATTTTCTGAGAGGGACCAAGGGACGGTTGTAAATTAGCAAGGAGGATACTTGAGTTATTTTACCTAATAATTCTTACAGTATAAAGAAAAAGAGCTAGTACACTTGCCAAGGCAACCCCAAATAATTTGTCTTTCCTACACCTAAAAACTTGAAGTAATGTTTTTAAAAGAGGACAATTATGAAAAGATCCTGTACATCAAACAAACTGGAGACTATTTACGATTGAACTGTATGCACATTATAAAACACACAGCTGGCATAGCCATTCTGACTCACATAGCAATTACAGTGAATCAAAACGGGTTCTCTTGTTTTCAGTGCCACTAATGACTCAGTTAATGTACCTGTTAACAATGTCTTCAGTTGACCTCTATCACATAAAAGCCATAACCTACAGTACTTGCTGAGAATTAGTGTTTTAATAGGATATAGGGCCATTATTGGATCTCTTTGTTCGCTTGTGTAATTCAGATTATTGTACTGTATGTGCTCATCTCTCATCTCTCTGGGTATCCAGCATAACCTCCGTCTCCTTCTCTTCTTGGTGAGGGACACCTAGGTCAAATACATGTTAATGTAAGAGCAGATGCTGGGAGATGAGAAGAAAGTATAAGGAGTGAATATTTAATGAATCAACAGACAGGAAACAAAACATGAACAGTGTCTGGACAAGGGACACATACCGACATTAATGCTGACTCGGGAAAGAAACTGAGGAGGTGACAGATACAGGGGAGGTAATTAATAACGTGATGGAGTCCAGGTGAGTCCGATGAAGCACTGTTGCTCTTAACAATGGCAACAGGTGTGCGTAATGATAAGCAGCCTGGCGAACTCGAGCGCCAGAGAGGGAGATCAGGAGAAGACGTGACAGTCAAATACTTTAGAATGCTTGAGCTGTGCACTATTTAGCTTGTCCTGTACAATGGAAAGTAATGAATAGTCCCAAAATTGCAAGCTAAATCAAGCGCACCTCAAGTATTAGGCAGATGTGTAAACTAGGTGTCACGATCGTCTTGATAAGAGAGAGAGGACCAAGGCGCAGCGCGTGAAAAATACATCTTCTTTTAATGAAGGAAAAAAACAAACACTTACAAAATGAACAAAACAAACGATCGTGAAGCTAAACAGAACTAAGTGCACACATGCAACATAGACCATAGACAATTACCCACAAACACATGATGCCCATGGCTGCCTTAAATATGGCTCCCAATCAGAGACAAATGAAGGACATCTGTCTCTGATTGAGAACCACTCAGGCAACCATAGACATACCTAGAAACATTCACTGAACACAAACCCATACACTAAACCCAACACCCCCTTTACCATATAACCACCCAAGACGAGACAAAACACAAACATTCCCCATGTCACACCCTGACCTAACTAAAATAAATAATGAAAACAAAGATAACTAAGGCCAGGGTGTGACAGTACCCCCCCCCCCAAAGGTGCGGACTCCGAACGCACAACCTGACATAGAAGGGGAGGGTCCGGGGTGGGCCTTAATATGGCGGTGGCTCGGGTGCGGGACGTGGCCCCCACTCCACCATTGTCAATACCCGCTTTGGTGGCGCCTCTGGAGCGGCGACCCTTGTAGAAAGTCCCGGACTGAAGACCATCCCAGAGGGCGCCACCGGACGGATGGGTAGCTCCGGACTGAGGGGTAGCTCCGGACTGAGGGGTAGCTCCGGACTGAGGGGTAGCTCCGGACTGAGGGACGGCAGCTCCGGACTGAGGGACGGCAGCTCCGGACTGAGGGACGGCAGCTCCGGGCTGAGGGACGGCAGCTCCGGGCTGAGGGACGGCAGCTCCGGGCTGGCTGACGGATCTGGCTGCTCATGGCTGGCTGACGGATCTGGCTGCTCATGGCTGGCTGACGGATCTGGCTGCTCATGGCTGGCTGACGGATCTGGCTGCTCATGGCTGGCTGACGGATCTGGCTGCTCATGGCTGGCTGACGGATCTGGCTGCTCATGGCTGGCTGACGGATCTGGCTGCTCCTGGCTGGTTGGCGGCTCTGGCAGATCCTGGCTGGTTGGCGGCTCTGGCAGATCCTGGCTGGTTGGCGGCTCTGGCAGATCCTGGCTGGTTGGCGGCTCTGGCAGATCCTGGCTGGTTGGCGGCTCTGGCAGATCCTGGCTGGTTGGCGGCTCTGGCAGATCCTGGCTGGTTGGCGGCTCTGGCAGATCCTGGCTGGTTGGCGGCTCTGGCAGATCCTGGCTGACTGGCGGCTCTGGCAGATCCTGGCTGACGAACGGCTCTGACGGCTCGGGACAGACGGGCGGCTCTAATGGCTCGGGACAGACGGATGGCTCAGATGGCGCTGGGCAGACGGATGGCTCAGATTGCGCTGGGCAGACGGATGGCTCAGATGGCGCTGGACAGACGGATGGCTCAGATGGCGCTGGGCAGACGGATGGCTCAGATGGCGCTGGGCAGACGGATGGCTCAGATGGCGCTGGGCAGACGGATGGCTCAGATGGCGCTGGGCAGACGGATGGCTCAGATGGGGCTGGGCAGACGGGCAGTTCAGGCGCCGCTGGGCAGACGGCAGACTCTGGCCGGCTGAGGCGCACTGTAGGCCTGGTGCGTGGTGCCGGAACTGGTGGTACCGGGCTGGGGACACGCACCTGAAGGCTAGTGCGGGGAGAAGGAATAGGGCATACTGGACCCTGGAGACGCACATTTGGCCTAGTGCGTGGTGCCGGCACTGGTGGTACCGGGCTGGGGACACGCATCTCAGGGCTAGTGCGGGGAGCAGCAACAGGACGCACAGGACTCTGGGGACACACAGGAGGCTTGGTGCGTGGTGTAGGCACTGGTGGTAATGGGCTGGAGACACGCACCATAGGGCTAGTGCGTGGAGGAGGCACTGGTGGTACTGGGCTGGGGCGGGGAGGTGGCGCCGGAATTACCGGACCGTGCAGGTGTACTGGCTCCCTTGAGCACTGAGCCTGTCCAACCTTACCTGGTTGTATGCTCCCCGTCGCCCGACCAGTGCGGGGAGGTGGAATAACCCGCACCGGGCTATGTAGGCGAACCGGGGACACCATGCGTAAGGCTGGTGCCATGTAAGCCGGCCCGAGGAGACGCACTGGAGACCAGACGCGTTGAGCCGGCTTCATGGCACCTGGCTCAATGCTCAATCTAGCCCGGCCGATACGTGGAGCTGGAATGTACCGAACCGGGCTATGCACGCATACAGGAGACACCATGCGCTCTACTGCGTAACACGGTGTCTGCCCGTACTCTCGCTCTCCACGGTAAGTACAGGGAGTAGGCGCAGGTCTCCTACCTGACTTCGCCACACTCCCTTTAAGCCCCCCCCCCCAAGAAATTTTTGGGTTGTACTCACGGGCTTCCAGCCTTGCTTCCGTGCTGCCTCCTCATATCGCCTCCTCTCGGCTTTAGCTGCCTCCAGCTCTTCACGAGGGAGGCGATATTCTCCCGGTTGTGCCCAAGGTCCCTTTCCATCCAATATCTCCTCCCATGTCCATGAATCCTGTGTAGGTGGGTCCTGTTGCTGTTTCACACGCCGCTTGGTCCGATTCAGGTGGGTAATTCTGTCACGATCGTCTTGATAAGAGAGAGGACCAAGGCGCAGCGCGTGAAAAATACATCTTCTTTTAATGAAGGAAAAAAACAAACACTTACAAAATGAACAAAACAAACGTGACGCTAAACAGAACTAAGTGCACACATGCAACATAGACCATAGACAATTACCCACAAACACATGATGCCCAAATATGGCTCCCAATCAGAGACAAATGAAGGACATCTGTCTCTGATTGAGAACCACTCAGGCAACCATAGACATACCTAGAAACATTCACTGAACACAAACCCATACACTAAACCCAACACCCCCTTTACCATATAACCACCCAAGACGAGACAAAACACAAACATTCCCCATGTCACACCCTGACCTAACTAAAATAAATAATGAAAACAAAGATAACTAAGGCCAGGGTGTGACACTAGGTCTACTGTGGAATTTCCCAGTCTGATCCGCAGACAGCAAGATACTGTTATATTTTTGTGCAGAGCCATTGATGAATGTACACTGTTAAACTTCTTATGGCCTGGGGCAGTATTGAGTAGCTTGGATGAATAAGGTGCCCAGAGTAAACTGCCTGCTACTCAGTCCCAGAAGCTAAGATATGCATATTATTAGTAGATTTGGATAGAAAACACTCTGAAGTTTCTAAAACTGTTTGAATGATGTATGTGAGTATAACATAACTCATATGGCAGGCAAAAACCTGAGAAAAAATTAAACCAGGAAGGTGGAAATCTGAGGTTTGTAGGTTTGCCTATCCAATATACAGTGTCTTTGGGGTCATATTGCACTTCCTAAGGCTTCCACTAGATGTCAACAGTCTTTAGAACCTTGTTTGATGCTTCTACTGTGAAGAATGAGGGAAGGAGAGCTCTTTGAGTCAGGTGTCTGGCATGAGCTGACCACGCGCGCTCCCGTGAGAGCGACCTGCGTTCCATCGCATTTCTGAAGACAAAGGAATTCTCCGGTTGAAACATTATTGAAGATTTATGTTAAAAACATCCTAAAGATTGATTCTATACATCGTTTGACATGTTTCTATGAACCGTAATGGAATTTTTTGACTTTGTCTGGAGCTAGTGCCTGCGCATTTGGATTACTGTACTAAACGCGTGAACAAAAAGGAGGTATTTGGACATAAATTATGGACGTTATCGAACAAAACAAACATTTATTGTGTAACTGGTATTCCTGGGAGTGCATTCTGATGAAGATCATCAAAGGTAAGTGAATATTTATAATACTATTTCTGGCTTCTGTTGACTCCACAACATGGCAGATATCTGTATGGCTTGTTTGGGCTCTGAGCGCTGTACTCAGATTATAGCATGGTGTGCTTTTTCCGTAAAGTTTTTTTGAAATCTGTCACAGCGGTTGCATTAAGGAGTATTTCTGTAAATTGATGTGGCTCTCTGCAAAATCACTGGATGTTTTGGAGGCAAAACATTACTGAACATAACGCGCCAATGTAAACTAAGATTTTTGGATATAAATATGAACTTTATCGAACAAAACATACATGTATTGTGTAACATGAAGTCCTATGAGTGTCATCTGATGAAGATCATCAAAGGTTAGTGATTAATTTTAACTCTATTTCTGCTTTTTGTGACTCCTCTCTTTGGCTGGAAAAATGGCTGTGTTTTATGTGACTAGGTACTGACCTAACATAATCGTTTGGTGTGCTGTCGTCGTAAAGCCTTTTTAAAATCGGAAACTGTGGCTGGATTTACAACAAGTTTATCTTTAAAATGGTGTAAAATACTTGTATGTTTGAGGAATTTTAATTATGAGATTTCTGTTGTTTGAATTTGGCGCCCTGCACTTTCACTGGCTGTTGTCAAGTCGATCCCGTTAACGGGATCTCAGCCATAAGAAGGGGTAAGTACACATGTGAGATGAAAAAGTCTGGAATCCGAAAATATAGCAAACAATTACTCGTGACAGGTTAATTATAGATCTTTGTTAACATTTTAGAAAGTAAAATTAGGTAGGCCTATATTTTCTGAGAGGGTAGTTACATGTAGTTCAAGATGATTTCCAGCATATGACATATTTGTGCCTGTATCTGTTGTGTATATTTAGATCAGTAAAGCCTATTCTTTGGCCCCTTTTATGGTATCATTCCTTGTCTCACCTGTCTCCAGGAAGATAGTGTTATGATGCAAAGTACAGTAACTTTAATACAAACTCAGAATAAAAACAATGGTTGACCAAAATATTATACAAATTATACTGTAATGTGGATAATACTTCCTAGAAAGCTAACAGAAATATGAGGTAACAAGCCAAATGAAATTCCTAATTTGATATAAAATGTAATTACTCCTAATCAATAAAAGCTACATATTCAATTTCATTATTATGAGCTGTGGTAGCCCTTTACTCCTAGTAACATGAGCACACCTGGCCAAACTATATATCCAGACTGACCAGAGCCTTGACAAGAGTCACTAGACTCAATGTCACAAGAGAACACATTTCAACCTTGCTTGTTAGGGAGATGTAGTTGCAGAATTGAAGAACAGAGAATTCCCACACAAATTGAACACCACTGGGCTTTATGAGCTGATCTACTCCTGTAAAGCCTTACAAGACAGAAAACTGTCATGAGAGTTAAGTGGTCAATGACTTATCTTAACAGCAAAGTGATACAGCTCTGTTGGCAGACAAAGATAAGTCTAAGGTTTAGGGATGATAAGGAACCCGTTCTGGCTTGGGGGAGAAAGTGAGAGGAAGCATTTTATTCAATAGGCATGACAAAGCACATACATTTGTAAAAGCCAGAGGTCTGTTAGCTAGCGGCTGGCACAGCTACAGTAACAACATTAAAGTGTCTGACACAAAGTGATGTGTGCACACAAAACTTCAAAGACAACTGTTTTGCCGGTAGCAGCACATTTTGAAGAAGGATTTACTTGCAATAATATACGACATGACCAAAAGTATGTGTCAAGGTTTCAGGCTTGTAACTTCCAGAACGAGGAAGAATTTTGAGTTTTAGTACTGGGAGTCAGAGTTGGAAATTAGTCTGTGCGCGAGCGACGAAGAGGACGCATACCTGCTAATTTTGCTTTTCTATTGAACATACTTCTTTCAGTACAAAATATTATAGTTTAATTACATTTTAGGGTACGTGAGGATTAAATAGAAACATATTTTGACTTGTTTTAACAAAGTTTAGCGGTAGCTTTTTGGATTCCTTTCTCTGCATGTTGAACGAGTGGATTACTCAAATCGATGGCGCCAACTAAACTGACTTTTTGGGATACAAAGAAGGATTTTATCTAACAAAACGACCATGCATGTTGTAGCTGGGACCCTTTGGATTGCAAATCAGAGGAAGATTTTCTAAAAGTAAGTTAAAATTTAATCTATTTGTGATTTTATGAAGCCTGTGCTGGTTGAAAAATATTTTGATGTGGGGCGCCATCCTCAAACAATCGCATGGCATGCTTTCGCTGTAAAGCCTATTGTAAGTCGGACAATGCAGTTAGATGAACGAGACTTTAAGCTTTTAACCGATATAAGACAATTGTATGTACCTAAATGTTTAATATCCATAATTTTTATGATTATTTATTTGAATTGCGCGCCCTCCAATTTCACCGGAAGTTGTCAAAAGGTGTCCCGCTGGCGGGACGCCTAGCCCTAAGAAGGTGTCTTGTCATACCATGTAATGGTTGCTGCATCCATTCATTCACTGAGTCCATCCATCAAAATTATTATTAATTTTCAGTTATTTGATAACCTAAAGCAGGGCTACTTTTGAATGCCAGAGCGTGTAAGTGGCCAAGTGTGGAGCGAGCAGCAGGGCATAATTAGAGCATATTAAAAAAAAATTGTTAGCCTTCTCTCCCGCACCAATTTTGCTCTGGGACTGCTCAGCCACAAGCTCTGGGCATGCTCTGCCTAGCATTTTTAATTTCCTTTATCACCATTCTTTTAATTAGGCAAATTCGGTTGTAATGATTAAGCCTACCCCACCCACAGTAGCCTATATCAAGTTTATTTAATATAGCCCTTCGTACATCAGCTAATATCTCGAAGTGCTGTACAGAAACCCAGCCTAAAACCCCAAACAGCAAGCAATGCAGGTGTAGAAGCACGGTGGCTAGGAAAACCTCCCTAGAAAGGCCAAAACCTAGGAAGAAACCTAGAGATGAACCAGGCTATGAGGGGTGGCCAATCCTCTTCTGGCTGTGCCGGGTGGAGATTATAACAGAACATGGCCAAGATGTTCAAATGTTCATAAATGACCAGCATGGTCAAATAATAATAATCACAGTAGTTATCGAGGGTGTAGCAAGTCAGCACCTCAGGAGTAAATGTCAGTTGGCTTTTCATAGCCGATCATTAAGAGTATCTCTACCGCTCCTGCGGTCTCTAGAGAGTTGAAAACAGCAGGTCTGGGACAGGTAGCACGTCCGGTGGACAGGTCAGGGTTCCATAGCCGCAGGCAGAACAGTTGAAACTGGAACAGCAGCAAGGCCAGGTGGACTGGGGACAGCAAGGAGTCATCATGCCCGGTAGTCCTGACGCATGGTCCTAGGGCTCAGGTCCTCCGAGAGAGAGAAAGAAAGAGAGAAGGAGAGAATTAGAGAGAGCATACTTAAATTCACACAGGACACCGGATAAGACAGAAGTACTCCAGATATAACCAACTGACCCTAGCCCCCCGACACATAAACTACTGCAGCATAAATACTGGAGGCTGAGACAGGAGGGGTCAGGAGACACTGTGGCCCCATCCGATGATAACCCCGGACAGGGCCAAACAGGAAGGATATAACCCCACCCACTTTGCCAAAGCACAGCCCCCGCACCACTAGAGGGATATCTTCAACCACCAACTTACAATCCTGAGACAAGGCCGAGTATAGCCCACAAAGATCTCCACCACAGCACAAACCAAGGGGGGCGCCAACCCAGACAGGAAGATCACGTCAGTAACTCAACCCACTCAAGTGACGCACCCCTCCTAGGGACGGCATGAAAGAGCACCAGTAAGCCAGTGACTCAGCCCCTGTAATAGGGTTAGAGGCAGAGAATCCCAGTGGAGAAAGAGAAACCGGCCAGGCAGAGACAGCAAGGGCGGTTCGTTGCCCCAGAGCCTTTCCGTTCACCTTCACACTCCTGGGCCAGACTACACTCAATCATATGACCTACTGAAGAGATAAGTCTTCAGTAAAGACTTAAAGGTTGAGACTGAGTCTGCGTCTCTCACATGGGTAGGCAGACCATTCCATAAAAATGGAGATCTATAGGAGAAAGCCCTGCCTCCAGCTGTTTGCTTAGAAATTCTAGGGACAATTAGGAGGCCTGTGTCTTGTGACCGTAGCGTACGTGTAGGTATGTACGGCAGGACCAACTCGGAAAGATAGGTAGGAGCAAGCCCATGTAACGCTTTATAGGTTAACAGTAAAACCTTGAAATCAGCCCTTGCCTTAACAGGAAGCCAGTGTAGGGAAGCTAGCACTGGAGTAATATGATCAAATTTCTTGGTTCTAGTCAGGATTCTAGCAGCCGTATTTAGCACTAACTGAAGTTTATTTAGTGCTTTATCCGGGTAGCCGGAAAGTAAAGCATTGCAGTAGTCCAACCTAGAAGTAACAAAAGCATGGATTAATTTTTCTGCATCATTTTTGGACAGATCATTTCTGATTTTTGCAATGTTACGTAGATGGAAAAAAGCTGTCCTTGAAACAGTCTTGATATGTTCGTCAAAAGAGAGATCAGGGTCCAGAGTAGGGTCAGGGTCAGGGTCAATGAAACATGGTGAAGCCCCAAAATTGCCCTCACTAGAAGCCTGTGTTTCAGACATAAGGAAGTGGATGGCTGAAAACTTTCTACTTTTAAACTCGGACAAAACAGAGATGCTTGTTCTAGGTCCCAAGAAACAAAGAGATCTTCTGTTAAATCTGACAATTAATCTTGATGGTTGTAAATTAGTCTCAAATAAAACTGTGAAGGACCTCGGACCCTGATGACCTTTTAATGGCGTCAGACCGAGGCTCTGCATCTGTCCTCGTGCTAATAGACCTTAGTGCTGCCTTTGATACCATCGATCACCACATTCTTTTGGAGAGACTGGAAACCCAAATTGGTCTACACGGACAAGTTCTGGCCTGGTTTAGATCTTATCTGTCGGAAAGATATCAGTTTGTCTCTGTGAATGGTTTGTCCTTTGACAAATCAACTGTACATTTCGGTGTTCCTCAAGGTTCCGTTTTAGGACCACTATTGTTTTCACTATATATTTTACCTCTTGGGGATGTCATTCGAAAACATAATGTTAACTTTCACTGCTATGCGGATTTACTGCTATGCATGTTTCATTGAAATGTACAGCTGTGTGTCATCCACATAGCAGTGAAAGTTAACATCATTCACAGAGACAAACTGATATCTTTCCGACAGATAAGATCTAAACCAGGCCAGAACTTGTCCGTGTAGACCAATTTGGGTTTCCAGTCTCTCCAAAAGAATGTGGTGATCGATGGTATCAAAGGCAGCAATAAGGTCTATTAGCACGAGGACAGATGCAGAGCCTCGGTCTGACGCCATTAAAAGGTCATTTACCACCTTCACAAGTGCAGTCTCAGTGCTATGATGGGGTCTAAAACCAGACTGAAGCATTTCGTATAGATTGTTTGTCTTCAGGAAGGCAGTGAGTTGCTGTGCAACAGCTTTTTCATTTTTTTTTGAGAGGAATGGAAGATTCGATATAGGCCGATAGTTTTTTATATTTTCTGGGTCAAGGTTTGGCTTTTTCAAGAGAGGCTTTATTACTGCCACTTTTAGTGAGTTTGGTACACATCCGGTGGATAGAGAGCCGTTTATTATGTTCAACATAGGAGGGCCAAGCACATGAAGCAGCTCTTTCAGTAGTTTAGTTGGAATAGGATCCAGTATGCAGCCTGAAGGTTTAGAGGCCATGATTATTTTCATCATTGTGTCAAGAGATATAGTACTAAAACACTTAAGTGTCTCTCTTGATCCTAGGTCCTGGCAGAGTTGTGCAGACTCAGGACAGCTGAGCTTTGGAGGAATACGCAGATTTAAAGAGGAGTCCGTGATTTGCTTTCTAATGATCATGATCTTTTTCTCAAAGAAGTTCATGAATTTATTACTGCTGAAGTGAAAGCCATCCTCACTTGGGGAATGCTGCTTTTTAGTTAGCTTTGCAACAGTATCAAAAATAAATGTTGGATTGTTCTTATTTTCCTCAATTAAGTTGGAAAAGTAGGATGATCGAGCAGCAGTGAGGGCTCTTCGATACTGCACGGTACTGTCTTTCCAAGCTAGTCGGAAGACCTCCAGTTTGGTGTGGCGCCATTTCCGTTCCAATTTTCTGGAAGCTTGCTTCAGAGCTCGGGTATTTTCTGTATACCAGGGAGCTAGTTTCTTATGACAAATGTTTTTAGTTTTTAGGGGTGCAACTGCATCAAGGGTATTGCGCAAGGTTAAATCGAGTTCCTCAGTTAGGTGGTTAACCTGTTTGGGCTGCAGGGGCAGTATTGAGTAGCCGGATAAAAGGTGCCCATTTCAAACGGCCTCGTACTCAATTCTTGCTCGTACAATATGCATATTATTATTACTATTGGATAGAAAACACTCTGTAGCTTCTATAACCGTTGGAATTATGTCTCTGAGTGAAACAGAACTCATTCTACAGCACTTTTCCTGACAGGGAGTGAGATTTCAGAAATCTTGGCCCCTGGTCCCAGGTCAGTTTTAAGGTCCCTGTAAATGCTATGAGGATACAAACACTGCCTACGCCTTCCTCTAGATGTCAGTAAGAGGTGACAATTTGAATGGAGTCGATTGCGCAATCAGGGCCTGTATAAAAGAGCCCAAGGCGGAAGTAGCTTTCTTTTCTTCCTGCGCCTGACGCACGATGGACGTCGGACTGGCTCTCTTTCCAAGCTTTGGTTTAGCCACTTCTAAATCGCCGGTCATGTTTTTACTCGTTATAGGTGTTAAAAACATCATAAGGTAGTTAATTTAAACCGTTTTATAGCAATTTATATCCGTTTAGTGCGATTTTGAGGCATTTCTTTGTGATGCACTTTGAACGGCTGGGCACGTTTCCAGTACATGCCGAACGTTAGTGGCCATTTCGACAGGGCAAGAGGACATCTTTCGACCAAAAGACGATTAGACCGAAGAAAGGATACATTGCCCAAGATTCTGATGGAAGATCAGCTCATAGTAAGAAATATTTAAGATGATAAATCGTTGTTCTGTAGAAAAATGTTAAACGCATATTCCGCCATTTTTTTTGGTATAGCTTCGCTTGGTGAACCCTGTATTGCACAGTAAGGATAATTTTAGAAATGTAATTCAGCGAGTGCATTAAGAACTAATTTGTCTTTCGATAGCTGTCCAACTTATATTTTTTTAGTCAAGTTTATGAATAGTTATTCATTAGACAAGATCACTGTCAAAGATGGCGCCCGACATTTTCAGGCCAGTTTTGCTACTATTCTCATTGTATAACCACGGTTTTTGTGGCTAAATATGCACATTTTCGAACAAACTCTATATGTATGTTGTAATATGATGTTACAGGAGTGTCATCGGAAGAATTCTGAGAAGGTTAGTGAAAAAATTAATATATTTTGGCGATGATAACGTTATCGCTCTCTTTGGCTTGAATCAATGCTCGGGTAACGTTTGCACATGTGGTATGCTAATATAACGATTTATTGTGTTTTCGCTGTAAAACACTTAGAAAATCGGAAATGTTGTCTGAATTCACAAGATCTGTGTCTTTTCATTGCTATGGGCTGTGTATTTTTAAGAAATGTTTTATGATGAGTAAATTGGTAATACACGTTGCTCTCTGTAGTAATTCTAGTCGCTTTGGTGAGATTTGTGATGGTGGCTGCAATGGCAAACTATGATTTATACCTGAAATATGCACATTTTTCTAACAAAACCTATGCTATACAATAAATATGTTATCAGACTGGCATCTGATGAAGTTTTTTCTTGGTTAGTGGCTATTTATATCTTTATTTGGTCGAATTTGTGATAGCACCTGATGGAGTAAGAAACTGATGGAGTTAGAAAAGTGGTGTCTTTTGCTAACGTGGTTAGCTAATAGATTTACATATTTTGTCTTCCCTGTAAAACATTTTAAAAATCGGACATGTTGGCTTGATTCACAAGATGTGTACCTTTCATATGCTGTATTGGACTTGTTAATGTGTGAAAGTTAAATATTAAAATTTTTTTTTTTTTTGAATTTCGCGCCCTGCACTTTGAGCTGGATGTTGTCATAGGTGTACCGACCTCGGGCTTGCAGCTATAAGAAGTTAACTGATTTTTGTCCTCTGACGTCCTTGGGTAGGCAGAAGGAGTCTGGAAGGGCATCAAGGAATCTTTGTGTTGTCTGAGAATTTATAGCACAACTTTTGATGCTCCTTGGTTGGGGTCTGAGCAGATTATTTGTTGCGATTGCAAACGTAATAAAATGGTGGTCCGATAGTCCAGGATTATGAGGAAAAACATTAAGATCTACAACATTTATTCCATGGGACAAAACTAGGTCCAGAGTATGACTGTGGCAGTGAGTAGGTCCAGAGACATGTTGGACAAAACCCACTGAGTCGATGATGGCTCCAAAAGCCTTTTGGAGTGGGTCTGTGGACTTTTCCATATGAATATTAAAATCACCAAAAATTAGAATATTATCTGCTATGACTACAAGGTCCGATAGGAATTCAGGGAACTCAGTGAGGAACGCTGTATATGGCCCAGGAGGCCTGTAAACAGTAGCTATAAAAAGTGATTGAGTAGGCTGCATAGATTTCATGACTAGAAGCTCAAAAGACGAAAACGTCATTTTTTTTTTTTTTGTAAATTGAAATTTGCAATCGTAAATGTTAGCAACACCTCCGCCTTTGCGGGATGCACGGGGGATATGGTCACTAATGTAACCAGGAGGTGAGGCCTCATTTAACACAGTAAATTCATCAGGCTTAAGCCATGTTTC
The DNA here is from genome assembly GCF_016432855.1 of Salvelinus namaycush. Lineage (NCBI taxonomy): Eukaryota > Metazoa > Chordata > Actinopteri > Salmoniformes > Salmonidae > Salvelinus > Salvelinus namaycush. The sequence continues at coordinate 4,871,021 of NC_052325.1, read as the reverse complement.
AGTCAGGCCAATCACATCAAGATTATGATCAGTGATTAGTTCATTGACTAAAACTGCCTTTGAAGTGAGGGATCTAACATTAAGTAGCCCTATTTTGAGATGGGAGGTATCACGATCTCTTTCAATAATGGCAGGAATGGAGGAGGTCTTTATCCTAGTGAGATTGCTAAGGCGAACACCGCCATGTTTAGTTTTGCCCAACCTAGGTCGAGGCACAGACACAGTCTCAATGGGGATAGCTGAGCTGACTACACTGACTATGCTAGTGGCAGACTCCACTAAGCTGGCAGGCTGGCTAACAGCCTGCTGCCTGGCCTGCACCCTATTTCATTGTGGAGCTAGAGGAGTTAGAGCCCTGTCTATGTTGGTAGATAAGATGAGAGCACCCCTCCAGCTAGGATGGAGTCCGTCACTCCTCAGCAGGCCAGGCTTGGTCCTGTTAGTGGGTGAGTCCCAGAAAGAGGGCCAATTATCTACAAATTCTATCTTTTGGGAGGGGCAGAAAACAGTTTTCAACCAGCGATTGAGTTGTGAGACTCTGCTGTAGAGCTCATCACTCCCCCTAACTGGGAGGGGGCCAGAGACAATTACTCGATGCCGACACATCTTTCTAGCTGATTTATACGCTGAAGCTATGTTGCGCTTGGTGACCTCTGACTGTTTCATCCTAACATCGTTGGTGCCGACGTGGATAACAATATCTCTATACTCTCTACACTCGCCAGTTTTAGCTTTAGCCAGCACCATCTTCAGATTAGCCTTAACGTCGGTAGACCCGCCCCCTGGTAAACAGTGTATGATCGCTGGGTGATTCGTTTTAAGTCTAATACTGCGGGTAATGGAGTCGCCAATGACTAGGGTTTTCAATTTGTCAGAGCTAATGGTGGGAAGCTTCGGCGTCTCTGACCCCGTAACGGGAGGAGTAGAGACAAGAGAAGACTCGGCCTCAGACTCCGACCCGCTACTTAATGGGGAAAACCGGTTGAAAGTTTCTGTCGGCTGAATGAGGACACCAGTTGAGCCTTCCTACAGCATTTCCCTCCAGAAGCCATGAGAAAGTTGTCCGGCTGCGGGGACTGTGCGGGGGGGGGGGGGGGGGGAGAGATTTATACTACTATCTGTACTTACTGGTGGCACAGACACTGTTTCATCCTTTCCTACACTGAAATTACCCTTGCCTAACGATTGCGTCTGAAGCTGGGCTTGCAGCACAGCTATCCTCGCCATAAGGCGATCGTTCTCCTGTATATTATATAGTACAGCGTACAGCGACTGCAATTAGAAGGCATAATGTTAATGTTACTACTTAGCTTCGGCTGTTGAAGGTGCTGACGAACCATGTCCAGATAAAGCGTCCGGAGTGAAAAAGTTGAATGAGGGAAAAACGTTGTGAGGGAAAAACTAAAAATATAAACGGTAATTAAAAAGTAAAAAGTAAAAGTAAAAACCATAAAGTTGTCAGCTAGCAAAGTAAGGTTGGCAACAAAACGCACAGTAACACGTCTGCAAGTTCAAATATATGTAGTTTATATTCTACTTTCTAACATTAGATATCTAGTTTCTATTTTGAAGGACTTCAAATGTATTAACGGATGTTTTAGGTAGACGATACATAGGCTACTGTAATATGTATTTTAGTTTTTCTTGGAATAGAAACACCATAATATAATCCATTTGATTAAGCTAAAATATCCTAAATAAATCGTAAATAATAAAGGCCAGCTTCTTTTCATAAATAAAAGGGAATAAATTATCTCAAACTGCAGCGGTCAAATGATTTGCGCACAGAATCAAGCACCTACAAGCTTCACATTGAGCATGGGCAACTGCCATGTAGCTAGCTAGATAATAATAATGATTATTAGAATAATAATAATAATAATATTTAATTTGTCCAGCAAATTTTCCACACTCAATGTGCATAAGGGAGAAAGCAAAACAAAAACAAGAAACAGCAACAATACATAAAAAAGTATAAAAAACAATACTTAAAAAACAATACATCACAATACATCAAACCATTGACTACTAATGCAAAACATAGACTTGAAACAGATTATGCGATCAAGCATTAAAAGTTAGCTTGAATAGGTAGGTCTTTAGTTGTGTTGTAGACAGGGAAATTAAAGATGAAATATGTCAATAGAGCATTCCAGAGCTGAGGGGCCACATGTGAGAAGGCTCTGTCACCCATGTTGGCACAAGTTTGTGGCTGGTGTGACTAGGTTGTTTAATGATGGAAGTGTGCATGCTGGGAAGTAGTTATCTAGAAGTTTGCATATGTATGTAGGTAGAGCCTTCAAGTTGGGCAGCAGAATCTTAAATGTAGTTGTATATTGAACAGTAAGCCAATTGTGATGGAATAAAACAGGGATTGTGGATTTTTTGTGTAGTTTGTGAGAGCATCCTGGCAGCTGCGTTCTGGATCATCTAGAGTTGAGACAGGAACCTTACCCTTACAGATACTACTAGGCTGGCTAGTATTTACCAGCGGTGGCAAAAAATAGTTAGGGTAGATCCCAAAATACTAATTTCAGTATTTGGGGAATTAACTTGAACTACTCAAGCATAAAAATTCTAATACATTTTGTTGTTATTGTTGTTGTTGTAGTTGCAGCCCTAGATGATTGTCACAGTTAAAAGGATGATTGAGCTTATTTTAATCTCTCTGGGTCCATACTCTTGCTTAAACCTCAGGTGTAAACCTTTTGGAACAAAAATGCTTAGTGTTAGATTTTCCCATTAGAAAACTTGTCACACTTAACCACTCTCTCTCTCTCACACACACCATCTCTCTCTCTTTCTCTCACACACACACCATCTCTCTCTCTCTCTCTCACACACACACCATCTCTCTCTCTCTCTCTCTCACACACACCATCTCTCTCTTTCTCTCTCACACACACACCATCTCTCTCTTTCTCTCTCACACACACACCATCTCTCTCTTTCTCTCTCACACACACACCATCTCTCTCTTTCTCTCACACACACCATCTCTCTCTTTCTCTCTCACACACACCATCTCTCTCTTTCTCTCTCACACACACCATCTCTCTCTTTCTCTCTCACACACACCATCTCTCTCTTTCTCTCTCACACACACACACCAAATTTGCTGGTCACCACCAGCTGACCAGGTACGGGACCTCCTATGTGTGAGAAAAACATGTATGGGCCTGATCACAGAATTACATAGAATTACTATTAATTCAATAGGATCTCTGTGGACCTAGTCGTAAAGATTTGTCTTGAATCTTTTAAAACAAATAACCTTTTATTGTGGCATAAACACAACCAGTTATGATGTTGTCATCTGATTGTCAAACGATCACTCCAAAGTGCTCCATTACTGCTACCTGCGCACGTTCATCCACTCACAACATCCACTCACAACAATTACAGCCTCCAAACAGTGGTGAATGGAAAGAGACATCGGTTACACAAAACACCAAAAAGTGTGATGACATTTGTCCATTGTCACTAGGCCAGAATTTATGCATTCACTGCTGTCCGCGCGTGTTGGTGTCGGCCACTCATCCCTGTCTTGGCAAAATGTCAGTGTTTTTGTTGAACCACATAGCATTTTAGAGTGTATACCACTCGTTTACAAGTCCATTCGCTCATTTGCGAGCCTCTCACATGTGATAATGATAAATAATGGTGTAATAGCCTACATTTTAAAATTATTTTTTAAATGTATTATTGTGATTGTAAGGCCTGGGTGTCGGAGTGTGAAGGAAAAAGCGCAGGAGCAGCAATTGCAAAACAAATGCTTTTTAATGAAACACGGACAAACTAGGCCACCCTACTAACACACTGGGTGTACACTAATAAACTACCCCAGACACGTGGGGAATGAATAATGTCCAGAAACATGAAGCACAAAACCAACACCAACTTACATACAAACAATCCCGCACAAAGAAACGTGTATGCCGGCTGATTAAATAAGCCCAACTAATTAACCCTCATACAAAACAGGTGCGCCCAATAAACACATAGGGAGGGGGAGAAAAGGATCAGTGGCAGCTAATAGGCCGGTGATGACGACCGCCGAACGCCACCCGAACGGGAAGGAGAGCCTGCCTCGATCGAAGTCGTGACAGTACCCCCCCCTCTGACGCGCGGCGCCCGCAGCGCGCCGACACCGGCCTCGAGGTCGACCCGGAGGACGAGGTGCAGGGCGATCCGGATGGAGGCGATGGAAATCCCTCAGCATAGACGGATCCAAAATGTCCCCCACCGGTACCCAGCACCTCTCCTCCGGACCGTACCCCTCCCAGTCCACGAGGTACTGCAGGCCCCTCACCCGGCGTCTCGAGTCCAGAATGGCCCGTATCTTGTATGCCGGGGTCCCCTCGATGTCCAGAGGGGGAGGAGGGACCTCCGGTACCTCACCGTCCTGCAGGGGACCAGCTACCACTGGCCTGAGGAGAGACACATGAAACGAGGGGTTAATACGATAATAGGAAGGGAGTTGTAATCGATAACACACCTTGTTTATTCTCCTCAGGACTTTGAAGGGCCCTACACACTGCGGACCCAGCTTCCGGCAGGGCAAGCGGAGGGGCAGGTTTCGGGTCGAGAGCCAGACCCTGTCCCCCGGTACAAACACGGGGGCCTCACTGCGGTGGCGGTCAGCACTCCTCTTTTGCCGTCCACTAGCTTGTTGAAGTGATTCCTGGACGGCTCTCCATGTCTCCTTGGAGCGCTGCACCCATTCCTCCACCGCAGGAGCCTCGGTCTGGCTCGGATGCCATGGTGCCAGGACCGGCTGGTACCCCAATACACACTGAAAGGGGGACACGTTAGTAGAGGAGTGGCGTAGTGAGTTCTGGGCCATTTCGGCCCAGGGAATGTATCTCGCCCACTCCCCTGGCCGGTCCTGGCAATACGACCGCAGAAACCTACCCACCTCCTGGTTCACTCTCTCCACCTGCCCATTACTCTCAGGGTGATAACCGGAGGTAAGGCTGACCGAGACCCCCAAACGCTTCATAAACACCCTCCATACTCGGGACGTGAATTGGGGGCCCCGATCAGAAACAATGTCCTCCGGCACCCCGTAGTGCCGGAAGACGTGGGTGAATAATGCCTCCGCAGTCTGTAGGGCTGTAGGAATACCGGGCAACGGGAGGAGACGACAGGACTTCGAGAACCGATCCACAATCACCAGTACCGTAGTGTTCCCCTGAGACGGGGGAAGATCGGTCAGAAAATCTACGGACAGGTGCGACCAAGGCCGTTGTAGAACGGGGAGGGGTTGTAACTTCCCTCTAGGAAGGTGCCTAGGAGCCTTACTCTGGGCGCATACCGAACAGGAGGAAACATAAACCCTAACGTCTCTCGCCAAGGTAGGCCACCAATACCTCCCCCGAAGGCTCCCCACTGTCCTCTTCACCCCAGGGTGACCCGAGGAGGGTAGAACGTGAGCCCACCGAATCAATTTGTCCCGAACACCAAGCGGCACGTATTTCCGCCCCACCGGACACTGAGGAGGAGCGGGTTCCGCCCGTAACGCCCGCTCGATGTCCGAGTCCACTTCCCACACCACTGGTGCTATCAGCCTAGAGGCGGGAAGGATGGGAGTGGGTTCGGTGGGCCGATCGTCCGAGTCGTAAAAACGGGACAGTGCATCCGCCTTTACGTTCTGGGAGCCCGGTCTATACGTTAAGGTAAACTGGAATCGGGTAAAGAACATGGCCCACCTTGCTTGACGTGGATTCAGTCTCCTAGCTGCCCGAATATACTCCAGATTCTGGTGGTCGGTCCAGATGAGAAAAGGGTGCTTAGCCCCCTCAAGCCAGTGTCTCCACACCTTCAGGGCACTGACCACTGCTAACAACTCCCGGTCCCCCACATCATAGTTACGCTCCGCTGGGCTGAGTTTCTTCGAGAAGAAAGCACAGGGGTGGAGTTTTGGTGGCGTACCAGAGCGCTGTGATAGCACGGCACCTACCCCAGCCTCGGACGCGTCCACCTCCACTATGAATGCTAGAGAGGGATCCGGATGTGCCAACACGGGCGCATCCGTGAACAGCGCCTTCAACCTGTTGAAAGCTCCGTCCGCTTTTGCTGACCACTGCAAACGCACCGGACCCCCCTTCAGCAGTGAGGTAATAGGAGCTGCCACCTGGCCAAAACCCCGAATAAACCTCCGGTAGTAGTTGGCAAAACCCAAAAACCGCTGCACCTCCTTTACCGTGGTCGGAGTCGGCCAATTACGCACGGCCTTAATGCGGTCACTCCCTACCACCACGCCCGAGGTGGAAATGCGATAACCCAGAAAAGAGACGGCTCGTTTGGAGAACACACACTTCTCAGCCTTGACATATAGGTCATGCTCCAGCAGTCTACCAAGCACCTTGCGTACCAGAGACACATGCGCGGCGTAAGTGGCTGAGTAGATCAGAATGTCATCGATATAAACAACCACTCCCTGTCCGTGCAGGTCCCTGAGAATATCGTCTACAAAGGATTGGAAAACGGCTGGAGCATTCTTTAACCCATACGGCATGACGCAGTACTCATAATGGCCCGATGTGGTACTAAATGCGGTTTTCCACTCGTCTCCTTTCCGAATACGCACCAGACTATACGCGCTCCTGAGATCCAATTTTGTGAAGAACTGCGCTCCGTGACATGATTCCATTGCCGTAGCAAACCTCCCTCCTTTTTCTTCACAAAAAAGAAACTCGAGGAGGCGGGTGAGATGGAGGACCGAATGTACCCCTGTCCCAGAGACTCAGTGACATATGTCTCCATAGCCACCGTCTCCTCTTGGGACAATGGGTACACGTGACTCTTGGGAAGCGCAGCGTCTACCTGGAGATCTATCGCACAATCCCTTCCCGGTCGATAAGGTGGTAATTTAGTCGCTTTCTTTTTACTGAAAGCGATTGCCAAATCGGCATACTCGGGGGGAATGTACACCGTGGAACCCTGGTCTGGACTTTCCACCGACGTGGCACCGATGGAAACTCCCAAACACCTTCCAGAACACTCCTTTGACCACCCCTGGAGAACCCCCTGTTTCCACGAAATTTTAGGATTGTGCCGGGCCAGCCAGGGAATCCCTAGTACCACCGGAAACGCAGGCGAATCAATAATATAAAAGCTAATACGCTCCTTATGATTCCCCTGCGTCACCATGTCCAGGGGAACCGTGGTCTCCCTGACCACCCCTGACCCTAATGGCCGGCTATCTAGGGAGTGCACGGGAAAGGGAGAATCTATCGGCACAAGCGGAACCCTTAACCTAAGAGCGAGTCCGCGATCCATAAAGTTCCCAGCTGCGCCTGAATCGACTAGCGCCCTATGCTGGGAAGAGGGGAAAAATTTAAGAAAAAAAATCAAGACAAACATGTGACTAACAGGGGGTTCTGGGTGAGTTTGGTGCTGACTCACCTGGGGTGATCGAGAAGTGTTCCGCCTGCCATCTCGACTCCCAGACGGACCCCCCCAGCACCGATCGGCCGTGTGTCCTCTCCGACCACAGCTGGTGCAGGGAGAGCCTCCTCCTCCGGTACCCCTCTGCCCAGCCCCTCCCACCTCCATCGGAATAGGAGCGGAGGGACTGGGTGGTGGAACGTACAGGACCCTCTCAGAACGCCCGTGGGCAGCCAGCAGATTGTCCAGACGGATAGACATGTCAATCAGCTCATCCAGGGAAAGAGCGGTGTCCCGACATGCTAGCTCCCTGCGGACGTCCTCCCGGAGACTACACCGGTAGTGATCAATAAGGGCCCTGTCGTTCCACCCAGATCCTGCAGCCAGGGTCCGGAACTCCAACGCGTAATCCTGGGCGCTCCTCTTCTCCTGCCTAAGGTGGAACAGTCGTTCTCCCGCCACTCGGCCCTCTGTAGGATGGTCAAATACGGCCCGAAAACGGCGGGTGAACTCTGGGTAGTGCTCCTTCGCTGAGTCTGGGCCATTCCAGACTGCGTTTGCCCACTCCAGAGCACGACCCGTGAGGCAGGAGACGAGGACACTCACCCTCTCCGCTCCCGAGGGAGTGGGTCTTACGGTGGCAAGGTACAGCTCCAGTTGGAGTAGGAACCCCTGGCACCCTGCCGCCGATCCATCATAATCCCTCGGGAGTGTCAGACGGAGAGCGCTGGAGCCGAGGGATGGAGAGTCCTGGGCTGGAGGAGCCGAAGGTGGAGAGAGGAGACCACTCCTCTCCCATCTGTCCATTCGCTCCATCATCGAATCCATCGCTGTTCCAATACGGTGGAGAACGGTGGTATGATGGAGCACCCGTTCCTCCATCGATGGGAGAGGGTTGGCCGCTGCTCCTGCTGACTCCATAGGTCAGGGTGGGTGCGGGATTCTGTAAGGCCTGGGTGTCGGAGTGTGAAGGAAAAAGCGCAGGAGCAGCAATTGCAAAACAAATGCTTTTTAATGAAACACGGACAAACTAGGCCACCCTACTAACACACTGGGTGTACACTAATAAACTACCCCAGACACGTGGGGAATGAATAATGTCCAGAAACATGAAGCACAAAACCAACACCAACTTACATACAAACAATCCCGCACAAAGAAACGTGTATGCCGGCTGATTAAATAAGCCCAACTAATTAACCCTCATACAAAACAGGTGCGCCCAATAAACACATAGGGAGGGGGAGAAAAGGATCAGTGGCAGCTAATAGGCCGGTGACGACGACCGCCGAACGCCACCCGAACGGGAAGGAGAGCCTGCCTCGGTCGAAGTCGTGACAGTGATAGACCGGTATGGCATACCCCCACTATTTATTTTGCCGGGGCGCAGTACCGTACCGTACCGGCTTAGTTTAAACCCTGCAAATAATAATGTATATTACATATATACCATAGACATGTACAGTTAACAGTACAATGTTTAACATTATTCAAATGATCTACTTCGTCACATATGTATTATTTGACTCAAGGACGAGAAGGACTTATCTTTATCCGTAAAAGCACATGGCTGTGAATGACAAAAAGGAGCAAAACGTGCCTATTGAATTTTGTCAAATAGTAAGGATGCATCATGCATTCGGAAAGTTCTACATTAGTTACGTTACAGCCTTATTCTAAAATGGATTAAATAAATAAAAAATCCTTGTTAATCTACACACAAAACCCCACAATGACAAAGCAAAAACAGGTTTTTAGGAATTTTTGTAAATAAAAAACAGAACATATTCAGGCCCTTTGCTATGAGGCTCGAAATTGAGCCCAGGTGCATCTTGTTTCCATTGATCATCCTTGAGATGTTTCTACAACTTGATTGGAGTCCACCTGTGGTAAATTCAATTGATTGGATACGATTTGGAAAGGCATACAACTATCTATATAAGGACCCACAGTTGACAGTGCATGTCAGAGAAAAAAAACAAGCCATGAGGTCAAAGGAATTGTCTGTAGAGCTCCGAGACAGGATTGTGTCAAGGCAAAGATCTGGGGAAGGGTACCAAAAAATGTCTACAGCATTGAAGGTCCCCAAGAACACAGTGGCCTCCATCATTCTTAAATGGAGGAAGTTTGGAACCACCAAGACTCTTCCTAGAGCTGGTCACACATCCAAACTGACCAATCGGGGGAGAAGTGCCTTGGTCAGGGAGGTGACCAAGAACCCGATGGTCACTCTGACAGAGCTCCAGAGTTCCTCTGTGGAGATGGGATGACCTTCCAAAAGGACAACCATCTCTGCAGCACTCTACCAATTAGGCCTTTATGGTAGAGTGGCCAGACTGTCACGCCCTGACCTTAGAGATCCGTTTTATGTCTCTATTTTGGTTTGGTCAGGGTGTGAGTTGGGGTGGGTATTCTATGTTCTATTATTTGTATTTCTATGTTTTGGCCAGGTAGGGTTCTCAATCAGGGACAGCTGTCTATCTGTCTTTGTGGGGAGGTTGACTTTGTTTATGGCACATAGCCTTTAGCTTCATGGTTTGTTTTGTAGTGTTTATTGTTTTTGTCTGCATTTCCAATAATAAAGAGAAAATGTACGCTCACCACGCTGCACCTTGGTCCTCCTCCTTCAACAGCCGTGACACAGACGGAAGAAATTCCTCAGTAAAAGGCACATGACAAACCGCTTGGATTTTGCCAAAATTCACCTAAAGGACTCTCAGACCATTAAATCTCTGGTCTGATGATACCATGATTGAACTCTTCGGCCTGAATGCCAAGCGTCACGTCTGGAGGAAACTTGGCACTATCGCTACGGTGAAGCATGGTGGTGGCAGCAGCATGCTGTGGGGATGTAGTCAGGATTGAGGGCAAGATGAATGGAGCAAAGTACAAAAAGATCCTTGATGAAAACCTGCTCCAGAACGCTAAGGACCTCAGACTGCGGCGCAGATTCACCTTCCAACAGGACAACAACCTTAAGCACACAGACAAGACAACGCAGGAGTGGCTTCGGGACAAGTCTCTGAATGTCCTTGAGTGGCCCAGCCAGAGCCCGGACTTGAACCTGATCAAACATCTCTGGAGAGACCAGAAAATAGTTGTGCAGCGATGCTCCCCATCCAACCTGACAGAGCTTGAGTTGATCTGCAGAGAAGAACCGGAGAAACTCCCCAAATACAGGTGTGCCAAGCTTGTAGCGTCATACCCAAGAAGACTTGAGGCTGTAATCGCTGCCAAAGGGTCTGAATACTTAAGTAAATGTGATTTTTCTGTTTGTTTTTTATACATTTGCAAGAATTTCTAAAAACCTGTTTTTGCTTTGTTATTATGGGGTATTGTGTGTAGATTGATGACGGAAAAAAACAATTGAATCCATTTTAGAATAAGGCTGTAACGTAACAAAATGTGGAAAAAGTGAAGGGATCTGAATACTTTCTGAATGCACTGTACGTTGGTCCAGTTGTTCCAGACCTAGAGGAACAAGTTTAACCTTTTTTGGATCTCCCTCTGGTGGCCAAGCTTACCTATTTCAAGACATTTCATTGGTTGGCGCACTACTACCATACATTTTTTGCATTGATTGATTTGTTATTTTGTTCCTGGTAATACAAGTGACTCATGTGACATGTTTTCCAATGAGAAAAGCTAACACCAAGCATTTGTTTTTTACACTTTAGGTTTAAGCAAGAGTTAATGGTCCCTTCTTGTCTGTAGATTGTTTTCAGGGTAAGGAAACATACAGTGCTTTCAGAAAGTATTCATACCCCTTGACTTACAGTGGCTTGTGAAAGTATTCACCCCCCCCTGGCATTTTTCCTATTTTGTTGCCTTGCAACCTGGAATTAAAATAGATTTTTTGGGGGGGTTGTATCATTTGATTTACACAACATGCCTACCAGTTTTAAGATGCAAAATATTTTTTTATTGTGAAAAAAAAACAAGAAATTAGATAAAAACACAGAAAACTTGAGCGTGCATAACTATTCACCCCCCCACCCCCCAAAGGCAATACTTTGTAGAGCCACCTTTTGCAGAAATTAGAGCTGCAAGTCTCTTGGGGTATGTCTCTATAAGCTTGGCACATCTAGCCACTGGGATTTTTTCCCATTCTTCAAGGCAAAACTGCTCCAGCTCCTTCAAGTTGGATGGGTTCCGCTGGTGTACAGCATCTCTAAGTCATACCACAGATTGGATTGATTGGATTGAGGTCTGGGCTTTTTCCTTGATGGCCAAAAAGCTCAATTTTAGTCTCATCTGACCAGAGTACCTTCTTCCATATGTTTGGAGAGTCTCCCACATGCCTTTATGCGAACACCAAACATGTTTGCTTATTTTTTTCTTTAAGCAATGTTTTTTTTCTGGCCACTCTTCCGTAAAGCCCAGCTCTGTGGAGTGTACGGCTTAAAGTGATCCTATGGACAGATACTTCAATGTCCGCTGTGGAGCTTTGCAGCTCCTTCAGGGTTATCTTTGGTCTCTTTGTTGTCTCTCTGATTAATGCCCTCTTTGCCTGGTCCGTGAGTTTTGGTGGGCGGCCCTATCTTGGCAGGTTTGTTGTGGTGCCATATTCGTTCAATTTTTTTATAATGGATTTAATGGTGCTCCGTGGGATGGTCAAAGTTTTATATATTTTTTTATAACCCAACCCTGATCTGTACTTCTCCACAACTTTGTCCCTGACCTGTTTGGAGAGCTCCTTGGTCTTCATGGTGCCGCTTGCTTGGTGGTGCCCCTTGCTTAGTGGTGTTGCAAACTCTGGGACCTTTCAGAACAGGTGTATATATACTGAGATCATGTGACAGATCATGTGACACTTAGATTACACACAGGTGGACTTTATGTAACTAATTATGTGACTTCTGAAGGTAATTGTTTGCACGAGATCTTATTTCGGGGCTTCATAGCGAAGGGGGTGAATACATATGCACGCACCCCTTTTCCATTTTTTTTTGTCAAATTTTTTGAAGCAAGTAATTTTTTTCATTTCACTTCACCAATTTGGACTATTTTGTGTATGTCCATTACATTAAATGAAAATAAAAATCTATTTAAATTACAGCTTGTAATGCAACAAAATAGGAAAAACGCCAAGGGGGATGAATACTTTTGCAAGGCACTGTATTCCACATTTTGTTGTGTTACAGCCTGAATTCAAAATGTATTAAATATATTTTTTTCTCAACCATCTACACACAACACACCATAATGACAAAGTGAAAACATATTTTTAGGACGTTGTTGCAAATCTGTTGAAAATACATAAGAATATGGGGTGGCAGGTAGCCTAGTGGTTAGAGCGCTGGGCCAGGAACTGAAAGGTTGCTAGATCGAATCCCTGAGCTGACAAAGTAAAAATCTGTCTTTTTGCCCCTGAACAAGGCAGTTAACCCATTGTTCCTAGCCTGTCATTGTAAATAAGAATTTGTTCTTAACTGACTTGCCTAGTTAAATAAAGGTAAAAAAAGTATTCACATCCCTGTGTCAATACTTTGTAGAAGTACCTTTGGTGGCGATTACAGCTGTGAGGCTTTTTGGGTAAGTGTGGGTAAGAGCATTGCACACCTGGATGATAAAATATTTGTCCATTATTCTTTTAAAAATTCTTCAAGCTCTGTCAAGATGATTGTTGATTTTCTCTTGTTGCCATTGATTTTCAAGCCAATATAGCCCTTTCCTGGAGTCAAATGACCAAATCGCCCTCTAGTGGCCTCATGGATGGAACGTTAATATAATATTTTTCATAATTTCATAAATAATACACTTTTTTAAAATAATGCAGAAAATCTGGTGTTTATGTCAAAAGGTTGTTTGTATTATTTCAGTCTCTGTGATGTAAATAACATGTAATATCAAAATGTAATACATTTAAACTCTATATCTGACATGGTACAGGTGGCTCATAACCAAGTGTGTGAGGTGTATACTTTTGTTTCAAAGTAGATGTGTTTAAGACTACCAGCAAACACTCTGTGTGACCCTGATTTAGCCCACTGCACTAAAAAGGTTAAGTCAAACTGTAACTAGGCCACTCAGGAACATTTAATAAAATCTTGGTAAGCAACTCCAGTAAAGATTTATTCTTGTGTTTTGGTAATTGTCCTGTTGAAAGGTGAATTAGTCTCCCAGTGTCTGGTGGAAAGCAGACTGAAACAGATTTTCCACTAGGATTCTGCCTGTGCTTAAAGTTGTGTTCTGTTTCTTTTTATCTTAAGAAACTCCCTAGTTCTTGCCGATGACAAGCATACCCATAACATGATTTAGTCACCACCATGCTTGAAAATTTGAAGTGTGGTTGGTATTCAGTGATGTGTTGTGTTGGATTTGGTTCATTTATTTGCCACATTTTTTGCAGTATTACTTAAGTGCCTTGTTGGAAACAGGATGCATGTTTTGGAATATTTGTATTCTGTACAGGCTTCCTTCTTTTCACTCTGTCATTTAGGTTAGTATTGTGGAGTAACTACAATGTTGTTAATCCATCCTCACTTTTCTCATATCACAAACATTAAACCCTGTAACTGTTTTAAAACCACCATTGGCCTCATGGTGAAATTCCTGAGCAGTTTCCTTCCTCTCCGGCAACTGAGTTAGGAAGGAGGCCTGTATCTTTGCAGTGACTGTGTGTATTGATACACTATCCCAAACCTAATTAATAACTTAACCATGCTCAAAGGGATATTCAGCGCCTGCTTCTTTTATTTTATTATACTATAAACTGTAATCTGTCCTAGTTGGTATGGCACATTTTTTACGTATCTACTGTGAAAAATACTAGGATCTGGCGAGTGTAACACAGAAATCGATGCTCTCTTGCCTGGTTGCAAAATTCTAATGGTTTGCCTGATGTAACAAAACAAGCAATGAGTTACATCCATTTGAGTTCAATAACTTTTGACAGCACCCCTTTTGATTTGAGCAAAACCTTAAATACATATTGCCCATTGTAGAAGTGCTTGGAAATGAACTTTTTGGACCTGAATGCCCAAACATTCAAGAGATAAAGGTGCTCAAAGTTGACCTATTTTGCATACCCCACCATACCATGAGCCATGCATGTCTTCATCACTGTAAAATATAAACTATTGAGATTGATATAATTTAAAAGCTTACAAACATAGTTGACAAACTATTTGATAATTTCTTGAAAAAAATGGTTTAATAATATTTATCTTTTTTTTCCATAAACGTAAATGATCCAAAAACATGTCAGCTTCATATTTGCATGTGTTGTAACTTAGTAATTTTACATCATCTGAGGTTTTGTGTTATGCCCGCCATCGTTTGAGACAAAACATACTCTTGAATATAGAGTGGGTGTCATGTTTTGGCTGATAAATGTACAAAAATGGGAATACAATTTCAACTTTCAAATGGTACCACAAAGATTGTTGGAGGTCCACACACCGAGAATGTTGACTTGAATGGATATGAATATGTTGTTTTAAATTATACTGTCAATCCCCCATAGTAAACCTATTGAAATCATAGAAATATAGATACTAGAGCAGACAATAGCAATTCAGTTGACATTCGAAGGTAGGTGGACCGTAGCCCATCTTTGAGGAAGAAATTCAAAGTTATAATTTCAATTCAATTTAAATTTCAATGGTGTATCAGCTAAATTGCAGGGGTCTGAAGGGATAGGTCCATTTTATGAATTATATGTCTATGATTGAAATTACACCCACCATGTATTCAAGAGCATGTTTGTGTCTCAAACAAAGGCGGGCACAACACAAAACCTCAGATGATGTAAAATAGGGTCTAAGCTAAAGCATTTGCGAATATGGTAAAAATCGGAGTTGGGTTTTTAGATAATTGACATTAAGGTAAGAAATGTCATAGTTTATAATATATGTAATAAATATTAAACATTTTCACTACTCTGTTTTCTAAGCTTCAACTGTTGATCTTTTTCAGTGAAGAAGACATGGATGTCTTTCATGGTATGGTGGGGTATGTAAAATGGGTCAACTTTGAGCACCTTTATCTCCTGAATGTTTTGGCATTTAGGTCCAAAAAGTCACTTTCTAACCATGGCTTCCATGGGCAAACTAAACATGTATGGAGATTTTGTTTAAATCAAAAGTAATACTGTCCAAAGTGATTGAATTCAAATGTATAGTGTAGAAAATAATTGTATGATATAAACCACTGTCTGTAAAATATATTTTCAATAACCCAAAATATTGTATTTTCAGCTGTTTAAAGCTGGCATACATAACCGACAGTAAAAAGAAAAAGTGGAACTTAAGGACGGGAAGCATAGAAGTAGTGCACTTAGAATGGATTTTCCGCTTCTCAGACTTGCTTTCACGACACCAGACCTCTGTAATTTTTCTAATTTGAAAAATTATAATAATACAAATATATATTTGGTACACAATAAAGAAAATAAATTACGGGTCAATATCTAAATACGGCTGCCAGGTTTGATCAAAGCTCAGAACGCTTATATTATTGATCTGACTGTGTTGTAATCACTCCTGGCTCTGCGAACGACTGGAATGAACAGTGGTTTGTTCGTTATGTTAGCATGCATCCCCCGGATTTGCCTCCCGGATTTGCCTTTTTAGTAGAACATTCACCGATCTCTAACACCAAACTCTGCCCTCTCGAGGCACAGGTCAAGGGCCTGAGACGTGAAATGAACTACCCTAGCTCGAGAGTGAGTCGCCTCAAGTAGGCAACTAAAGACGCTCCTGACAGTGTGTTTGCGAGATGGAAAACACTCAAAACACTATTTGTTAACCATCCTGCGACTGCTGCCTTGTCTTCAGACATCCCCCAAACAAACAAAAACCGACTCTCGGGGAACGAGTGCACAACTGGTAAATAGTCGCTTATAGATAGAGTCAGTCAGGTGGCTAGCTGCCGCATAGACTTCTATTGCAGTAACAATGAAGGGCTCTGCCCACTGGGCAAAAACTGGTTGAATCAACATGGTTGTTTATTTTTTATGTGATGACGTTGAATCAACGTGGACAATTGATTGGATTTGCAAAAAGTCATCAATTTAAGGGAATGTTGTCTTTTTTCACCCAACTTTTAACCCAAATCCAATAACATGGTGACACGTTTTTGTTGATTTCACATTGAATTCAAGTTATTTGACAGCTCAACCAAATAAATCATAACTAGATGTTGAAATGATGTCTGTGCTCAGTGGGTGACTAGTATTACTTAGCCAGCAAGAAAGATGAAGTAAGAAGCTAATGTTAAACGGAGCCTACCTCAGCAGGAGCAAAAAATAGGCTACCCAAGTTCTCATAATAACTTTGCTTTACAGTGAGTAGGCTACTGAGACAATGTATGCAGGAGAAGCAGAGGAAACACAGAGAGATATGAAGCAAGTAGAGAGAGGGGTTAGTACAGTGGTTCCCAAACTTGGTGTCGGGCCTCATGTGGGGTCCGCTGAGAAAATCTGTACTAATCTTTACAAACAAGTTAGAAAGAAGATATGTTTCAGTATGAACATCCCCACATGGCCTATTTTCCCAATCAGCCTATAAAATGTAATATACCCACTGGAGTTTATAGTATACCAATTACTCACTTTTTTTTACCACTACACCACTAAATGCTTCTTCTTAGCTTTTTCCTTTTGGCTATCAGGGTCATCAAAAGCAGTACATGGCAACTAAGTGACTGTGGATAAAACTTCAGACCTCAACGTCAGTGTTGTGGTCCAATCATTCGACCCCACTACAGGGACAGTCACAACGCTGAGCTGAAGTATTATTACTCATTACTCCTGTACCTATCCCACACAGCACCAGATTAACAACAGAACCCAGATGGAGGTATCAGCAACCACTTTTGCAATAGAGTACAGCAATGGAAGCTTCATCAGCACTCACTAAAGAACAAATGTAGTTATTTAGTGATGCCAAATGTGAGGACAGACGCTGGGAGATGAGAAGCAAGTACAGGGAGTGAATATTTAATGAATAACGGACATGGAACAAAACAAGGACAGGGTCCAGTCACAACTAAAAACACCAATATTCTTCTATATTACTTTAAACTGTGTTCTTACTCTTAACAGTTCAGAAAGTCACCACCACACCATTTCTTTAACCTCTACGGGATTGGTTTAGCTAACGTGCGCTAATGTGATTAGCATGACGTTGTAAGTAACAAGAACATTTCCCATGTCTTATATGTGCAGACATTTAAAATGTGTGTTAATCTAACTGCACTGTCCAATTTACAGTAGCTATTACAGTGAAAAAAGATCATGTTATTGTTTGAGGAGAGTGCACGACATCAAAAAACGTTTATCACGGTAACTGGTTTGATACATTCACCTCTGATAATGTACTTACATTCAGTAATCTTGCTCTGACTTGTCATCCTGAGGGTCCCAGAGATAAAAATGTAGCATATTTTGTTTGATAAAATCTATCTTTATATTCAAATGTAGGAACTGGGTTCTACAGTTTGAACCCCTGCTGTCTCTGGATCCACACCCACCTCGCCCGGCCATCTAGAAGTGTGAAAGTTAGTGTATAAGCCAATGATCCATCATGTATGACATTCCTGGGAGTGTGTAAACTTAAATGTTGTATTACCATATAATTGTTGTATGTTCTCTATAGTTATGTACTTGAAAATGTATCAATTGACCAATTTGGTACATTTGGGCAGACTTGATACAAAATATAGTCCAGTATTGCAATGCTTCACTGGATGAATCTGAAACTTTGCACACACACTGATGCCATCTAGTGGCCAAAACCTAAATTGCACCTAAACTGCAATATTATATTGTGGCCTTTCTCTTGCATTTCAAAGATGATGGAAAAAAATTAAATAGAAAACGCATGTTTTTTTAAATGTATTATCTTTTACCAGATCTACGGTGTTATATTCTCCGACACTAATTTCACATTTCCACAAACTTCAAAGTGTTTCCTTTCAAATGGTATCAATAATAGGCATATCCTTGCTTCAGGCCCTGAGCTACAGGCAGTTAGATTTGGTATGTCATTTTAGGCAAAAATTGAAAAAAAGGGTTTGATCCTTATTAACTACTAGATATTTCTATGTCTAAACCCATTATTCTATTTGTGTACCATTCACCACACTTGGCTAGTACATGGTTTGAATAACTAATGTCTTATACCCAATTAACTTAAAGGAGTTGAGGCAATCGGAGTCCAGAAACGTCTTACTTGGTTACACAATTGAATTGCTTAATTAATTCAAAAATTATTCAGTGACAGTCACAATATAACTCCCCAATACAGATCAAACAATAGACTTCAAAATAAACCAATCATTATGGCGTCATGCTCAAGCAACAGACTACAAAATACATAGAAACAACTCATTGTCATTCACCATCAAGTAAAAAACATACACATTCAATAACAGTCAATAACCGGTTCTAACCTTATACAAAGGTGGGCATATAGTGATACAGAGAGGGGTTAGATCTTCAGTCTCAATTCATTTAAATGCACCAAATACCTGTTTACGCCTATACACACAATACCCCATAATGTCAAAGTGGAATTATGTTTTTTTACAAAAAATATAAATATGAAAAGCTGAAATGTCTTGAGTCAAGAAGTACTCACCCCTTTGTTATGGCAAACCTAAATAAGTTCAGGACTAAAATGTTACTTAAAAGTCACATAATAAGTTGCATGGACTCTGTGCAATAATAGTGTTGATGTTGAATCCCTGTAAATAAGCATCCCCCACCAGGGAGGCCTAGAAGCTATGGCACACTATCTTAGTCAACTGGTACACTCCCTAGCACTAACTGTATTGTTGGACTTGCTGAGATTGTTCTGACTAAGAACTTTTTCTAGTTTGAAAATTACATTTTCATTCAACTAAAGGGAACTGCTATTGGTAGTAAAATGCACCAAATTATGCCAATCTGTATGTGGGGTTGTTTGAGAAGAATGTGGTTTTCAGCCCTAACAATCCATTCTTGCACCATATCAAGCCCTGGAAACACTCCATTGATGGCATATTCCTTCTATTCCAGGGCACAGCAGAGGACATTCAACATCTGAAATTCAGCCTCACCTTTGATGTGCATGAAACAAGTTTTCTGGACATTTTGATAAACAGGGAGGGGGTTGACTTTAGCATGGACCTATACAGGAAGCCAATGGACAGGAATTCCGTGTTACGCTGAGACAGTTTCCACTCTACACCTCTGAAAAAAAGCCTCCCTATCAGCCAATACAGTTGCATACACAATATCTGTAGTACATAGAGTGACTATGACAAACAAGCCGACTGACTGGATGAGCGTTTCAGACAGTGGGGTTACCCAGAGGAATGTCTGCATCATGACGCAAGGGACCGTTACAAAAATGTGACCCAGGATGACAACCTCACGCCCCAACCACCCAGCTCCCCTGACAAATGAGTTCAATGCTTCCTTTAATACTCCCCACTTGGTAAACAGTTCGACCACATCATTAAAAAGCACTGATCCACAACTGGAAAATACGTTTAAAGAACCCCCGTGGGTAATCTTCAGACGTGCCCCCAACATCAGTCAAATAGTGGTGAGGCCTGATCTTCCACCGGTGCCACGTACTGCAGCACCTTCCTAGACAATGATTACAGATGTGGCCGATGTACCCATAGTAACGTTACCAACAAATGCACAATGTTCAATCATCTATCAGGGGCAAGGCCATTAAGATTAAGGGCATCATTACGTGTTCCGCAAAAAACGTGGTATACCTGATGAAGAGTATTTGTGGTCTATACTATGTAGGAAAAACGAAACGAGCACTGAAAACAAGGATAGCAGAACACAGGAGTAATATCAGGACCCTTGACCAGAAAAAACCCTGTGGCTGCACATTTCATGGAGGCTCGTCACATCAGCTCTCTGAGATAGCTTACATTGGTATCGAACACGTTAAGACTACTAAGAGGGAGGAGAGGTGGAGATACTGATAATCTATTACTGAGAAGAGAATTGTATTGGAGTCACCATTTGTCCGCCATGTCTCCAAAAGGTCTGAACCAAGAGTTTGATATCAGACCATTTCTTACATGACTGTGTTAAGTTGATTTGTCATGCCATCCACGTCTCCACTTTGTCATTTTGTATGTATATATTTGATTTTCTGTAACTACTACATGTGCCCATCTCATTGGTATCAAATTATTAGAGGTACACAACACAGGAGGTTGGTAGCACCTTAATTGGGGAGGACGGGCAAGTGGTAATGGCTGGAGCGGAATAGGTGGAAAGGTATCAACAACATCAAATGCATGGTTTCCATGGTTTCCATGGTTTTCATGTGTTTGATGCCATTTCATTTGCTCCGTTCCAGCCATTATTATGAGCCGTCATCCCCTCAGCAACCTCCACCAGTACACAAGTTGTTTTTGAAATAGGTCACCGTAATTATATCTACGGCCACCGCGAATCCTGCGCATAATGGTCATATGGGCGGGTATTCCATCAATTTTTTGTTTGTTACTGTTGCCTAGGTTTTTTTACTGGGACCGATTTGTATGTATATAATCCTTTATGACCATATGTACCTCTGTGATTTAACAGTGTGCGGGCCTTCCATGAACAGTGTGTGTTTAACATGATTTTTGAATGACTACCTCATCTCTGTACCCCCACACATACAATTATCTTTAAGGTCCCTCAGTCGAGCAGTGAATTTCAAACACAGATTCAACCACAAAGACCAGGGAGGTTTTCCAATGCGTCGCAAAGAAGGGCTTTATCTACCCCCCCAAAGAAGGGCTTTATCTACCCCCCCAAAGAAGGGCTTTATCTACCCCCCCAAAGAAGGGCTTTATCTACCCCCCCAAAGAAGGGCTTTATCTACGCCCCCAAAGAAGGGTAGATAAAAAATTAAAAAAGTATATTATTTATTTATTTATTTTATTTAACCTTTATTTAACTAGGCAAGTCAGTCAAGAACAAATTCTTATTTACAATGAAGGCCTATCCCGGCCAAACCCGGACGACGCTGGGCCAATTGTGCGCCGCCCTATGGGACTCCCAATCACAGCGGATGTGATACAGCCTGGATAGATGGGTAATAAAAAAACAGACATTAATTATCCCTTTGAGCATGGTGAAGTTATTAATTACACTTTAGATGGTTTATCAATACACACAGTCACTACAAAGATACAGGCCTCCTTCCAAACTCAGTTGCTGAAGAGGAAGTAAACCGCTCAGGGATTTCACCATGAGGCCAATGGTGACTTTAAAACAGTTACAGAGTTTAATGACTGTGACAAATATATATATAGGAGAAAACTGAGGATGGATCAACAACATTGAAGTTACTTCACAATACTAACATATATGACAGAGTGAAAAGAAGGAAGCCTGTACAGAATAAAAAATATTCCAAAACATGCATCCTGTTTGCAACAAGGCACTAAAGTAATACTGCAAAAAATGTGGCTAATTACACAACAACATAGGTATACATTTATGAAATGGTCATTAACTTTAACTTGTTTTAAACTTTAAAAACATTTATACATTGGGGTGCTCGTGAATATAGCTACCCAAAGCTCATCACCATCACAGACTCATCCCAAAGTGCATTTTTAACCATCCCAAACTAAAAATGAACCATCCCAAATTAAAATACTTTTTTTATTTTTAGATTTTGACATGCCAACCTGGTTCTACTCTAGTTCCTAGGTCATTCACAGTAATTTAAAAGGATAATAAGAGTACTACTGAAATAGATAAATGGGGCTGTCAACTGAGCCAGAAATTCATATGAAAAAATGTGCCTCTAAAAAGGTCAACATTGGAATAATATTGAAATCTATTTTGCATAAATTTACAGGTAACTGACAAAATGAAGGAAACACTTGAGTAAATGAGGGATACAAAGTATATTGAAGCAGGTACTTCCACACAGGTGTGGTTCCTAAGTTAATTAAGCAATTAACATCCCATAATACTAAGGATGATGTAGGATAAAAATGCCTAGTTGCCCATTTTTTAGGCCACCAAGGCCGGAAGAAAATATCTCAGGGGTCTCAAAGGAGCATAGGGGATGTAAAGGGTGTGTGTGTGTGTGTGTGTGTGTGTGTGTGTGTGTGTGTGTGTGTGTGTGTGTGTGTGTGTGTGTGTGTGTGTGTGTGTGTGTGTGTGTGTGTGTGTGTGTGTGTGTGTGTGTGTGTGTTTGTCAGTCACCAGATCTCAACACAATTGAACACTTATGGGAGATTCTGGAGTGGCACCTAAGACCTCTCAAAGTGTAGCCTAGGTGATATGTCCACACCGATGCTGCCATTTTTGTATTTTATCCCCTTTATTTCCCCAATTTCGATTTTGTCTCATTGCTGCAACTTCCCAATTTGCTCGGGAGGCAACGGTCAAGTCATGTGTCCTCCGAAACATGACCCACCAAACCACGCTTCTTAATACCTGCCTGCTTAACCCGGAAGCCAGCAGCACCAATGAGGAAACACCTTTCAACTGAAAACCGAGGTCAGCCTGCAGGTGCCCGGCCCGTCACAAGGATTCGCTAGAGTTAGTAAAGCCCTCCCGGCCAAACCTTCCTCTCCCCTAACACGGACGATGCTGGGCTCCGCCCTATGGGACTCCCGATCACGGTCAAATGTGATATAGCCCGGGATCGAACAAAGGTCTGTAGTGACAGGAGTAATACAGTACAGTACTGTATTCTTAAGGACAACGTTCTAAAATGTACAATTATCTGGGCATTTTAGCCATTCATTTGACTTGTGTTATCCAGAGGGACTTAACATACGTTTATGAGTGGCCACTCGGGAGGCCATAGCCAAACTTCTAAATACATAAATATAGGCAAAACGCCAGTTATGAAGGACAAATACAGTATATTGTAGGATAATTAATATTAACATCTAAAGGCTTGATTCTGTTCACGTACTCGAGGCACAAGAGCACAGAGAAAGGCCAGCCAGTGCCTGTTGCGCACAGCACAAGCCACACACCTTGCAATCTGAGCAAAGGCAGTAAGCATTTTGAAACTATTTAACCATAAACAGAACTTAATTGATTAAAGAACCCAAAGGTTTTATGTCTTTTTATGAGATATGTCTTAGGCCTACCTTGTTTCGAAGTAGCCTAGCCTGGACAAAATCAGATCATAGTTGAGGGAATTATTTTATAAACATACCTTATGCCATTGAACCAGTATTATCTCATGTTCTATCGGTTTTCAAATCAACTTTCTTTCATTGTCCAGCAGCCACAGACACAATCCTAGTCATATTAACAACCCATGCTAGTTGTTGCATCTTTGGATTTAACCTCTTTCTAAATTTCTAATGGATATTTTCATCTCTGTCACATGAAACCGCTTGCATGTGTGGTGAGCTTTTTAGAGCATTGTGTTCCCTCAAATTGCATTTCGGAACATATACGTGTAGCCTATAAAGTATCACAGTATGAGTCATAATACCCATAAAACCTAGCGGTCAAACAAGGAAATGTTTCCAATAATTTTCCAACCATTCATTTTTCCCATAGGGGATTTTAGAACTTAAAATAAGAGTTTCGTGTAACTTACGTGATGTTTTGATAACAGTGTAAATCTCTCTCGGAAAGGGTGACTTTTAGGACAAGGTGTGTGGTCCAAGTCTGGGTTTAAGAGTCTTTCCCAGGCTTAAAAGGATAAACATTCATGCTGTCAATCCAGTTCAAAACAACTGGAAACTCAGAACTGGGAAATCTCAGACTTCAGTGAGTTCAAGACTTTGCTCTACTTTTTTCATTCAACTTTTTCACCCCGGATGCTTTATCTGGACATGGCTCTACACGACCTCCATCAGCCGAAGCTAAGTAGTAACATTAACATTATGCCTTCTAATTGCAGTCGCTGTACTCATAATATACAGGAGAACGATCGCCTTATGGTGAGGATAGCTGTGCTGCAAGCCCATCTTCAGACGCAATCGTTAGGCAAGGGTCATTTAAGTGTAGGAAAGGATGAAACAGGTCTGTGCCACCAATAAGTACAGATAGTAGTATAAATCCCCTCGCACAGTCCCCGCAACCAGACAATTCTCGCATGGCTTCTGGAAGGCAATGCTGTAGGAATGCTCAACCGGTGTCGGTCATTCAGCTGACAGAAACTTTCAACCGGTTTTCCCCATTTATTAAGCAACGAGTCGGAGTCAGAGGCCAAGCCTTCTCTGGTCTCTCCTCCACCTGTTACGGGGTCTGAGACGCCAAAGCCTCCCACCATTAGCTCTGACAAATTGAAAACCCTAGTCATTGGCGACTCCATTACCTGCAGTATTAGACTTAAAAGTAATCATCCAGCAATCATACACTGTTTACCAGGGAGCAGGGCTACCGACGTTAAGGCTAATCTGAAGGTGATGCTGGCTAAGGCTAAAACTGGTGAGTGTAGAGAGTATAGAGATTTTGTTATCCACGTCGGCACCAACGATGTTAGGATGAATCAGTCAGAGGTCACCAAGCGCAACATAACTTCAGCGTGTAAATCAGAAAGAAAGTTGTGTCGGCATCGAGTAATTGTCTCTGGCCCCCTCCCAGTTAGGGGGAGCGATGAGCTCTACAGTCTCACAACTCAATTGCTGGTTGAAAACTGTTTTCTTCCCCTCCCAAAAGACTGGGACTCACCCACAAACAGGACCAAGCCTGGACTGCTGAGAAAGAGACGGACTCCATCCTAGCTGGAGGGGTGCTCTCATCTTATCTATTAACATTGACAGGGCTCTAAGATAGGGTGCAGGCCAGGCAGCAGGCTGTCAGCCAGCCTGCCAGCTTAGTGGACTCTGCCACTAGCACAGTCAGTGTAGTCAGCTCAGCTATTAATGTATTGTTTAGTATTGTGTAGTGGCTTTGCTGGCATGCCTCCCCCCAAAAATGTTTTGTTTTACCCACCAAGATTTACATGCTAAAATGGCTACTGCACATAGCTATGTGTGTGGAAAGCATTTCATCACAGGTAAGACATTTAACTTGTTTAGTATAGACCAGTCCATTTGTAACTCCACTCACTACTAGCTGTATAGTCCATTTGTTTGTGTTGTTGGTCTTGGCTATCCTAATGATTTGGTCGTTAACTAGCTAGCACTCACTCGCATGAGGGAAGCCCAACAATATTACATTTTTCTAAGAAATGAAAACACTCTGGAGCAGACAATGTTGAAAATGAATCTTTAGACATCTTGTACTTTCCTAAATATAGTTTTGTAATTGACTAAAACAAGCAGACAACAAGCAGGTCAAGTTTTTGCTGTGAGCCAATGGAGTAACCTAAGTAACCACCAGTTGTTTTCCCCACAGGTGGGCATTCTATCTAATATCGACTATGACTATACTACTGTGTGTGCATTGCTGTGCTTAACACGAACAATTGTTGTCTATTGTTGTCTAATTTGGCTAGCTAGTAATCCCCTTCCTGCCTATAAACTCTTCTTCTTCTTCTTTAAAAAAAAATGTCTATGGTATATTGGCGATCACACAATTGAATGTGCATCCCGCCAAGTTCTATGCGAGATGGAAACAGGATTCCCCCAAAAACTGAACAAACTACAAAAAAATACAAAAAAATGAATAAATAAGTAAACTAAATCAGGTGTAAAATCCTTAATCTCAAAACATTTTCTGCCGTAGCCACAATAATATCCAGTTTCTTAGACTTCTTTGAGACTTGTCCTGTTCAGTTTATAACTATGGCAATGAACGCAACAAAATCCTCCTTTTTAACACACAGGGTATTTTTTGTCTCGCAGCAAACATTTACTACAGGCTGTGGTGTATCCACTACCCAGTGGTGGAAAAAGTACCCAATTCTCATACTTGAGTAAAAGTATAGATACCTTAATAGAAAGTTACTAAAGTAAAAGTGAAAGTCACTTAGTAAAATACTACTTGAGTAAAAGTCTAAAAGTATTTGGTTTTAAATATACTTAAGTATCAAAAGTAGAAGTAAAAGCAAAAATTATTTCAAATTCCTTATATTAAGCAAAGCAGACAGCACCATTTTCTTGTTTTTAAAATGTACAGATAGCCAGGGGCCACACTCCAACACTCAGACATTATTTACAGAAGATGCATTTGTGTTTAGTGAGTCCGACAGACCATAGGCAGTATGGATGACCACGTGTTCTCTTGCTATGCTAACTATGATAACAACAGAGAGTGTCAGCGGCGTAAAAGGGGGGGCAATGCAAATAGTCTGGGTGGCCATTTGATCAGATGTTCAGAGGTCTTATGGCTTGGGAGTAGAAGCTGTTTAGAAGCCTCTTGGACCTAGACTTGGCGCTCCGGTACAGCTTGCCGTGCGGTAGCAGAGAGAACAGTCTATGACTAGGGTGGCTGGAGTCTTTGACAATTTTTAGGGCCTTCCTCTGACACCGCCTGGTTTATAGGTCCTGTATGGCAGGAAGCTTGGTCCCATTGATGTACTGGGCGTTACGCATTACCCTCTGTAGTGCCTTGTGGTCGGAGGCCGAGCAGTTACCATACAAGGCAGTGATGCAACCTGTCAGGATGCTCTCGATGGTGCAGCTGTAGAACCTTTTGAGGATCTGAGGACCCATGCCAAATCTTTTCAGTCTCCTGAGGAGGAATAGCTTTTGTCGTGCCCTCTTCACGACTGTCTTGGTGTGCTAGGACCATGTTAGTTTGTTGGTGATGTGGACACCAAGGAACTTGAGTCTCTCAACCTGCTCCACTACAGCCCCATCGATGAGAATGGGGGTGTGCTCTGTCCTGGTTTTCCTGTAGTCCACAATCATCTCATTTGTCTTGATCACGTTAAGGGAGAGGTTGTTGTCCTGGCACCATATGGCCAGGTCTCTGACCTCCTCCCTATAGGCTGTCTCGTTGTTGTTGGTGATCAGGCCTACCAATGTTGTGTCATCTGGCAAACTTAATGATGGTGTTGGAGTCGTGCCTGGCCGTGCAGTCATGAGTGAACAGGAGGGGAATGAGCGAGCCCTGAGGTGCCCCTGTGTTGAGGATCAGCGTGGCGGATGTGTTGTTACCTATCCTTATGAAGACAGCTTGTCTGTCGAAACGTTGGACATAAATATTTTTGCATCTGAGCTCCTAGAATATGCTGCTCTCCTTTATTTTTTAATTGTTACCTACCCTTACCACCTGGGGGACGGCCTGTCAGGATGTCCAGGATCCAGTTGCATAGGGAGGTGTTTAGTCCCAGGGTCCTTAGTTTATTGATGAGCTTTGAGGGCACTATGGTGTTGAACGCTGAGCTGTAGTCAATGAATAGCATTCTCACATAGGTGTTCCTTTTGTCCAGGAGGGAAAGAGCAGTGTGGAGTGCAATAGAGATTGCATCATCTGTGAATCTGTTAGTGCGGTATGCAAATTGGAGTGGGTCTTGGGTTTCTGGGATAATGGTGTTGATGTGAGCCATGACCAGCCTTTCAAAGCACTTCATGGCTACAGACGTGAGTGTTACGGGTCGGTAGTCATTTAGGCAGGTTACCTTAGTGTTCTTGGGCACAGGGACTATGGTGGTCTGCTTAAAACATGTTGGTATTACAGACTCGGACAGGGAGAGGTTGAAAATGTCAGTGAAGACACTTTTCAGTTGGTCAGCGCATGCTCGCAGTACACATCCTGGTAATCCGTCTGCCCCTGCGGCCTTGTGAATGTTGACCTGTTTAAAGGTCTTACTCACATCGGCTGTGGAGAGCGTGATCACACAGTCTTCTGGAACAGCTGGTGTTCTCATGCACGTTTCAGTGTTATTTGCCTCAATGCAAGCATAGAAGTAGTGTAGCTCATCTGGTAAGCTCGTGTCACTGGGCAGCTCTGGCTGTACTTCCCGTTGTAGTCTGTAGTGGTTTGCAAGCCCTGCCACATCCGATGAGCATCAGAGCCGGTGTAGTACAATTCAATCTTAGTCCTGTATTGACGCTTTGCCTGTTTGATGGTTTGTCGGAGGGCATAGCGTGATTTCTTATAAGTTTCCGGGTTAGAGTCCCGCTCCTTGAAAGCGGCAGCTCTAACCTTTAGCTCATTGCGGATGTGGCCTGTAATCCATGGCTTCTGGTTGGGGTATGTACGTACGGTCACTGTGGGGACGACTTCATCGATGCACTTATGGATGAAGCCAATGACTGGTGTGATGTACTCCTCAATGCCATCGGAGGAATCCCAGAATATATTCCAGCCTGTGCTAGCAAAACAGTCCTGTAGCTTAGCATCTGCTTCATCTGACCACTTTTTTATTGATCGAGTCACTGGTGCTTCCTGCTTTAATTTTTGCTTGTAAGCAGGAATCAGGAGGATAGAATTATGGTCAGATTTGCCAAATGGAGGGCGAGTGAGAGCTTTTTATGGGTCCCTGTGTGTTGGAGTAAAGGTTGTCCGGAGTTTTTTCCCTCTGGTTGCACATTTAACATGCTGATAGAAATTTGGTAAAACAGATTTAAGTTTCCCTGCATTAAAGTCCCTGGATACTAGGAGCGGCGCCTCTGGGTGAGCGTTTTCCTGTTTGCTTATGGCGGAATACAGCTCATTCAGTGCGGTCTTAGTGCCAGCATCAGTCTGTGGTGGTAAGTGGATAGCTACAAAAAATACAGATGAAAACCAAGCTTCTCATGGTTAGGTATTTGCTATTTTTCAAAAAACAGGACTGACATACTTAAAAAGAAAATGTCTCCATTCAGCCAGCGGGTCAGACGCCGGGCATCAACCACACTGGGAATTCTCTTCAAATATGACCTGAACATCCATCGTCACTCCTGATATTACTCCTCTGACAGGTGCTCTAGTCCGAAGTTCAAAACACAAAACTTCTGTGGTCCGGATTCATTTGAGGTCCACTGCAATCTTCCTCTGCTCTTCAGAAATACAATTTATAAAAATAAGACCACTTCTGGTCACTCTGACAGACTCACCATTTTCAACACTTCATATGGGTTTCCCACATATACATCCTTACTCAACAAACGCATCCCAACAAGAAGTGACTCATCATCATTCACACACATATCCTCCACTCCAATTTTAGACAATATGAGATGGTTCTGACGGTTTGTGCAGAAATTCTTTGGTTGTGCAAACCCAGTTTCATCAGCTGTCCAGGTGGCTGGTCTCAGACAATCCCGCAGGTGAAGAAGCCGGATGTGCAGGTCCTGGGCTGGCATGGTTAAACTGGGTCTGTGGTTGTGAGGCCGGTTGGATGTACAGTACTGCAAAATTCTCTAAAACAACGTTGGAGGCAGCTTATGGTAGAAAAATGTACATCAAGTTATCTGAGAACAGCTCTGATGGACATTCCTGCAGTCAACATGCCAACTGCACGCTCCTTCAAAACTTGAGATATCTGTGGCATTGTGTTGTGTGACAAAACTGCACATTTTAGAGTGGCCTTTTGTTGTACCCAGCACAAGGTGCACCTGTGTAATGATCATGCAGTTTAATCAGCTTCTTGATATGTCACACCTATCAGGTGGATGGATTATCTTGGCAAAGGAGAAATGCTCACTAACAGGGATGTAAACAATTTGTGCACAAAATTTGAAATAAATACGCTTTTTGTGCGTATGGAAAATTGCTGGGATCTTTTATTTTAGCTCATGAAACCCTGAACAAGGCAGTTAACCCACTTTTCCTAGGCTGTCATTGTAAATAAGAATTTGTTCTTAACTGACTTGCCTAGTTAATAAATAAAATAAAAAATGACATATTACATATTTCAGTGTCAGTGTTTTCGTGTGAGTCTGACTCATAAGGGCAAACAATAGGTAAAAAATATGAGGGGAATGGATAAAAACCCAGAAATAAACGAATTAGCCTGGCTGTTTTTTTTCCTCCATGACCCATACTGCACTGAGGTTAGGAAACACTGTCACCACCGATAAATCTACGATAATCGAGAATTTCAATAAGCAGTTTTCTACGGCTGGCCATGCTTTCCACCTGGCTACCCTTACCCCGGTCAACAGCTCTGCACCCCCCACAGCAACTTGCCCAAGCCTCCCCATTTCTCCTTCACCCAAATCCAGATAGCTGATGTTCTGAAAGAGCTGCAAAATCTGGACCCCTACAAATCAGCTGGGCTAAACAATCTGGAACCTCTCTTTCTAAAATTATCCGCCAAAATTGTTGCAACCCCTATTACTAGCTGGTTCAACCTGTCTTTCATATCGTCTGAGATCCCTGCCTTTCTAAAGTCTTCGAAAGCCAAGTTAACAAACAGATCACCGACCATTTCGAATCCCACCGTACCTTCTCTGCTATGCAATCTGGTTTCCGAGCGGGTCATGGGTGCACCTCAGCCACGCTCAAGGTCCTAAACGATATCATAACCACCATCAATAAAAGACAATACTGTACAGCCGTCTTCATCGACCTGGCAAAGGCTTTCGACTCTGTCAATCATCGCATTCTTATCGGCAGACTCAACAGCCTTGGTTTCTCAAATGACTGCCTCGCCTGGTTCACCAACTACTCCTCAGATAGAGTTCAGTGTGTCAAATCGGAGGACCTGTTGTCCGGACCTCTGACAGTCTCTATGGGGGTGCCACAGGGTTCAATCCTCGGGCCAACTCTTTTCTCTGTATACATCAATGAGGTCGCTCTTCCTGCTGGTGATTCTCTGATCCACCTCTACGCAGACAACACCATTCTGCATACGTCTGGCCCTTCTTTGGACACTGTGTTAACCAACCTCCAGACGAGCTTCAATGCCATACAACACCCCCTCCGTGGCCTCCAACTGCTCTTAAATGCAAGTAAAACTAAATGCATGCTCTTCAACCGATCGCTACCCGCACCCACCCATCTGTCTAGCATCACTACTCTGGACGGTTCTGACTTAGAATATGTGGACAACTACAAATACCTAGGTGTCTGGTTACACTGTAAACTCTCCTTCCAGACTCACATTAAGCATCTCCAATCCAAAATTAAATCTAGAATCGGCTTCCTATTTCGCAACAAAGCATCCTTCACTCATGCTGCTAAACATACCCTCGTAAAACTGACTATCCTACCGATCCTTGACTTCGGCGATGTAATTTTGTTATGATTTTTATGAATAATGACTAAATGATGTATACATTTAACGTAGAACTATAACTAACAGAATTCTACCCTATCTCTGTATAATGATAAATAATGTTTGTCCATAAGAAAGAGGGACTGTTAGCAGGCAAGGAACTGTGGCAGACAACTTGTGACCACTGTGGAACTGATAACAGGGAGGGGAGAAATCTTGGGCTTGTAGTAGATTGTATAACAGGTGGCAGGCAATGTATGAGAAGGAGAAGACTTGTGAACTATATTGTCATTGTCTTAGAGGAGGAGGGACAGTTATGATGAAATGAGAGGTATTTAAACCAATGTACATGTAAGGATGGGCAGAGCTCTCGTAAATAAACTTTGCTGACTATTGTAGACTGGCCTCATTTTAATAAGAACCTTACAAATTCTTAGTAACAGACAGAGTATTTTAATTGAAGTTCAGTTTATGAACATTGAGAACAAAATTCTCATGACAATTGGTCCATCGAGCCGGATCTCAATATCTGCCTCTGTCGTCCCAAGGAACTGCTGAAAACCGTGCACGGGCGGATCCAGGATCCGTAAGACAAAGACCTGACCTCTGACTTGAGGGTTTATTTCAGGCGAGTGGTGAACTGATACACGACAGAGGTGGTGACGAGATCTAACCTACATTGCTTTTCCCAGTCTACGAGACAAGGTTGGTAATCTTTATTCACTAATTTGGGGAGAATGATTTAAGATATCTTTGATTTGATGTTCTAAAAAGGCTTAGAATGAATCAATAATAGGTGCTTAATTATTCTAAATAGATTCACTAGGTTTCTACTTTGTAGTTTAACCAAAATCGATAGGAAGGAAGGCAGGTCCGAAAAGACCTGAGGTAAGGTGCACTACCACAAATAAAAATAACGTAAGGAAGGGATATTAAATAGGTGTTGTTAGATAGGACGGTTGTTTTGTACAAATAGGATAGCGAAAGGTTAAAGGAAGGTAATTCTATGCGAACAAGATAACTTAACCTATTCAATACTGAAATAAAGTCCAAAAAGGAGGAGAGGGAAGCCTAATATAGCGGAGTGAGATACGAGATATTAACTTTAAAAGTCCTAAGACACAACAGATAGTTGTACGGGTGAGACCTAATGTCCGATCGACAGTCAACTCTATAGATAAAGTTTCCAGAAAGGAGAAACACACATCAAACATCACATACACATAGAGTGTGTAAATATTTAATAACTTCTTAGCGCTAGGGGTCAGAAATTTTCTTTTTCTTCAAATAACGTACCCAACGTAAACGGAAATTTTCTCTGGCCCAGATTGTAGAATATGCATACAATTTACAGATTAGGATAGAAAACACTCCAAAGTTTCCAAAACTGTCAAAATATTGTCTGTGAGAAAAAGAATAGTTATTCTGCAAGCGAAATCCTGAGAAAATCTAACCCGGAAGTGATATATATATTTTTTTAACTTTGTTTCCTGGCCTGTCTAACCTCTATTTAAAGGGGTATCAACCAGATTCTTTTCCCAATGGCTTCCTCAGGCTGTGACCAGGCTTTAGACATAGTTTCAGGCTTTTATTTTGAAAAATGAGCGAGATGTTTCAAAAGAGGTCAGGTGTCCTCCGAATATTTCCTGCGCGCACGGGAGGAGCTAACCATTTGCCTACAAGTCCAATACAGCATATGAAAGGTACACATCTTGTGAATCCAGCCAACATGTCCGATTTTTAAAATGTTTTACAGGGAAGACACAATATGTAAATCTATTAGCTAACCACGTTAGCAAAAGACACCACTTTTTTTACTCCACCAGTTTTTTACTCCATCAGTAGCTATCACAAATTCGACCAAATAAAGATATAAATAGCCACTAACCAAGAAACAACTTCATCAGATGACAGTCTGATAACATATTTATTGTATAGCATATGTTTTGTTAGAAAAATGTGCATATTTCAGGTATAAATCATAGTTTACATTGCAGCTACAATTAGAAATTGCACCGAAAGCAGCCATAAAACTTACAGACACCAACCTCAAATACCTAATTACTCATCATAAAACATTTCTGAAAAATACATAGTGTACAGCAAATGAAAGACAGGCATCTTGTGATTCCAGCCAATATTTCCGATTTATTAAGTGTTTTACAGCGAAAACAAAATGTAGCGTTATATTAGCTTAGCACAATAGCCAGAAACACTTGGGCGCCGACGACCAGTTCACATCTACGACAGATATATGAAATAGCATCCTAAAATGTTTCTTACTTTTGCTGATCTTCCATCAGAATGTTGGACAAGGTGTCCTTTGTCCAGAACAGTCGTTGTTTGGATCTGGAACGGCAACTTTCCCTCTTCATTTAGCATGCGCACTTGCCAAGTGACACGGATCTCTCCAACGTCAACAAAGTCAGAGAACGGAACACGGCAAAACTCCCGAAAAAATTTCAATAATCTGATTAAACTATATTGAAAAAACATACGTTACGATGATATGGTCACATGTATCAAATAAAATCAGAGCCGGAGATAGTAGTCGTCCATAATGGCAGCTAAACAGAAGGCAATCCCACTGTCCACCTCGCGCTGCCAAGAGTACCGGAAATGAGGGACACGTCATACAAAGAGCTTGTATTCCAATTCAGACCAAGATAAACACAAAATTTCTTCTCTCACAGCCTCTTGACATCCAGGGGAAGGTCTATGAAGTGCACGTAGACTCTTACGTATCATGCCCATGTATAGGCAGGAAGTAGAACAGAGCATCGATTTCAGACTTTTCACTTCCTGGTCAGGAAGTTTGTGCCAAATGAGTTCTGTTTGACTCACAGATATAATTCAAACGGTTTTAGAAACTAGAGAGTGTTTTCTATCCAATAGTAATAATAATATGCATATTGTACGAGCAAGAATTGAGTACGAGGCCGTTTGAAATGGGCACCTTTTATCTGGCTACTCAATACTCCCCCTGCAGCCCAAACAGGTTAATGAATAGGTTATGCTCCGGTTGAAATATTATCGATTATGTTTGTTAAAGACAACCTGAGGTTTGATTATAAAAAACATTTTAAATGTTTCTACGACCATTTCGGATACTTTTTGGGATTTGTCGAACGGAACACAGCTTTTGTTTTTTCATCATAACGCGCAACCCAAATGGCGTTTTTTTGTGATAAAAGTAATATTTATCGAACAAAAAGAACATTTGTTGTGTAACTGGGAGTCTCGTGAGTGGGAACACCCGAAGATTATCAAAGGTAAGCGATTAATTTGATTGCTTTCCTACTTTCGTGACCAAGCTAGCCAAGCTAATATAAGGCTAATGTTATAGCATTGAAAGCTACACTCACAAAAGCTTGGATTTCTCTCGCTGTAAAATATATTTTCAAAATCTGACACGATAAGTGGATTAACAACAAGCTAAGCTGTGTTTTGGTATATTTCACTTGTGATTGCATGATTATAAATATTTTTTGTAATATTTTTTAATCTGATACGTTTGGAAATTTCCCTCTTCCTTTCAGGACCGGAATGAGGCTGTAGTTTTTTTCATCATAACGCGCAACCCAAATGGCGTTTTTTTGTGATAAAAGTAATATTTATCGAACAAAAAGAAGATTTGTTGTGTAACTGGGAGTCTCGTGAGTGGAAACGTCCGAAGATTATCTAAGGTAAGCGATTAATTTTATTGCTTTTCACACTTTCGTGACCATGCTAATTTGAGGCTAGCTGATGTAGCATTGAAAGCTACACTCACAAAAGCTTGGATTTCTTTCGCTGTAAAATATATTTTCAAATTCTGACACGATAGGTGGATTAACAACAAGCTAAGCTGTGTTTTGCTATAGTTCACTTGTGATTGCATGATTATAAATATTTTTAGTAATATTTATGCATTTGGCGCCCTGCAGTTCTAGCGGTTGTTTAGGAAAGTGATCCCGTACTAGGTATGCGTAGCGCAGAGAAGTTAAAGAGATACACATAGATTGTGAGCATAAATAGACACACACATAGTCAGGCAGGAGAGCAACTATAGTAATTAGGTAACGGTAAACAGCACATACATAGATCTTAGATATCCATACACCTAGAGAGGGAGAATAAGCATTGTAACTACAAGGTTTACTAACAATGGGCAGTAAATCCTCAAAGGAGGTTCCGGATTTAACGGGAGATGAGCGTTATATGAAGTTAAAAGCTAAAAGAAATTTAGATTATGGCCCAAAATGGAGAAAGAAATATGGGTTTGAAGGTCGCCTGGACCTGGAATCAATGGTTAAACAAATAAATAGGGTTTGTGGAGACAAGGCAGATAAACAACGGGCAGAGGGGCTTGACACAGCGAGGGTATGGTTAGCCGAGGCGAGGAAGAGAGCTGAGGGAGAAAAGAAAAAGAAGGAAGATGTAAGTTGCCGGCAACAGAGAGCAATAACTCCCACGGCTCCTCTGAAAGTCCCTCATAAGCCTAAATTATGTCCCACCCGGTTAGACCAGGCGCGGAGAGAGAATCCTGATGATGCAGAGGGAGGGGTAGAGTTGGATGAGGATAGGATAGGGCTAGCTACCATAGGGAAAGTCATGAAAGATTTAACCGAACAAGGATGTAGGCTGAACAAGCGACAGGATGTAGGGGAAAGAGGTAGAGACAGGGCTTTACCACCCAGAAGGCTGAAGTCGCATAACCAGGGCCCAGGGAGGAGAGGAGTAGTAGAGTGGCTGGAAGACGGAGATGAAAGGGAGGCTAGTCAGTATCCTCTAATTGCCTTGCCCAACCCACGGGCTGGGGACGCAGGACAGGATTTAGCAAACTTATCGAGAAAAGTGGATAGAGACAGTCAAAAGAAAGGGGGAGATAGATGCTTTAATTGTCACAAACCGGGTCATTTTGCTAGAGATTGTGAGGCACCGTGTAAACACTGCACTAAAGTAGGCCATAACCACCGAGACTGTAAAAAGAGCGAACAGGTTGAGTCGGAGCATCTGACAGTAACTATCGGGGTAATTGTAAACAAACATTAAGGAGGCCTTAACTTCTCTAGGATATGTGGGACGCTAACGTCCCACTTGGCCAAAATCCAGAAAAAATGTAGCGCGCCAAATTCAAATATATTACTATAAAAATCAATCTTCCATGAAATCACACATGAAAGACACCAAATTAAAGCTACACGTGTTGTGAATCCAGCCAACATGTCTGATTTCAAAAAGGATTTACGGGGAAAGCACCCCAAACAATTATGTTAGCTCAGTACATAGCCACAGAAAAACACAGCCATTTCCCCAAAATATAGTAGTAACAAAAAGCAGAAATAGAGATAAAATTAATCACTAACCTTTGAACATCTTCATCAGATGACACTCATATGACATCATGTTACACAATACATTTATGTTTTGTTCGATAATGTGCATATGTATATATCCACAAATCTCGGTTTACATTGGCGCCATGTTCAGAAATGCCTCCAAAATATCCGGAGTAATTACAGAGAGCCACGTCAAATAACAGAAATACTCATCATAAACTTTGATGAAAGATACATGTTTTACATATAAATAAAGATACACTTGTTCTTAATGCAACCGCTGTCATATTTAAAAAAAACTTTACGTAAAAAGCACACCATGCAATAATCTGAGACGGCGCTCAGATTTAACAACATTTCTCCGCCATGTTGGAGTCAACAGAAATACGAAATTACATCATAAATATTCCCTTACCTTTGATTATCTTCATCAGAATGCAGTGCCAGGAATCCTAGTTCCACAATAAATCGTTGTTTTGTTCGATAATGTCCATTACTTATGTCCAATTAACTAATTTTGCTAGCATGTGTAGTACACGTGTCCAAACGCTCGCGCAGGTGCAGGCAAACGTCGGACGAAAACTTTAAAAAGTTATATTACAAGTCGAATAAACTGGTCAAACTTAGTAGAGAATCAATCTTCAGGATGTTGTTATCATATATATCCAATAACGTTCCAACCGGAGCATTCTTTTCAGTCTCTATAAGTAATGGAACGCATGGCGATATCATGAGGAAAGTGCGTGACCAAGAACTGGCACTCTGCCAGACCACTGACTCAAACACCTCCCATTCGATCCCACAACACAGCATAAGCTTCATTCCACGTTCTACTGACTGTTGACATCTAGTGGAAGGCGTAGGAAGTGCAAACAGATCCATATATTACAGGGAATTGAATAGGCGATGACTTTAACATCGACCACTCTCAGATTTCTCACTTCCTGTTTGGATTTTTTCTCAGGTTTTTGCCTGCCATATGAGTTCTGTTATACTCACAGACATCATTCAAACAGTTTTAGAAACTTCAGAGTGTTTTCTATCCAACAGTAATAATAATATGCATATATTAGCATCTGGGACAGAGTAGGAGGCAGTTCACTATGGGCACGCAATTCATCCAAAAGTGAAAATGCTGCCCCCTATCACAAATAAGTTAAGGGAAGGGACCTAAGAGAGAAGGGAAAAAATGGACAGGATCAGATGATAGAACATTTTTCAATTGCAATGAGACAGGACATTTCACCCGGGAGTGTAATGCTCCCTGCAAACATTGTGACCGAGTAGGACACAAACACCGAAGTTGTAATTCAACTAAGGGGAAGGTCAGGCGCGAAAATCGGGAGAGAAAGAGAGAGGCAGGGATAACGAGAGCGAGATTAATGAGAATCCTCGCTGGGGAATCGCTTGGACCTTTAAATTAGGGCTATTTTCTGGGAATTGTTTCGGTGCCGAAGTTACGACTACAGACAATTATAATAATAGGGCTATTTGCGTCTCTATCTTTTCAATAGTGTTGGTGGTGCAGCGTTAGAACTCTTGCCTACAATGTGGGAACCTCAGGTTCGCATCTCAGACTATGCACCAATAGATTAAAATTCTTTCTGATTGTAATTCAACTACTGATATGTTTTGCCTGGAAAGATACGATCGCTAGTGTTTGGATAAGATATAAATTGAACGTTTTAATAGCTTGTTTAGGTTAAATTGAAAGACTCATCCATTCTAAATAATAGCGAGTCGATTTCGATGGAATACGTTGTCTTGCCTAAATGGTCCGCTGGAATAACGTATTAGGAATGGAGTCGTATTTAAAATGCTGAATCATAGAGGAGACAGTTACCTAAATCTAATGAATTCAAAATAAAAACGGAGAGATAATTACGATAGAGTTGTGCCCATCGAAATGTTTTTATTCTTATGGATTGACTGACATACGTTATAAACTTAGCGAAGTACATGGTACTTTTACATTTTGGAGCAGAGAAAATTGTTTGTGTCATTTAGAGGGAAAATGTGTGCATTATAGCTTTGAGTCACTTTTCAAAAGTTGCTAAAAGTTCCAAATACATTTTTAAAAGTAGCTACATTTGTCAGGGTAGTCTGAAAAGATGCTAAATCTAGCAACAAAATTGCTAGGTGGGCATCACTGGTTGGTGGCGCTCACTGGGCTATATTTGGCTGTAAGAGAGGGAGGTCTGAATAGTTGAATCGGAAAAGTTTGGTGATAGTTTCCGGTTATTGATTTTTGGTTTGATTGTTTAGGTAAAACCAGTGCAATTGAACAGGAAGTTAAGGTATACTAACATTATAACCTGTTTCCGCAAAGTGGATTGCAGGTTGAGTTAATTTTGTTTTAAAGGGACAGCGCACGTTAATCACAGTTGTGGGTGTCTAATGGCAGGATATTCCTATTAAGCATTTTGGGAGACTGTTTTGAAGACAGATTGAATGGGATTTAATGTTACAAAGCAAGCCTGGAGCGCACGTTCAATTAAGCATAATGAACCATTGAGGAAATTTAAAACTAATGATTGGAGGGAGTACAATGGAATTAGAATGCTGACAAAGTGCTTTTTCTTCAATTTGTCTAATATAGTATGGAACACGACTGTAAAAGGGTGGTATA
Source organism: Salvelinus namaycush (assembly GCF_016432855.1). Lineage (NCBI taxonomy): Eukaryota > Metazoa > Chordata > Actinopteri > Salmoniformes > Salmonidae > Salvelinus > Salvelinus namaycush. The sequence goes on along the minus strand of NC_052325.1, from coordinate 4,831,701 downwards.
ACCTTTGACCTCTATCATGGCTTTCCCTTGTGGTCTGATCAGCCGCATGGGAGGGCCATTTGGATAATGAATTTGAGGTCATTTGTGATACTGATTTTAAGGTAAATTGAGTAATTGATAATTATGAATGAGTTTATAGTTCTTTGACATTGTTGTAATTTGAACCAATGAGAAGAAAGAAAAGGCATAGCCTTGGATTAATGGTAGACTTATGTTAATGCAACCGCTGTGTTAGATTTAAAAAAATTACTTTAGTAAAAAGCACAGCATACAATAATCTGAGACAGCGCTCAGCCATTCTCCGCCATGTTGGAGTCAACATATTCAACAAAAATACGAAATAACATCATAAATATTCTCTTACCTTTGATGAACTTTCATCAGAATGCAGTGCCAGGAATCCTTGTTCCACAATAAATCGTTGTTTTGTTTTAGAATGTCCATTTCTTCTGTCGAATTAGCAACTTTGGCTAGCATAGTGGAGCTCACGTTTCCATGAAAGTTTGACGCATGGAACGAAAAATTAAAAAAGTGATAATAAAAGTCGAATAAACTGGTCAAACTCAGTTGAGAATCCATCTTTAGGATGTTTTTCTCGTATGTATCCAATAACGTCCCAGACGGAGCATTTCTTCGTGTCTACCTAAGGCATTGCAGACAACGATATGGTGCACCTAGGTGCGCAGCAAAATACTGCCAATATGGCTGACCTGTCACTCCAAAAGCTCTCATTCGGTCCCACATCAGGCTAGACACCTCATTCAACGTTCTACTGCCTGTTGACATCTAGTGGAAGGCGTATGAAGTGCATACATATCCATAAATACAAGGCAATTGAATAGGCGAAGCCTTTCACAGAGACCCATTTCAGAATTTTCACTTCCTGTTTGGAAGTTTGCCTGCCAAATGAGTTCTGTTTTACTCACAGATATAATTCAAACAGTTTTAGAAACTTCAGTGTTTTCTATCCAATAGTAATAATAATATGCATATCATATGATCTAGAACAGAGTACAAGGCCGTTTAATTTGGGCACTATTTTTTCCCAAAGTGAAAATAGCGCCCCCTATTAAGAAGAAGTTAAGGAGGTAACCCCCGGACCCTGTTGGTACTCGGTTCTTATCCTAACTCTGTGTGTGATCAGCAGTGCTTATATGGGTACATACCTTCTTGCACTGGGTAACGTGGACCCAAGTGACTCTCTCAGATATTCTAATGGCAAAGGCGGTTGTTTAACATAACCTGGTATGGGCCTTCCCAACGGGGCTGCTTCCCGTCTATTCTCCTCAGGAACTGGATCCACACCCAGTCTCCTGGTTGAATTGAGTGAATCACCTTCTCCTGTTATTCACCTGTTGGACACAAAATCTTGGACATACGGGTTTGGTTGGTTACCAGACAGTCTTCTCATGGGGTCTGCTAGTATATCTTCAACTTCTATGTATACCTGTTTTGGTCCCTAACTCTGTCATTCTATTTGATTAGCTAGAATGTCATCCATTATTTAAAGAAATATATCCTAGTAAACCAACTCTTGGGATAATATCTTGACCTAATATTTTAGCTTATTTTTTTACAAAAAAAATGTTTTTATTAGTAGTTCATTATCACATAGGCCACTAGGCCACGACGTCTTTCCTAACCTGCCTAGGCCACTGGGCCATCAATAGGCCACTAGGCCATCATCCCTCCGGTTGATACCTGGCTCCGCTCATGTATCAATCTTGCTGCATGTCTAAACAATGACTTCGGTAAGATTAGTAAATTATCCTTATGTCTGCCATTATCTTGTAGGAGCGCCCCTTTCATTCTCTACCTGTCTTATCTACTTTAAGAGTTACCTGTGCTGCTTTGTATGGTCTTAGATGTATATGTGCTTATCTATGTAAACAGTAACCATTCTCTCCTTTCTTATTTCACAGGCACTAGTCAATGCTACTATTTCAGCCTGCTGTGCCGAATAATTTCTGGGCAATGTTTCCGTGTTTAACACCTTAGTTCCTGAAACCAACTAAGCTTTCATTCCCCTTTTGTCTCCACTCGGTAACTGTTATCTACCCATTCTGTGTCACTCCTATCTTGCTCATTTCCTGGCCCCCTTTTTCCACCTTCTCCTCTCTGCTCTCAAACCTTCAAGGTCTCAGCAGTGCGGGGAGGGCTCCTCCATCTGCCCTTCCTCCTATCTGTCTTTCGCTCTTTCTCATAGCAGTCAGTATCAAATATGGGTCGTTACCAACTATTGACTAAGTGTCTCACTGTTTGGCATTATCTGAACTCATGGAATTTAGAAAAAACATGTATATGGTGGCAATCTCTAAAGTACTTACATAGGTTGATTAAGGTTATCTCGATCCTATCAATAATCCTGAATCACCACAGATGTCATATATCCCTGTCCTGTTGGCCTGGATTAGGTACTAAATACTTAACTTCTTATGGCTGCAGGGGCAGTATTGAGTAGCTTGGATGAAAGGTGCACAGAGGTGCCCATAGTAAACTCCTCAGTCCCAGTTTCTAATATATGCATTCGTATTGGATAGAACACACTCTGAAGTTTCTAAAACTGTTTGAATTATGTCTGTGAGTATAACAGAACTCATATGGCAGGCAAAAACCTGAGAAGTTCCACTTCCTGTTTGAATTGTTTCTGAGGTGGCAGATTTTCAACCAAGCTCTCATTGAAATTACAGCGAGATATTGATGAGTTTTCACTTCCTACGGCTTCCACTAGATGTCAACAGTCAATAGAACTTTGTCTGATGACTCTAATGTGAAGGGGGGCCGAAGGAGACAGGAATTAGTCATCACTGCTATGATGTGACCACGCATTGAACACACGCCTTCACATGAGGAGGACCTCCGTTCCACCGCTCTTCTGAAGTCAATCTAATTCTCCGGTTGGAACGTTATTCAAGATGTATGTTAACAACATTCTAAAGATTGATTCAGTACATCGTTTGACATGTTTCTACTGACTGTTACGGAACTTTTGGACATTTCGTCACGTTATAGTGGATGCGCTTTGTGACTTTGGAATTGTTTACCGCTAACGCGCTAACCAAAGTAGCTAATTGGACATAAATATCGGACATTATCGAACAAATCAGGCATTTATTGTGGACATGGGATTGCTAGAACTGCATTCTGATGAAGTTTATCAAAGGTAAGGAAACATTTATCATGTATTTTCTGGTTTCTGTTGACCCCAACATGGCGGCTAATTTGGCTATTGTTCTGAGCTCCGTCTCAGATTATTGCATGATTTGCTTTTTCCGTAAAGTTTTTTTGAAATCTGACACAGCGGTTGCATTAAGGAGAGGTATATCATAATTCCATGTGTATAACTTGTATTATTATCTACATTTATGATGAGTATTTCTGTTGAAACGATGTGGCTATGCAAAATCACTTGATGTTTTTGGAACTAGTGAATGTAACGCGCCAATGTAAACTCCGATTTTTTGTTATAAATATGAACTTTATCAAACAAAACATGCATGTATTGTGTAACATGAAGTCCTATGAGTGTCATCTGATGAAGATAATCAAAGGTTAGTGATTAATTTTATCTCTATTTCTGCTTTTTGTGAAAGCAATCTTTCGCTGGAAAAATGGCTGTGGTTATTGTCGTTTGGTGGTGACCTAACTTAATCGTTTGTAGTGCTTTCGCTGAAAAGCATATTTGAAATCGGACACTTTGGTGGGATTAACAACAAGATTACCTTTAAAATAATATAAGACACATGTATGTTTGAGGAATTTTAATTATGAGATTTCTGTTGTTTGAATTTGGCTCCCTGCACTTTCACTGGCTGCTGTCATATCGATCCCGGTAGCGGGATGCAGCCATAAGAAGTTAACGATTACCTTTCTGCCATTCAAATCATCTAAGTTCTAGGTGCCATTCTTGTATCTCTAACACTGGCACTCATCAGAAGTTAAAGTGAACCGAGGTGGGTTGGCCGAGTACTTCAATCTGGCCATCCCAATCCCTGTACAGTTATTTGCTTTCCTAGGGAATTGTTTAATGTTTACCTTAAATCCTACATCTTGATCTTCTTTGACTCCTTATTTTGTAAGTCACTCATCAGTGAATTATATAGTTTATCTTTTACTTCTTATCAATGACAATGGCGTCATATAATTAGTACCGGCAGGTGGTGGATTTAGATGTATCAGAAAGGTTTCAAAGACTAGGATGCAGCTCAGAGCCCCTACTCTTCCCAAAAACCGCCAACCCTCTCCTGCCCTTAGTCGGTCTGCTAGGTACCACCCCATACTCACACTTCTAGGATCACCCACAGTGATGAACGGTCGGGGATAGGAAATCTTCGTTAACCTCTACCGACCCACCCTCCCGGATCCGGGATCCTCCTCATCAGAAACGCTGACTAGCATAGCCTAGCCTTGCGCCACAGGGATATCATATAATATAATTTCATGAAATCACAAGTCCAATACAGCAAATGAAAGATAAACATCTTGTGAATCCAGCCAACATGTCCGATTTTTAAAATGTTTTACAGCGAAACACAACATATATTTATGTTAGCTCACCACCATATCCAAAAAAACACAGCCATTTTTTCACCGCAAAGATAGCTTTCACAAAACCCACAAATAGAGATAAAAATAATCACTAACCTTTGAACAACTTCATCAGATGACAGTCTTATAACATCATGTTATACAATACATTTATGTTTTGTTCGAAAATGTGCATATTTATAGCTACAAATCCTGGTTTTACATTGTGAACATGGCGCCAAAATGCTCCAAATTGTCTGGAGAAATTTTAGAGAGTCACGTAATCTAACAGAAAAACTCATCATAAACTTTGCTGAAAAATACATGTTGGACATATAATTAAAGATACACTGGTTCTTAATGTGACTGACTTAGGTTTGGAAGTACAGGAGACCATTCTTAACCTCACAGCACCTATAACTGATGTAGGGTGGGCTCATACCAGCAATGGACACATACGACAGAAACTACCAAAAAGGGTGGTCAGGAAATTGCGCCCCGGGATTATTGGTCAAACCAGTTCGAGTTAGTCATCAGAGGCCAGTTATAGGAGGCTGAAGTAGGCACAGGAGGAGTTTTGACCAGGATGGGAGTAGCCTTGTCTAGATGGATGCTATTGGCATCCTCAGGGAAGTTACAGATCAATACAAAGCTATGAATCAAATAGGTGAAGACTTAACCACTACATTATATTGGTGGTTGACAATAAATAAAAATGTGGATTGGATTAATGACATCTATTATAAGCAACAGAGATTCGTGAATGAGACTGGGGATGCAGTAAAGGGGTTCTATGACCAATTATCCGCCACCTCCCTCATGGCCTGGTAAAATAGACTGACTCTCGATATGTAAATTGGCAGAAAAGGGCGGGGTATGTAGAATGATTGGGGTTCATTGCTGTACGTTTATTTTTAAATAACACAGCTCCAGACGGATCAGTGACCAAGACCCTGGCAGAGAACTCTGGGGTGGATAATTCTCTTACAAATTGGTTTGACAGTATGTTTGGGAAATGGAAAATTGTCATAATCACTGTGTTGTGGGCCACTTTCACCTGTATGAGTGTTTTGGTTCTGTGTGAATGCTGTTTGATTCCGTGTGTGAAAGGTCTCATTTCCAGGACTCTGGAGAAATCGATGACACAACAGATGGTGTGATACGGACCGATTCCGAGCTCTGACTGGTGGAATGATGAATACATGCACCCAGGCCTAGTAGATGGACCCGGCTCCTTCACATACGAAGAGCCTATGTTGGATGAAACCATTTTTTAAATATTTAGGTTCCTTCTTGTTTTTATGTTTAGACTGTTTTTTGATGAAGATTATAACGAAAAAGAAGAGTTATGATTCTGATGTAGGCCTAGAACAGTCATTGTAAATACATATATTGGTCTTTGTGTGGTTGATTTTTGATACAATAGATATTTATAATAAAAATAGATGTGTGATTATGTGTATAATATTTAGTCAAAGGGTGGATTGTTATGATTTTTATGAATAATGACAAAATTATGTATACATTTAAAGTAGAACTATAACTAACAGAATTGTACCCTGTCTCTGTATAATGATAAATAATGTTTGTCCATAAGAAAGAGGGACTGTTAGCAGGCAAGGAACTGTGGCAGACAACTTGTGACCACTGGGGAACTGATAACAGGGAAGGAAGTCTCCCCACCCAGGGAGGGGAGAAACCTTGGGCTTGTAGTAGATTGTATAACAGGTGGCATGCAATGTATGAGAAGGAGAAGACTTGTGAACTATATTGTCATTGTCTTAGAGGAGGAGGGACAGTTATGATGAAATGAGAGGTAAGTAAACCAATGTACATGTAAGGATGGGCAGAGCTCTCGTAAATAAACTTTGCTGACTATTGTAGACTGGCCTCTGTCTGTTTCATTTTAATAAGAACCTTACAAATTCTTAGTAACAGACAGAATATTTTAATTGAAGTTCAGTTTATGAACATTGAGAACACAATTCTCATGACACATTTACAAAATAGCCTCCAGCACTCTACTCAGCAAATTGGACATAGTCTATCACAGTGCCATCCGTTTTGTCACCAAAGCCCCATATACTACCCACCACTGCGACCTGTATGCTTTCGTTGGCTGGCCCTCACTACATATTCGTCGCCAAACCCACTGGCTCCAGGTCATCTACAAGTCTTTGCTAGGTAAAGCCCCGCCTTATCTCAGCTCACTGGTCACCATAGCAGCACCCACCCGTAGCACGCGCTCCAACAGGTATATTTCAATGGTCACCCCGCCAAAGCGAACTCCTCCTTGGGCCACCTTTCCTTCCAGTTCTCTGCTGCCAATGACTGGAACAAATTGCAAAAATCACTGAAGCTGTAGACTTATATCTCCCTCACTAACTTTAAGCATCAGCTGTCAGAGCAGCTTACCGATCATTGCACCTGTACATTGCCCATCTGTAAATAGCCCACCCAACTACCTCATCACCATACTGTTATTTATTTATTTGCTCCTTTGCACCCCAGTATTTCTACTTGCACATCATCTTCTGCACATCTATTACTCCAGTGTTTAGTTGCTATATTGTAATTATTTCGCCACTATGGCCTATTTATTGCCTTATCTCCCTAATCTTTCTACATTTGTACACACTGTATATAGACTTTTCTATTGTGTTATTGACTGTACGTTTATTTATCCCATGTACAACTCTGTGTTGTTTGTGTTGCACTGCTTTGCTCTATCTTGGCCAGGTCGCAGTTGTAAATGAGAACTTGTTCTCAACTGGCCTACCTGGTTAAATAAAGGTGAAATAAAATAAAATTTGGGTCTCTGTAGTTGACTGTTGATGGTTTGTTTTATTTTATGTTATTGTAATGTTTGTGTAGAATATCAATGAAATATAGATCACTAAAATAAATATATTATACATATTTAGCGGTGTTGGTTAGTGATCATTTGTAGATTATCTCTCTATTACGCAGCATGCATATTTGTTTTACCATTCAGAATGACTAAAGAATCCATATGTTCGACTGTAATATTAATACCCCTAGAGTCAATGTCCACGTGGAAATATAATTAGCATAATACAATAATCCCCATCAAAAATAGAGATATCTGGTTTTGTGCATGCACTGCGTCTCAATCCACCGCATCCACCAATTTTGGCCTTCCGCATTTGCAGTGGAAGGTGGCAGAGCTACAGCTGTTTGTCAGTCCAGGTGACATCCCAAAAATCGGTCTTCTCACAAAAACGTCTGCAGAGTCCGTATGGGTTTGCTCTACGACCCCCACAAACTTCACAGGACTTGTCTGAAGTCAATACCGCCAATGTGCCAGCTTCTGTCTGTAGCATCCGAACAGTTTGGGCTACAAACTATTATGACTGCACCACCGAAAGCTGAGACTCTCATGAACACATACATGTTGTTCTGCTCTATGTCTTCCACAAGCCTCACATTTCCACTTCAAATGTACACATTTCCTGACCTTTCTTGTCTCTCAGATACAGCAGACACTTCAAAACATACTAACTTTTGATGTATTTTTTCACTATCTGTTTTGCCATATATCAATGTGTTATTTAATGTGTTTCTATGGGCTAATAGCAATAAGTCCAAATTCAATGATTCATAAAAAATGTAAAAAATTAAAAGTATACTTACAGGGATCCTAAAATTGGAAATCAAATAGCTAAATGAGCCATGGTATGACCATCTGAAAACAACCCCCCCCCCCCCAACATTTTTGGAATCCCACACTCACATATTTTGAACTCTTATGATGGTGGCGAACACAATTACAATCATGGTCTTGAAATGGACTTGCATTGTTCTGGTTTCTGTCTTCACTTGGACTCGATTTGCTCCAGTCTTGGTCTTGAATTGGTCTCGCTTTAGGTGGTCTCACACTGATTTTCAGTCCCCTGCTCTTTCATAAAATATTGTTGTTTTTGGAATTTTGGAACAATAAAAAGTGTTGTAGTCCATATCTGCATACCCTGTGAAAAAAGTTATTCAGAGACAACGCTGACCTCTTCTCCATCAAACATATGTTCACATATTGTACTATAGAGATAATGTTTTCCGTGATTGTCTCAATATCCCACTTCTAACACCAGTGTATCACAGTCTGGTCAGCAAATTACATTACATGACCACAGACACAAATAACATGAGTTTCAACGAAGATGTATAATATACATGACCCTATCTGCTGTTTGGAGACATAACATCTCCTATTATAAACGAAGAACATTTACCCTTTACCCTTTCAGTCTGCCTGTCTGGCAGGTTTACCTTCTTCCTGGTACAATAAAGTCCTAAAGTTTTTTTCTGCTAGAGTCCCCAGAGGGATGCTGGCTGGCTCTGTGCCCCTAAGGCTGGTCTATATGTCAGAGGAGGAAGCTGTCTGCCTGGACACAGGGTGCAGTATATCTCCAGTCCCACTGGGGCAGAAGCCCCCTGTCTCTTCGCTGCTTAGGGGAGCTGGGGGCTGACAGGTCAACCCCCCCACCCCACCCCTGCCAAAGGCCCTTTAAGTAACTTTTAAATAGCTGATATTTCTTCCTCGCTTCCAACAGGAGGAAAGCATAAAAAAAAGAACAGAGAAGAAAAATCACAGGGTTTAAAAAAAAAAGAACATCTGCATTGGACATTGTTGAATGGCACTTACGGTACCCACACACTTGATTTACTTTGGGCAACATAATGTCTTCATAGAGAACAGTCACACTAGCAGCACACACACACACAGAGCAGATGGAGTCTGTTATGCACGGGTTTCATTTTTAACCTAATCACAACTTGCTTCGCTGGCAAGTGGGTGAGTTCTGAATTGAACCGTTTCAGAATCGTGAGGGATTTGATACATTGCAGTTTGGAGTGCAGTGATGGGTGGCCAGGGAACCATGGAGGAGATGGGGTGTAGGAGTGGGGGCTTCCTAGTTGAAAACACATTTTTGATTGCTCTCATGTGCCTAGGCATTATGTACTGCTCTCATTAATTCTGTGAGGGCTTTTTCTTTTAGGGGAGTTTAGTCCAAACAGGCGTCCTTCCAGTCCTGTGTATTTATGTTGGGCTACAGACAGACGTCCACTGACCCCAGGCTGCCACTGTTTACAGATCCTGTGTGTGATGGCCTCCTTGCGCTAATATGTTAACAACGAGCAGCCTTGAAGAACGGCAGCCCCCGGCCCCTGGGCATGCTAACGATATTACATTAGTTTACGACTAAACAGCGGGAGAGAGAGTGGAGGACAGGCGAGAGGGTGAGAGCAGGATATCCCGGCCAGCGGATGCACCACGGGGCGGAGGACGTGTTTGGATGATCAGGGTCACTTTACTGGTCCTGTTACTGAGCCAACCTCCCCAAACTGTCTGTCAAATGATAGTAGGTTCCACTGTTGGACTAACTGTGGCATTGTGTCCTTAAGAAACACAAGGGGGTTTAAATGGCTTTGGTACTGCAAAAATGGATTCCACTACTTAACAACCCATAATCTTCACCTTCTCTTCTAACTCCATCACACAGACAAATGTTCAGTTGGCATCTAAGATTCTACAGTATATCATCAAAACTACTGAACCATGAACCCGGAACCTAGTAGTGAATCTTTAGTTGATATAAAGCCTATTTTGTTGATCGGCCTGTGAGCACTGGGCAACGCAGCACGGGCTGAAAAGCGTATATACAGACATACAGTTTCAGCTCCATAAATCTGCTCCCCCCTGCAGAGAGAGATGAAACTGTCTCCTATAGGACTGGTATGGACAGGGAAGAGACCGATCATATATCACATCATCGCTGTGCTCACAGCAGTGCAAAAACACTGCAGAAACCACAGCTCAGGCCTAAAGCCTGGTCTGTCAGGAGTCCAAGCTGTCTATGAGTTTAACAAGAAGATACAGCCATAAACATGACCTTCCCAGACAGAGGAAGGTTTGGAACGAGGATGTGCTGTGCATATGGAATGCAATGGATTCAATGTAATGTAATGCTCTATGAATTTTGCACAAATAGCTAAGAGTGAGTGTATGGGTGTGGAGTATTGGTAAGAGTGCTAGGTCTGGACCAGACAGGTTGTGGGTTCATAAAGAGCACCAGATAGAGAAGTGGACGTTGAATCTGAGGCAGTGGCATCATTAGGGCTTCCAGGGGCTGCAGCCCCAAATATTTTCTGTCCAGCCCCGAACCTTTTGATGGTTGAAGAATTACAGCCTGTATGTGTGACATGAGTTCCCATAACAACGCTTCACTGACACGCTAGGCATTATGCCATAGAGAAGAACTGAGCACAGCTTCGTGACTGTCATGGTTTCACCATTACTTTACTGAAAACTGTGTGTCTCTAGCCAAAACCATTCAAAAGATAAATTATACCGGAGCTATGTTGAGTTTATCTTTCACAAATGTTATAAATAAACCATATCTAGGACCATTTTAAAACTACAGCTGTAGGATCTTAATTTGAACCAGTTTGCTACAGCAGGAAAACCATCCTGCAGCAACATGAAATGTGAATTATTATGTGGATTATAAATAATGGATATTTTTGTAGGGGTTGCTACATGTTTTCTAATGTAGCAACTCCTGCAAGTTTTCCTGTAACAGGGTGATCAAATTAAGATCCTACATCTGTAGGGTACTCACAGAGCGCTGATTTGTTCAATAACAACTTTGTTCAGTCATGTTACCTTATTAGCTAACAACCTGTTAACTGGACAGGCTGACATTTGGTTTAAGACTGCACATGGAGAAAGAGATTGTGAACCCAAAAGTATACTTTTTATCCTAGTGGGGGGAGTGGGAAAAGAATTTGACATCATTTTGGTGGGTGTAGTCCTAGATAGATTTAGGATATGCTATGTTGTCTTCAGGAGATTTTCTGTTCAATTTCTTTCTTTCACGTTAGCTGATGTAAGTCAGTGGAACAATTCATATTCCTTATGATGGGCTATCATATTATAGAATTATTAGAATTGTGCTTGTCAGCAAGAACAGTACTGTTATTCCTCATACTTTTATAATTCCACTTCTTCACAATTTTGTTAGTGTAACTACTTATTTTAAATCTAATATGTTTTTGAAAATAAATTACAAGAGGCTATGCATTTTTGGCGGCACTCATGTAGATAGGCTATGTCATGAACATGTTTATTGTAAGTCATAAAATAGAGAATAGGCTATATTGAAATGCCTGTTACTTCAAGTATTTTGTCATTTATTAAGTAGTGTGAAAGCTGCTGGTCAGAGATGGTAAGGGGACTCTCAATAGCTCATAAATGTAAAATCTCTTGCCTATGTATTGTAAGATGAAAAGTGTCTGCAACTAGTCAGCCCCACCACCTTCAGATTTTTTTTGAAGATGGGGTGACTTGGAGAAAATAATTGTTATAGCATGAACATTTTCAAACCCCTTGCACTTGGGAAACACCCCCTGCAGGACTTTCTTCGAGTCCTATTTTAAAGGGATAGTTCACCCACATGGATTAATGTTTTTATTTGAACAAAATTCTTAGTAGATCTACAGTACATGGTAACACTTTATTGGATAGTCCATCTGTAGATGCTCTACAGCAGGGATCGATTTTTTTCTTGAGCGGATGGTTGGGGGCCGGAAGATAATTACAAATAATTTGCAAATTGACCGCAAAAAGCCCAAATAGATATAATACTTGACCAAACCTTGCTTACATTTATATTTTGATCCTGTGTCTCTCTATTATGTGTGGAAATACTTGGGAAAAGATTTCCCAAATGAAAATCACTTGGAGCTGATTTCCTGTTGTTTTTAACATTTTTTGTGTCCAACAATTAAAATATTATTTTATTTATTTATTTATTAAACATGGGGTTGGGGAACCCTGCTCTACAGACTCTCATTAACATTTCAACTAACTATCTGCTAACCTTAACCCTTACCCTTATTCTAAACCTAACCGTAAACTTAGCAAGCAGTTGCTTATCAACAAATAGTTAGTCGATAGTATGACCATCTACAGATGGACTATCTGGACTATCCAAATAAAGACCATCTAATCGCTCAATGTTAATTTCCATGTGCACCAGATTGATGCTTTCCATTTTTCTTCCCATGTGGGACAGACAGTGAATGTCTTTCCCTGGTATACTATCCAGCTGTGTAAATGTGTTGCAAGACGTGTGAGACAGTCAAGGAAATAAATGAGCTGTTGAGTAATTAGCTGTTCATCCCTGACCTGACTCTCTTTCTCTCCTCCACCCCATCTCTCTCACTTTCTCTCTTTCACCCCATCTCTCCATCTTTCTCTTCCTCTCCACTGTGTGAGGGAGGAGTCTGTCCACTGTCCTTGATGTTGTGATAATGGTATTTTAAGTATGTTCTGAGAACACATCCCACACTCACTGACACACACACAGTTTAATTTTCCATCGTCACTCTCATGAGTCCACCAAACCCTCCTTTATGTCTCCTCTTGTTTCCATCCGAAAAGAGATCTATGTTGTCACTTCCTGGTGTGGAGCTCTGCACCTCTGGTGTTTGCTGCTCTCACAGTTAACATGGATGAGCTAGAGAGAGAGAAAGGGAAAGAAAGAGAGAGGGAGGCAGAGGGAGGGAGAGAGAGAGAAAGACAGAGAGGGAGGTAGCAGCAGGAAGAGGTGATGAAAGGGCCATCTGGCCAGGGAGTTGGTGTATATCAGCGTATTAATCCACAATCTCAGAGTGACGAGTTGGAGTGAGAGAGAAAAGGGAGCAGGACAAGGAGGACTGGAGATGACGGACTAACCCCTGCTTTTATCGCCAGGGAAAGGAAAGGATCAATCATTAGGAACGATCACAACATCCTGAGAAATAGGATTCAAACCTGTCAGACATGGTCTGCTCCCACTGGGACAGCTGACCACAATAGATTATTAACATTTTACCTCAAAAGCGCAAATCCATGGTGTCAAAATGACTTACTTGTAGAGTTTTTTGCACAATGGTTTTATAAAACATTGTTCGTGTCTGAATCGCAAACAAAACATTTAACTGGCAGTCACATTTTTCCCAACCAATAAACTGTGTAGAATACAAGCATGTTGCAGATGTAGTTTAATCCAAGATCACTCAACAATGTGGATGACCCACCGTGGCTTTTGGCTGAACCCTTACCAAACTAATACCACAGGGTCAGGGGTCATGGGGAGTGGGGGGCGGGGTGTAAAGGAATATCAGTGAGCAGTGTGGTGTCAGGGCTGGGGCTGTGGGTGTGAGTGGAGGGGTTAGAGGAGAGACTTGCTGATTGAATATCCATGTTTATTCTTCCATGGGGAGACGACTGTCGTTGCCAAATTCCTGTGAATGAAGTATTGCCGTCCAACCTGTGAACTGGACTGTCCACCTACGAAGGGTTTAAAGTAGACGATGTGTCACTTCCCTAACAGCGCTGAGACTTCACACCAGGCTAAGGCCTCATCCAGAGACAACCCCTAGCCCACTATCCTCTATACACTTGTATAGAACTAAAGGAATTTGATAGGCTTAGGTAATATGGTAGGAGCTCCATCTTGCCCTTCATCTCTTAACTTTATCAGACCAACTGGTGGGCAGAAACATAGGGTTGTGGCTTTAAGGACTGTAGTTAGCCAATCCAGACCAGAGAGAGAAAAAGCAAAAAATTATGATTGGCCAATCAAACAACTCACTTACAGTATTTACAAGCTGCCGACAAGTCGTCTGAAAATCACATTGCGACCCCTGGGTGCCCACACCATACACCTTTCCTGTTTCAGACTGTTGTTGTTACATGACGTCATATTGTACTTTGCCCACTGCCTGCGTCACCTTACTACTTTACTACCTGGAGAGTCTATAACAGTTCTGTGTCACTCTTAAACAGAATAACCCACTGTTGCAAGGGTATTGCTGAGCCCTGTACAGTCCCATACACTACAGTGACTTGGGGAATGGGTTACTTTCTTTACATTTTCCGGTAGAAGTCCAACTTCATATTGAGATATTATATATCACGTTGAGTTATCTGCTGTGTTTCCTGGAACGCATGGCTCTTATTGAGAGGGGGCTGAATTCCTACATGCTCCAGCCCCTCTGCGGTAGGCCCCGGCCTGGCCTGCTTTGTGGTTCTGCACCCCTGCCTTGGCTCTGGCTCTCTGGTCCCCATCTGATTATAAACCTGCTCAGGTTTTCACCTGCTGAGACCATGAAACTCAACCTGGCAGTAAAAGCAGGCCTCTCTCAGCTCCAGTAGTGTTGCTGAACCTGGCGCTCCCTGATAAACACTGAAATATGCTCCAAACCTGCTTATCTCTTGCTCTTCTTTCTTTCTTTCTTTCTTTCTTTCTCGCTCTCTCTCTTTCCTTTCTCTCCTGTTGTTCTCGGATGGGAGGCTATCTGGAGCGGATGTCGACGCAACGGTTCTGACGCTGTGGGGCGGAGGTGGGTGCTTTCCTAGCAGTCAATGCGAGGCAGCCCGGCCCGCCCGTACCTCGGGAAATCTATCAGTGTTGTTTTTTTATGAGGAGAGAGAAGGATAGAGCTGTAGTCTATAAAAGTTATTTTAAAAGGTTTTCCCCCTTGTCCCTGGCATGTACAACTTGCACTGGAGCGTGTAATCGTAACACCATGTCCATGTCTGGAGAGGACACACAGGCCAAATTGTCTGTGTCATCGCCCGTGTCTGGCCGTGAAATACAGGGTCTGACATCATCGCCCCTCATCGAGAGGGAGGCAAGGAGGGACTCTGGGTGGGTGGGGGGAACCGTAGGGGAAGTGGGGGGGGCTGAAGCTGCTGGGAATGTTGTATCTGCTCAAATCGTTACGTTGTATCCCCCAGGTAGACATTTAAAATTATTACCTGGTTCCTTTCTCCCTTTAAATGTTGTTTCCGCTCTCTCCCCAGCTCGTCTCCTCTGTCTCCCCACCCACCTCCTCCCTCTCTCTCTCTCTCTCGCTCTCTGTTACTTCCTTCTCCTCCCTTTTTTTTCATTTGGATGAGCTGCAGTTGTCTGTGGGGGAAACTTGTCCTCCTTTCACCCAGCTGTATATCAGGACCTGGACAGACAACCAGAACTGACTGAGCCCTCTGCATCTGAAATCAGATCTGTCACCATCAAAAATGTCATGATCCTAGAAAAGCGGTGCTAAAATTGGTGGTAGAAACGAAAGTCAACGACATCTAATCTGACGGGTAGGATCTTTTGATGTGCTGTGCTGCAACTGTGCCCACTACCCAGGTCTGCTTTCATCTGATGTTTTGTAGACGGACGGCAGCTGCAGCCGCCAGAGAACCAACACGAGGCGAGAGCTGACCTGCCAGCTCCTCAGGACTTTTTAAAAGTGTTTGACAGATGACATAGGACAGATCCTTTCTGCCTTGGCCCTCTGGGACCCATCCAGAGAGAAAAACATTAGCTATGACCTTGAAGTTTCAGATGCAAATACATTTCAGAGGAGACATCTAGTCAACCACCGGATGACCCCTACGCTTACTATTTACTACTACTTTACTACACACACACATGCATACACACAGTACACAAACTCAGTTTGTGAAATCAAACTTAATCCAAATAATCACCATGTACATTTGAACTTATTCAGGCTGCGGACAAAGAGAATAAAAACACGTATTTATAAAGCCTCAGTGTTATACAGTATATTTGAATGGGTATGACTCATGGAGGAGTCTCTCAGTTTGCTGCATGGTTCAATTTCAGCAGGAGGGTTCTGTATAGAGCTCACATCGGGAGTGTGCATCATAGCTACATAGCAGTGAAGATGTGTCTATTACATTTTGGATGACCCTCTCGATACCAAATGTAGACAGCCTCGCTCCTACATCTCCATGTATTCTGCCCCCGCCTCCTGCCCACCCTTTAAAACTCTCCCTCCCTCTCTTCATCCCTCCCTCCCTCCACACCCTCATGCAGAAGGGTCATTTTGGTTGTGTACAGCTCCTGCCGCAGGCTCCGTTCACAGGGGCCCAGGGACAAAGAGGTGCCTGACCGGGGAAGCAGGGGCCTGTAAATTCAGTCCCCTCTACTCTTAACTCTGACCCAGACCACTAAAACACACAGGGTAGGACACTCCACCCTTTAAAACCCTCAGCCCATGTTCAGAAATGATAGACAAATAGCTTACTAACTTTGCTTTTAAGAACTCATTCAACATGTTTATAATGTTCAGTATCTGTAATATATCATTGTGTTTATAACATATTATATTAACCCCTGATTAATTGTCCCTGGGCTAATGCCTAAGCTTTAGCTTAGCGGGCTAGTACAGTCTTGTGGTGCACAGACAACCCGTGTTCAGTCCCAGTCGGTCAAACAGAGAACCCTATTGTGAGGTCTGGGTCGTTGGACCAGAGTGAAGGCTGTGATTTCAGGTGGGCTGGTTCCTCTGAACAGGTGGTCCACACGTGCTGAGAGCCCTTCACATACTCATATTATTTACAAGGAGGACCTCTCTGTCATCGGACGACTTTTATCAATTGGGGCATTTTGAGAGTTTTTACTTGGGTAGAGGGCGGCGAGCTGCGGAAAAGGGAGGTTTCACTCACTTTTATTTCTATCCCTCTACCCCCTCCATTCCCTTCTCACAAAAATACAGATCTGTCAAGATGAATTTTATAAACATGGCCTGTTACATCAAGCTGCTGCTGAGGCTATTTTAACCTTTTTTTTAAGCCCTGAAATAAAACATAGAGAGGAGTGCTATCTGAAGGAAGAGAACAGGGAATGGTAGGGACCACACGGAACCCACACAAAACTGTTGCCTGCTGGGATCCTTGGGCGAACCCTCAGCGATACAGTGAGGTAATTCAGACCATCTGCAGTAGAGAGGGGCCTTTCTCTTTTAGGAGTATCTATAAACCAGGTTAGGCTAGTGGACAGCCCCGGACAGACAGACAGGCAGACAGACAGGCAGGCAGACCTGATATTTACACAGCACCCTCACAACACTGACAGCTGCTCCACCACTTCAGCAGTATCCTGTAGGTCTACATTCATCACTGTAAAGAGGAGTGGAGCGGCTCCCCATGCTTTTGATACTGTTACATACACACACACACACGCACCTACGTACAGTACACAGATACAGACACAGACTAAGAGAATTACACAGGCGAGGCCCCATACACTACACGCCCAGTATAGAGTAGCTGTCACCAGGGTCTGAAGACACGTCCTGTTCTGTAATCTATGTGGTGTGTAATTTCAGATAGAAGGACATTATATGTACAGTAAATGCTTGCTGGTGAAACGTTAGAGAACCCTTTCATCTCATTATTTTCAGAGGTATATTAGTAAGGTTACCGTGTCAAATTATCAGACCACCTGATGTGCCGACATCTCACAGAAATGGCTTTTTAGGGTACTGCTGTGGACCAAACTCCACAAGGGAGACAGAAAACCACCCTGCAACCAAGAAAACAGCCAATCACACACACTACATAATGAGCCCTGGGGAGATGTGGCGCAATGTAATTATATATGCACTCGATATCACTGCCATCACTACTTTTCACTTCTCAAAATATATGCAAAGGTTCACATTTATGTTCATTAGAGGTGGGGTAGGAGACCATATCCAAACACCTTCGCTTGCAAATCTGACGTGGGCGTCTTGAGATGTCCACTATCAACTGTCGGAAAGAATCTTCATCTGTCGGAAGGAAACACACACCTGACTTAATCCATCCCAATCCATCCCAATTCATTACAGTATGTAATACTACAACTGTCAATAAGTTCACTCTCACTTCTTCAAGCTCGGCGATCGAATGCCTTTTTTTATTGTCTGTTCATATTCATCCATATTACCTAAACGATTCGCCTCAGAACAAAATACAATTAAATTCTTCCGAAAAAAAGAAAAGAAGTAAAGAATTGACTAGAATCCAAGTGTTTTAGCACCTGAACCCTAGCGAGTATAATAAACGTCACTGGGATATTTATAGCGTAGTATATGGAGAATGTCCAATTCCCTTCGCAATAACGAGAATGCATCTGTTAACCGTATCAGAGCAGCCCCCTTAGCCTGAAGAAAGATCGGGTGAAAATAGAAAAGTACACTGTGTCAGCCCCTCGACGTGCCACCGTACACTTTCTATTAACTTACACTTTAAGCCCCCCGTAACCCAAACCCTACCAACTGCAGCCCACATTGCCCTGTTGGGCCCAGGAACCAGGCTATATATAACCTTTAACAGAGCCACGAGAATACAGCACTGAGCACACACAGTCATATCAGCCACATGACCCTTAGTTAATTGTAGCTATAGGCTAATGTATGTTTTTTACTGTACAGGTTTTTCTGTATCAAACTGTGGTGAGTAGTTACCAAAAAGTTATATGATAATAGTATAATGTAGATAATATAGCAGTCGTGAACACATTTTACATAACCAATCATTGGATATAAAACAACGTTGATTTGTAATTCAGAACAGCTCCTGTTGATGGAGTTGAGGTGTTAGTGATGACCAGTGAGTTTACAGTCAGGCGGTGTTGTGGAGAGGGAGTTGCTGTAAGGACCTGGCAGAGTAGCACTATGGCAGAGCGGAGTGTGGACCTGGTGTGAAGCTGTTGTTTGGCCACAGTGACAGATCCCTGTGTCCTCACGGCCTCACGGTATTCTGTAAGTTTCATCTGTGGCCACAGACTCTCTTCTCAGCCAAGAAGAGACACTAAAGTAAATAACCATACTGTATAAGTAAATAACTACACTGTGACAAACCAACAGCAACTGCCTGGCTGAGACACTTGAGATTCACACACCCACACATCATTTACACAAATACAAGCTCACATAAAGATACAAAGACTGGCCTACACCAACATTATCAGTTGGGCCGTTCCACCAATTCAATGTCTTTTGAGATGTGTATCTTGGTGGGGAATTTTGTTGTTGATTTCACCTAATTTCAACATAAACAGCACATGCTCCTGTCATAAACAGCACATGCTCCTGTCATAAACAGCACATGCTCCTGTCATAAACAGCACATGCTCCTGTCATAAACAGCACATGCTCCTGTCATAAACAGCACATGCTCCTGTCATAAAGAGCACATGCTCCTGTCATAAACAGCACATGCTCCTGTCATAAAGAGCACATGCTCCTGTCATAAAGAGCACATGCTTCTGTCATAAACAGCACATGCTTCTGTCATAAAGAGCACATGCTCCTGTCATAAACAGCACGTGCTCCTGTCATAAAGAGCACATGCTCCTGTCATAAAGAGCACATGCTTCTGTCATAAACAGCACATGCTCCTGTCATAAAGAGCACATGCTCCTGTCATAAAGAGCACATGCTTCTGTCATAAACAGCACATGCTCCTGTCATAAACAGCACATGCTTCTGTCATAAAGAGCACATGCTCCTGTCATAAAGAGCACATGCTCCTGTCATAAACAGCACATGCTCCTGTCATAAACAGCACATGCTCCTGTCATAAAGAGCACATGCTCCTGTCATAAAGAGCACATGCTCCTGTCATAAAGAGCACATGCTCCTGTCATAAACAGCACATGCTCCTGTCATAAAGAGCACATGCTCCTGTCAGAAAGAGCACATGCTTCTGTCATAAACAGCACATGCTTCTGTCATAAAGAGCACATGCTCCTGTCATAAACTGCACATGCTCCTGTCATAAACAGCACGTGCTCCTGTCATAAACAGCACGTGCTCCTGTCATAAACAGCACATGAACCTGTCATGAACAGCACATGCTCGGCTTAATAAAAACACGTTTTAATAAAACAAATGACTATAGTAAGAGCCAATTAAGTGCCAGATAAAATTACAAGGCTGACCGTAACATGGTTGATGATTTCATCTTAAATCAGCCATAAAGGCCCTTGTGACAGAGGAAATGGAAGCTTGTTGTGTACAACAGGGCGGGGCAATTGAATGTAAGCTTCACCCCTAGATGTTTTTTTGTTAAACATTTCTAGCCCGGCTTTCTATAGGTAACAGGGTTGACGTGTTATGCTCGACCCATTCAGTTTTCCACCACAAAACACCAGAAAGATCAGAACCAACTCACCTGCTTTTAAACTATGATTTGACTATTAGATGTTCAATGTTAATTTTGATTTTTTAAATTTTTTATAAATAGTTTCACCATATTAAAAGCAACTTAGCGTTTCTCGTCATGAATCTTGTTCTGGAGGCAGCTCTGCAGAGTAGACACTAGCTGGCACAGCCACAGTCATGAAATGTTAAACCTAACCTTAAACCTTAACTTAACCACACTGCTAAGCCTAATACCTAACCCTAACCTTAAATATTTACAATATAGCCAATTTTGACTTTGCAGCTGGCCCATCCAGCAGAAATCGCTCAGTTCTGCCTCAAGGACAAGACTCATCCCAATAAATGTCAACCTGCATATTAAAACAAGAGTTCAGTTCAAGTAACTGGGTTGACCTTAAAATGAGGGACAGGTTTTTTTTCTTCCTTAAAATGAATCACTCATCACATGAAATAAATAATCATCTTCAGAAATGACTGTGTCAAAGCAACAAAATAACTAGGGCTTTATAATAATGGTGAAAAGTTGGAGAAATGTTGGGGTTACATGGGGTAGAATCTTCCTGGATGTCAAAGAGGGTGCACATAGGGACATGTCACAATGCAGAATTTGGACACTTTAGCAAGTGTCTTGTTCATATAAAAAATCTGATTTATTGAATTCTCCTGTGGTCAATATTAAACGGCACTTAATAGAATATAACAGGCTTTTAAAATGTATTATTGTGTGTGTGTGTGTGTGTGTGTGCGTGCGTGCGTGCGTGCGTGCGTGCGTGCGTGCGTGCGTGCGTGCGTGCGTGCGTGCATGCGTGCGTGCGTGCATGCGTGCGTGCGTGCGTGTGTGTGTGAGTGTATGCATGAGAGTGTGAGTGAGAGAGCATTTGTAGCTTGGTGCCCATATAAATCATTTCAGCACAGCTGCGCCCTGTCCCTCTATCTATCCTCGGATAAGCCTTCTCAAATCTCCCCCCGACATCATCTGGCCTCGCCTTGCTCACAGGCTGGCCAGCTATCAAACTACTCTGTGTGTGTGTGTGCGTGTGTGTGTGTGTGTTTACTAAGCTCTCAGATGATGAGTAAGCTCCCTATCTTTCTCTCCAGCAGCAGCTTCTCTGAGGACAGAAAGAGGATTGATTAGGACCCTGTCTGTCTATACACTCTATGAGTTTTTCAGGACACTATCTGTCTGTCTGAACGAGGCCTATCGGTTGGCTGGACAATAGTACGAGTCAAAATTCACCCAAGGCTGAAAAACGGCAAAACAACGTTGGCTAAGCTGGAACACTAGTGCGTGCCCATAGCGAGTGATGCTTAGAATTCCTATTCGCTTAATGGCATAAACAAATGTATCACTTTTTATTTACCACCACAATCTGTTCGTTGGACGAAACTGGAAAAAAAACAACTCGTGTAGAAAGTAAACATCCGCACCTCGATGGTGTCAACTGTACTTATGTCTGCGTAATGACAAAGTAGGGAAAAAATGAAAACTTTGTACTATTTATGGTCTAGTGATTGATGACAAGCGAGCTCGCTGTCCAGATTTACAGAATTACAAAGAGGAGATTCTCCTGATTAAAATGGTGCCTGACTTGAAAAAATCTAAACTTACACATTGTGAGATATTTGGTGAAATAGACCGGCATGCCTCTCCATAGGAAAACAATGGGGGGAACTCAGCGTTCCAAGGGCAAAAATTATTTTGGTGCTAGCATTTGATGACAACTGAGCTCGCTGCCAGACTTACATAATTAGAAAGAGGAGATTCTCATGATTAAAATGGCGTCCAACTTGAAAAATCGAAATATATACTTTGCGAGGTATTTGGCGAAATAGACAGAAGGCTATATTTCCCCGACAGGAAACAATGGGACGACCTCAGAGTTCTATGAGTAATTTTTTGTTGTTGTTTACATTTTAACTACCAACAACGTGAGCAGGTCTCATTGTCAACAATAGCGAAGCAGACATTGTGAACAATAAGCTGGGAATAGAACGTTCGGGAAGGCGAGTGTTGGTGCCACAAATAATAGGAGCTTGCAAGGTGAAAAATGCCCTAAAATAAGGCCTGTTTTTTTCGTGGTTACTTCAAAACGACGGCAAGCAGCTGGGAAATATGGTAATATTATGAAACTGGGCTCCACGGCAGATGCAATGAACTAGTTTTCATCAGAAAAAAGCGGTGTTAAAAATGTAATGTATCCAGCCTACTATAGGACTAGGAGATGAGATGAGAGAGGGTTTAAGAAGGTCCTAACATGAAAACTACTTTTTAACACTTCTAAATCAGGTGGAACAGGGTTGTATGTCAATCATAATGCTTTATGAAGTAGACTTTACAGAAAAGTTACAGAGATGTTGTAAAGACTTACACTCCACTGCTGTACAGTGTGTTGAACTAAATCTCAATTGTGGTCACCCTCATTATTTATCCTCCCGTCCGCCACTCTCTTCTTCTCACTTTTTTTCTTTCTTTTTTTCTTTCTTTTTTTCTTTCTTTTTTTCTTTCTTTCTTTCTTTCTTTCTTTCTTTCTTTCTTTCTTTCTTTCTTTCTTTCTTTCTTTCTTTCTTTCTTATTTGTCTATGAATCAGACAGAGGGGCCTGCTGGTGAGCCAAGGCAGTCAGGGCGGAAAATATGAATTTTACATAAAACTAAATGCACCGGACCCGAGGGAGGGAGAAGAGTAAAGAGAGGGATAGAGAGAGAATGCGGGGAGAAAGTAGAAGGTAGAAAGGGGTGGCGAGAGGGGGGAAGATGGAGGGTGTGAGAGAGGGAGTGGTGACAGAAGACAAGAGGGGGGTAAAGAGGGGAGCAGATGGAGTTTGGATCAGACTCCTGGTGACTGGGCAGTCAGATTTCATATTTCACATCTACTATGTCTTGCTCACACAAACAGAAACACAAAAACACACGCACACATCTGCGCACCAGAAAGTCCCCCAACCATATGAGGGCAGTACAAAGTGCAGCAGTTTGAGTGATTGAGCTTCTTTCTCACTGAAATTACCTTTGTCGTCAACCAAACCTCTCCACCCAGGACAAAACATACTGTTTCTTGGAAATTCTTGGAAATCAAATCAAATCAAATTTTATTTGTCACATGCGCCGAATTCAACAGGTGCAGACCTTACCGTGAAATGCTTACTTACAAGCCCTTAACCAACAATGCAGTTCAAGAAACAGAGTTAAGAAAATATTTACAAAATAAACTAAAGTAAAAAATAAAATAAAATAAAAAGTAACACAATAAAATAACTATAACGGGGCTATATTACAGGGGGTACCGGTACCGAGTCAATGTGCCGGGGAACAGGTTAGTCGAGCTATTTGTAAATGTAGGTAGGGGTAAAGCGTGACTATGCATAGATAATAAACAGTGAATAGCAGCAGTGTAAAAACAAGGGGGGGGGGGGGGTCAATGTAAACAGTTGATTAATTGTTCAGCATTCTTATGGCTTGGGGTAGAAGCTGTCAAAGAGTCTTTGGACCTAGACTTGGCGCTCCGGTACCGCTTGCCGTGCGATAACAGAGAGAACCATTTATGACTTAGGTGACAGGCGTCTTTGACCATTTTTTGGGCCTTCCTCTGACACCGCCTAGCATATAGGTCCTGGATGGCAGGAAGCTTGGTCCCAGTGATGTACTGGGCCGTATGCACTACCCTCTGTCGTGCCTTTTGATCGGATGCAGAGCAGTTGCCATACCAGGCGGTGATGCAACCGGTCAGGATGCTCTCGATGGTGGAGCTTTATAACTTTTTGAGGATCTGGGGACCCATGCTAAATCTTTTCAGTCTCCAGAGGGGGAATAGGCTTTGTCGTGCCCTCTTCACACCGTCTTGGTGTGTTTGGACCATGATCGTTTGTTGGTGATGTGGACATCAAGGAACTGAAACTCTTGACCCACTCCACTACAGCCCTGTCGATGTGAATGGGGGCGTGTTCGGCCCTCCTTTTCCTGTAGTCCATGATCAGCTCCTTTGTCTTGCTCACGTTGAGAGCGAGGTTGTTGTCCTGGGACCACACTGCCAGGTCTCTGACCTCCCCACTATAGGATGTCTCATCGTTGTCGATGATCAGGCCTACCACTGTTGTGTCGTCAGCAAACGTAATGATGATGTTGGTGTTGTGTTTGGCCATGCAGTCGTTGGTGAACAGGTAGTACAGGACGGGACTAAGCAGGCAACCTTGAGGGCCGCCGTGTTGAGGATCAGCGTGGCAGATGTGTTGTTGTCCAACCCTTACCACCTGGGGGCGGCCCGTCAGGAAGTCCAGGATCTAGTTGCAGAGGGAGGTGTTTAGTCCCAGGTTCCATAGCTTAGTGACAAGCTTTGTGGGCACTATGGTGTTGAAAGCTGAGCTGTAGTCATTCTCACATAGGTGTTCCTTTTGTGCAGGTGGGAAAGGGCAGTCTGGGGACTTTGATGGTCTGCTTGAAAGATGTAGGTATTACAGACTTGGTCAGGGAGAGGTTGAAAATGTCAGTGAAGACACTTGCCAGTTGGTCCGCGCATGCTCTGAGTACACGTCCTGGTAATCAGAATGTTGACCTGTTTAAAGGTCTTGCTCACATCGGCTATGGAGAGCGTGATCACAGAGTCGTCCAGAACAGCTGGTGCTCTCATGCATGCTTCAGTGTTGCTTGCCTCGAAGCAAGCATAAAAGGCATTTAGCTCGTCTGGTAGGCTCGCGTCACTGGGCAGCTCGCGGCTGGGTTTCCCTTTGTAGTTGGTATTAGTTTACAAGCCCTGCCACATCCGACGAGCGTCAGAGCCAGTGTAGTAGGATTTAATCTTTGTCCTGTATTGACGCTTTGCCTGTTTTGATGGTTTGTCTGAGAGCCTAGCGGGATTTCCTATAAGCGTCCGGATTAGTGTCCTGCTCCTTGAAAACAGCTGTTCTTGCCTTTAGCTCGGTGCCGGTAATGTTGCCGGTAATCCATGGCTTCTGGTTGGGATATGTACCTTTTGTCACTGTGGGGACGACGTCTTTGATGTACTTATTGATGAAGCTGGTGACTGAGGTGGTATACTCCTCAATGACATTGGATGAATCCCGGAACATATTCCAGTCTGTGCTAGCAAAACAGTTCTGTAGGGTATAATGCACGTCATCTGACCACTTCCGAGTCACTGGTACGTCCTGCTTTAGTTTTTGCTTGTAAGCAAGAATCAGGAGGATATAATTCATATTTGCCAAATGGAGTGCGAGGGAGAGCTTTGTATGCGTATCTGTGTGTGGAGTAAATGAGTTATTTTACTCTGGTTGCACATGTGACATGCTGGTAGAAATGAGATGAAACGGATTTAAATTTGCTTGCATTCAAGTCCCCGCCACTAACAGTGACGCTTCTGGATTGAACCTAGTATACTGTTAGAAAATTAGGTTGTAAACTACCAGAAAACCAATTCAACGGCATTCTCACATTTTCCTGTTCCTGCGTCAGAACATAATGAGTAGACATAGAAGGTGAACACGTTCTCATCAATATTTTCCAGCCAAAGGCCAATACGTTCAAAGAGCTATGCTGCTGTATGAATCAGTCATCACACCCAGGCCAACAGCACGCACACACACACACGCATACACACACGCATACGCAAACACATACACATACACACACACAGGCTCGACTGCAATCAGCCAGATGCTGCTGAAGGAAAGGCTTGGGTGAGAGCGAGTGTTTTTTGGATTAAGGCCTTTTGCATGCGTAATATAGCGCAATAAGGATACATTAGCCATTACCTTCTCAGCAGTGCCTTAATGATCTGGAGAGGCAATAGCATGGAAAGCCAGACTCACACATCACTGAGCAAATAAATGTAGGGAGGGAGAGAAAGAGAGGAACGGAGAGAGAGAGAATGAGATTGAAATGAAGGGAAAGGTAGAGAAATGGAGGGAGAGAGGGGAAGAAACTGGGAAGTGGAGACAAATGGTCTATAGGCTAAGAAAATGTACAATCAATATAAAGGTCAGTGCTAGGGTTAGCGCTAGTGGGGTTAGGTTTAGGGTTAAGACCAAGGCTAGGGTTATTGTTAGAGTTAAGGTTGACAGACAAACAAATTATGGAGTACTTACACCCCTTATATCCCTGTTTCTTCACTTTCCAATTATGCAACACTGCTGTTGAGGATGGGATCCTCCCGTTCCTGTTATTACATAATGTGCTGTTTATGAGATTTTTAATGTGATGTAGTGTGGCAGATTATATCATGTAATGCTGAACCACTGGTCTGTATTCTGATACAGTCCATTAGGTCCCACCATGGTAGTTATTAATTGCTTTTTAGGACAACACCCTGGCAACAAAACTATTAATTTGAACCTATATGGAAACCAAACTATTTTAGGAGGGGGTCAACAGAACTAGGCAGGTGGAGGACGTCCCATCATTACAATACCGGGGGAAACACTACTTCTAAGAGTGTGTCCATCATCTTTAGCTGAGAGCCTCATATTTTAAAGATTTGCCTACTGTTGCATTCTTCACCAAACATGGTCATTAACACGTTAGTTAACCACCGCCGATCCTTCACATCTTGCTCACTGACACACACACACACACACACAAAACACATGTAAGACAGGGAATGCCACTGATCAGCACGAAGTCACAAGACTTATCGCCCCTCATATTTAACCACTGCGAGATCTGGGCTATTTTGTTCCTTCCCACAGGTGTTAGGAGTTAATGCCACTGGTCATGTGATCGGAGTGGCCTTAGTGCGGCGGGATGCCAGGGAGGCCTGAGGGCTGTGAACAGGCCCGACAGCCTTCAGATGGGTTAGGAATAACAGTGTTAACAACCTCTCTCAGAGCATAGCACAGTGGTGCAGCTTTTCAACAAAACGCAACCCAACATAGTCTTTCAACACAACACAACACAGCTCCTCAACATAACACGATGCAATGCCACAGCCTTTCAGAGACCTGGCACTACTACAACACAACTTTAAGGAGTTAGAACAGTGTAACAAACAACAGTAATACTGTAACGTCGTTCGTCTGAGGAAGAAGGAGTAGACCAAAGCGCAGCGTGATACGTGTTCATGATGTTTTAATATAGCCTGAACACTGAAACAAAAAACAAAAGTGGAACAAAACGCAACAGTTCTGCCATGCACTCACACACAACAGAAAACAACTACCCACAAAACACAGGTGGGAAAAGGCTACCTAAGTATGGTTCTCAATCAGAGACAACGATAGACAGCTGCCTCTGATTGAGAACCACACCCGGGCAAACACATAGAAATAGACAACATAGAACAAAAACATAGAATGCCCACCCCAACTCACGCCCTGACCAACCAAAATAGAGACATAAAAAGGATCTCTAAGGTCAGGGCGTGACAAATAGGCCCCGTGTGGCTCAGTTGGTAGAGCATGGCGCTTGCAACGCCAGGGTTGTGGGTTCGATTCCCACGGGGGACCAGTACAAAAAAAAGTATGAATGTATGTACTTGTAAGTCGCTCTGGATAAGAGCGTCTGCTAAATGACTTAAATGTAAATACAGAGATAAACTGGGCAATATAAAGAAACCAAATTGGTATGACGGTAACACCAGAGAACATTCTCTAACATTTTGTGTTACCTTAATTTTGCCAAACAGTAAGCCATTTAGAGTAATACACCTGAATATGAGGCTGGTGTGAAATATTATTAAGATGGACAGTATAATGGTGTTCTCTGAGTATCAGTGACAAATCAACAGGAGAGGCTGTTTTCCATAGTGTTGCCTTACTGATTGAAATCTAGATCCCACTGGCTCCCCAGGAAGCCTCAGGCTCTGTAGCTGGTTGTGGATGGTTGTGGTGCGCGTGCGCACACACACACGCGTGCACACACACGCACGCACGCACGCACGCACGCACGCACGCACGCACGCACGCACGCACGCACACACACACACACACACACACACACACACACACACACACACACTTCTGTAGAGGTATCCACTTCTTCTTAATGGTGAATTCCCACTCTGTTGGGGGTTATAATGGCATTTCCAGGCTAAATTGAATAACATGTCTTCAGCAATGAGGTGCAGAAACACTGAGGGCGCGGTGTGGCTGAAAGACAAAAGAAAGGGAGAGAAAGTGGGAGGCAGAATCAAACTTTTTTCCCCTATTAAAACGAGGCCTGGAAAACAATAGAGTTGGAGGTCGCAAACGATAGCCGGAGGACACAGAGGCGCACAGACACTGGGCTATAAAGGAGCTCTGTGATTGGGCAGGATCCACCATCCCGATCAAAGGTTTCCCCAGCTCTCCGCCTGGGCAGGGCTGATGATGACCTTTGACCCCAGAGTTGGTTGTAGTCCGGGCCAGCAGTAGCTCTAGAGAGACAGGGGAGGGATGAGTGGCTGTCTGAGACTCCCCCTTCTGAGATCCAGACCTCTCCACATTGCTCTCAGTCCTGTCCTCTGTGATTACTTGTTTAATGTATTCAGGGCTCTTGCTCTGTGTGTTTTATATCTCTCTTTAAGTATAGACTTTGGCATCTTCACTACATCTTCATCCTGAGGTCCCTGGAGAACCTGAGATAGAGACAGATCAACGACATACAGTGCGAGAGGGAGAGTGTGAGAGAGAGAGTGTGAGAGAGCGAGAGAGAGAGACTGCCTGTGCCTGTGCAGCATGTTGTTGGAAGATGGGGCAGACAGAGAGACAGGAGGAAATGGAGTGCTGTTCTTCAGTTTGGCTTTATTGAGATGGTCACGTGAGGGAACTGGTAGAGAACAAAGGCTTTCTGCTGGTGTCGTATCAAACGCACACACGCTGGGAGTGGACAGAGCACTTTTTCTTGGAGAGCCTTTCATACATAAAATGATTATTTGCTTCACAGATGGCTTCATTTTGCGTGTGTCATTATGTCATCCAAGTTCTGAGAAAAATTAATTTCCTCTGCAAAAATGAGAAAAGCAGGAAAACTGCTTCATAAAAAGAGAAGAAAATTCAGGGCTTTTCTCATTCCACTAAAAGGGAAAAAATTGGAAAAGGGACTGCTGAACCATTTACTTACAAGACAGCAATTACCTGTATAATAAATTAAGTAAATTAAAGAGAGGCTGTTCTTGTTTTCTGATAGTCAAGTAAGCTGCTTGCTTTGTTGATTTGAATTAATATAGTATGACTTAGAGAAATAATATATAATTATATAGAATAACGTTGACTGAAATGACTATGGCGCAAGATGGCCTTCACTGCTGCTGGTATAAAGAAAACTAATGTACATCCATCCAGGAATTTGAACATGCTGCAGCACCAGCATCCACCAGGGGGGAGCTGTGAGTCTACTTTCTCCCAAAGCAGTCTTCATGTTTGCAGTTTACGATACATTTGGCTCTGAGTGCATGTGACCATAATAGCCATTAAAGGTTTGGACCAGTGATATTGGAATGTTACATTTCATTTCCACAACTCCCAACATAACAGCTTGTCAGGGGTGAGGACTGAGTAGCCACAACTCCCAACATAACAGCTTGTCATGGGTGAGGACGGAGTAGCCACAACTCCCAACATAACAGCTTGTCATGGGTGAGGACTGAGTAGCCACAACTCCCAACATAACAGCTTGTCATGGGTGAGGACTGAGTAGCCACAACTCCCAACATAACAGCTTGTCAGGGGTGAGGACTGAGTAGCCACAACTCCCAGTGGCCCCTGACCCCTGGGCCTAGAAAGTGTCTAGTTCTGCTGATAATACTGACCCAGCTAATTAACCCCATGCCAGGCCTTTAATTTGAACTGTTCAGTTCAGCGTCTCATCCAATGGCCCTTGAGGAGCTGGGGATAATGAGAGACCAATAAATTTGACTGGATTTAAGCTCAGGGAGGCAGAGATTCGGTGCACCTGTCACGGCTAGATAGCAGTGAATGCAATTGATGGGCTCGACAAGGTCAATTTCGATTGCATAGGGCCCCATACGGCCTCCTCGGATCTCCGGCGCAATGCCACAGGGATTGTTGGGCACCTGTCAATCAGCCTGGAGAGGGAAAATATCATGACTTGGCTACAGTGCCTCCTCTGTAAGACAGATAAGCCAGCACAAGGCTAACTCATGATATTCTCACGGAACCCCTGTAACAAGATAATGATCTTACAATAATACACCAACATTGAGAAACATTTTGCACACTAGCACATTATGAAGGGTGAATGTGTAACATGCTGCACTACTACACTACGAGGACTTTGTACACTTTCCACTAACAGATTAGCCTCCTGACAACAGTGTTAGTGTGTTTAGTGTGTGTGTGTGTGTGTGTGTGTGTGTGTGTGTGTGTGTGTGTGTGTGTGTGTGTGTGTGTGTGTGTGTGTGTGTGTGTGTGTGTGTGTGTGTGTGTGTGTGTGTGTGTGTGTGTGTGTGTGTGTGTGTGTGTGTGTGGAATATGCGTGTGTGTGTGTGTGTGTGGAATATGCGCAACAGAGCTATTGCTTACTGCCCTTGGTGACAACTTGTTTGTTGCAGGTCTAGAAAAGTCATCATCCAATTCAGGTCAGCGCGTTGAGTTCAATGTCTCAACACTGATCAATGTAAGACATACTAGCTAACTAAATGTGTCTCACTACTGCAATCTGAATGTCATCATAAAAGAAATCATGTCCCCTCTTCATCAACTGAAAGTAAACATTGTTCCTGATGCACTGTATTGTAGCGTGTGTCAGTCTCACAGGGAGATGAGATGAAGGGTTTAAGTTGTGCTCACATTCGCACAGGTGAGGTCTCAGTTCCACTAGGAAATGGCATGTGTTCCAGGAAAAGATGGGACGTCCCGCGAAGCTGAAGGTGATCCCATCTGGGACTGACCTCTGACCTCTGACTGAGAGTGGGGGAGCAGGGGGGGGGAGGGAGAAGAGAGCGAGAAGGACACCAAGATTTAATTTTGTTTTCCCATCGAAGGAGGGTTTGAGGATTTAGGGAGGAATCAAACCCCTCTCTCTCCCCTGGCTCTTCCCCCATGGTTCAGGGCCTTGCAGCTGTCCCCTTTCCCTCACATTTTTCTCAGTCAGATTTCAATCTATAATTAGCAGAAAGACCTCTAACTCCACACACACGTGAGTGTGTGACTGCGAGTGCGGCCCGAAACTAATGGACTAAATCCACTCCCCCCCTACCCCGCCCAATGGCTGGAGTGGCAGGTTCACATGTAGAGACTTAAAGCAACTTCTTTCTCAACGGCTGAGGGAGGCAGACTTAAAGGGCAACCCCTTGGCGGTCTCCTCCACCATGCCAGAGCATCACTAAGCCCCCACTGAGCCTCAGTCCTCCTCGGTTCCCTCAGCATTCCAAATGTGGCACATACAGACAGACCCACCTGCTTCCCATCGCTTTTAATGATGAGTTTTATAGAACACTTGACGATTGTAGATCTAGATTGGAATCTGATCTGTGCTGACTGATGAGGTCACAGGGAGAAGGAAGGGGGCCATTACTCCACCAGGCATGCTGTCTATAGCAGGAAGGGAACAATGACAACTTTTCCATGACATCCCCGTACAGCCAATCATGCTTTGCCTGGTTGTTTAATCCAAGAGCAAGGTCGTGATTTTATGGGTCAGCAGTTCCCCTCTGGACTAACTAACGTACAGACCTGTTCCCAACGCTGTGATTGGTCACCAGAGCCTTCCCACAAAGCCTTCGACCTCATCTTGATTTAGCCACCTGTTATTATTCTACTGCCCTAAGCCAGGGGAGGTAACAGCACAAAACCAAAAATAACGTTTGATGTAATTTTAGTAAATCTCAACCCTTGGATTATTTTATTATTGTTATTAGAATCTTCCCCTCACCAGTAAGTGATGGTTCCCAGTGTTCTTCATGTTCAAATAGTACCTTCTGATGTTGAGGAGAATTTACCTAAGGCCTTTATTGAGCTCACATAGGCATTTTGTGACATCTTACATTTGTTCTCAAAATACACTTAACATGTATTGGTGTTTAAAGGTAGACTCAGTGATATGACATAGATGCTGAAAGTAAACAACATAGTGGGTCAATTTTCCACAATAAGCGTGAGGCTCAACTTCTCCACTGTTTTGGTGCCCTGGCTACTGTAACAGTATGAAGCGAACCTGTGCACATGCGCAGATACTGTGTGTGACTGTGTTAGAGCGAAGTCTTGCATCTTTCTCAACTCAATATCTGTGGTGTTGCTTGTGGCTATCTTTAAATACAAAAAAAACATTTATCAATACTGTACACACCACTAGATGAAGGCACATCAGAGTATGGACAGGGCTAAAAAAATGAATTTCAGTACTTGAGAATCCATCTTTGACATGTTTTTATTTTCAAATAAATAGCGAACTACACAACTTAATATCAAATTAATTGAATCCTTTTCCTTTGAAAATACCTGACGATAAGAATAACAGTCAAATAGAGTAAACAACAAAGGTCACAGATGTCTTGAAAGGTGGGAATGGCCATTACAACGATGCAACAGCTTGAAATTCAAGCATGAGTATTTCTAGTTTAATACTGTGTAAGTCAGCGTGGAAAATGTGACAAATTCTGCATGCATTTCATACTGAGCAATATTTCCGATGAAACATGACACTTATCCTGGAGTAAACTGTGTCGTTAAAGATTTTACAAAGTCATTATTTTCTCCATTTCTCACACTTCATTTGGGCATTACTCAGGGTTATGGAGGCTTTCTGTGGTTTATCGAGTTTTTCTGGAGTTTCACTCTCGACTCGCAACGCTTCAATCACACATTATCTCCACACAGATGTAGTTACCTGTCATGGCGTACAACCCTTACACCTTACATGCTAAGGCCCGGTAGCAGTTTTATTGTTTCATTACTGCGCCAGGTGGTACTTAGCATCGACCTACTGGTACAGAATGGTAATCTGACTTTGGGGTAGGATTCAGAGAAACTAATTTGGTTGGCATCTGACCCCTGGGCATGTGTTTGTTGCTTTTAGTCGCGTCAACTTCTGCGTTACAGCCTTGTTATTGGAGGAGCCAAGGGCACACATTTTTAATCATGATCTAAATTTAGTAAGGAAAGGTTGTAAACCGATAAATACTGTTAACTTGGCATGGCAGCAATATCGCCACAACGAGGGAGAATAAAATATTGAATGCGGTCTAGTGAGAGAAAAAAAGTTAAGCCCATTCAGTTTGATTGACAAATTCATATGGGGAGACCTTTACCATAGACCTTTACCATAAATAGGCCCTCTGATTTTCCGCAGTGACCGACACTATGAGAAGGCATGTTGGGGGGAGGTGGTAGGGAGGGGGTTTGGAGGGCAGGATGGTCTTAGTTCTCCATGTGCCAGTTCACTGTGAGCCTACTGAAATGACTTGGCACAGGGAAAATGTATTCAATTCAGGGGGACAAATAATTAACTGACATCAGCTGGTGGGTCCGGACCCTCCGGGGAAAGGTTACGGTACAAATATAGCACCTTTTTTCCCAATAAATTTTATGCGGGAGGCAGAGGCGCGGGATTGACAGAATATGTAGAATGGAAGGCACGGCGACATTGATTAATGTGACGGATGGGGTCTTTTAAGTCTACGCTGAAATAGAACATCAAACGCTTATCTCAAACAGCAAATCACTGTCCTGCTACCAGCTATGAGCCAGCCGACAGTTACAACCAACACAGAGGTTGTGTGTGTCCCTTTGTCATGTGAGATGAGTTACTGTACAAGGATCAAAGCAACGCTGCTCCTATGTTTGGTTCAACAAAAAATACAATCAAAAAAATGGAGAAAGAAATTATCCAATATTTTTCCTACTCCCATGCACCTGTGGTTGTATTGGATGTGCTTGCTTCGTAATTATTATTATATTCTTAAAATGTATTTCACCTCACTGGTAATCAGGTAATCAGTTATGCCATGTAAACAATAGAGACAAGTCCTAGTGTAAACAACAGCTGCACTAAATACATCCAGGAAGTAGGAGCAGACTAAAACATAGTTGTGAAGGTGTGGCTATGATAGACTGCACCAGTATAAAACACTGTGAAGGCTGTCCGTAAACACCTTGGCATAATGTATTAAGGTGTTGAGAGATGCACAGGAGTATACAGTTGACATACAATATGTCTCTCTTTTTATCTTTCTCTCTCTCTCTGTTTCAGAAGCTGGAATAGCTACCCATGGGCAGCCTAGCGGTTAAGCGCACTGGGCCAGTAAACAGACATTAGCTAGTTCAAATCCCTGAGCTGACTAGGTGAAAAATCTGTCAATGTGCCCTTGAGCAGGGCACTTAACCCTAACTGCTCCTTTAAGTGTCTCTGGATAAGAATGTCTGCTAAATGACTAAAATGTAAATAGAGGGGAAAAAACTACACAGTGTTGTTGCTGATTGGGCACAGAATTGGCACAGAACACTTTTAGCATATCTGCGGGTTCAAGCCTTCCAATGTCATAAAATTAGCACCTTTCCGGAAAGATGGTGAATGCCTGGACTGGAACCAGCCAGAGCATTGGGGGATATTTTGGCAGGTGCTGGGGCAGTGGTTAATGACAGAGCAGATAATATTTCTGTTTTTATTGACCTGTCAGTTCTTATCAGAGACTTCCTCTATAAGCAATCCAAGGTGAGCCTGAGATGCTATCCAGAGATTCAATCTCCAAAAATAGGAAAAATAGCCCAATGCTTGTGTTTACATCAATGCTAAAAGCTTCCTAAATATTCCCTGAAATATAATACAAGCATTTGGCCGACATGCTTTACTCATAAACCTGTGGCCTGTAATGTTGGCTTTGGCAAACGTGTTAACATTCTGGAAAAAGATTAACATAGATATACATTCTCATAAGGTGTAATGTAAATGTATATACATATTCAAGCACTGACATACATGTTCATATACATTCACACACACAGACAAGCACACAAATGGGTTATGCTCTGCAAACAAGGTACAAATCCTGACAACTTTGCACACAAAGTTGAGCTCACTTTTAGCCTCCAAAGTAAACCATGGTTCCTTGGCCAGCCCTTGGACTTCACAAAGACCCAGTGTAGTTATCACCTAAAGTGTGAACGGACTGCTCTCTCTGCTTTTTATAAACAACGTGGCCAGCCAAGAAAAACACACAATTCACTTGATTTACTTTAAGAAGATGTAATCTCTGGCGGTGGATGTCTCAGAGTGTATCTTTGGCCAAAAAAGGCTGAACTCTGGTACCACTTTTACATTCTTTCTATTCAACACTTTTATTTAGCTTCCACATTCCTCGGCTTGAAAACGCTCATAGGGAACGAGATGTTTTGGACTCTGAGAAGAGAGAGAACCGAATTCATACATGATATTAGTGGACATTATCTCTCAAAATGTTGACAGTCCTCGAGGGCAGCGGATTCACACCTCAACAGCTCCATGTCACTCATGGAGATCCACTAGTTCAAAATGGCTGACAAAAACACACCAGCCATGTTCAGGAGGATCAAAACCGTAATGTATTATGGGTCAGTGCAGTCACCTGCAATGTCGGCTGCAATGTCGTACAAGCCCACTGACTACTCCTGAGATGTAAAGAACCAACCAACCATTTCTGACACAGACAATGCCTATACATTATCATAATTTCTAGGGAATTTTTCCTAGCCACCGTGCTTCTACACCTGCATTGCTTGCGGTTTGGGGTTTTAGGCTGGGTTTCTGTACAGCACTTTGTGACATCAGCTGATGTAAGAAGGGCTTTATAAATAAATTTGATTGATTGATTTGACATACTTACAGATGTCCTCACCAACCAAACAGAACCTAACTCCAAATGTACCCCCTCCCCATCACACTCTGCCTCTCCTTCAGCACCCCCCTCGTTCCCCAACACACACAAGTACTTACTGTATACACACACATACCATACCCCCCGCCACTATGCCATCCAGCACAAACACACACGCACACACTCCAGCCAGGTCCACTCCCTGTGGCGAGGGTGGCTGTAAAGCAGCCTGAGGAGAGATTGATGTGTGCGGTGTGGAATCTTCATGTGATGTGACGATATCTGGAACACATATATGCAGCAGCGGCCCACAAGCTGGCTTGGAGAGTCTCTATGTCCTGCTTTTAGATTTCCACTCACCCAGACTTTTAATGTGAAAAGACCCCGCCACTGTAATTTGTGGTCTGCTAAAACTTTGAGGTGATTCAAAGACAAAAAATGTGTGTGTGTGGAGGGGGAGGGGACAGGACAAGGGGGTTTGTTGTGAAATGTCACAGAGGATTAGTGAATGTGTTGTAAATGGAGTGATATTTTTCATTGGATTCTTCCCCTCATTGTTTCAACTCACTGGAAGCGTACGGTTTGCATATTGACTGTGTAGTATTTGCTACAGAGGAGGGTTTGAAAACACCACATGCCTTTATCAATTTAGATATATTATAATTACAGCACGCATCATTAATCATAGGTTCAAATCAGGTATTCTGAGAAGAGCATACCAAGTTATTTTCGCCTTCTACTCATCCATCTCACTGCTACACACTGTTACTCTAGCATAGTGAACAACATCCAATCACACTGCTACACACTGTTACTCTAGCATATTGAACAACACCCCATCACACTGCTACACACTGTTACTCTAGCATATTGAACAACACCCCATCACACTGCTACACACTGTTACTCTAGCATATTGAACAACACCCCATCACACTGCTACACACTGTTACTCTAGCATACTGAACAACACCCCATCACACTGCTCAATTAACCTTGATTTTTAATCATGTTCAGTTACTCAAATCAACAACAAGTGGATACATTTGCGTGGGTCTCTGTCTTCACTCCCATGCAATAGGTTTAAATAAAGCTTTATGCATACGGTTGTTTGAGTGTTCTTTAGATGGTGGATGGATTACTTTCTTTGTAGGCAAATACTGGATGGAGAGACCGATTACTCTGTTGCTGATTTAATCATTAACCATATAGTTAGATGTCTCATCATGGATATAACCCATTTTAGCATGGCCATTGCCATTGAGGGCTTTCACCATTTTAAAGCAGTCAACTGGGTGGGGATTCCTATGAGTCAGGTAATGAAGAAGATGAAAATGTACTACTTTAAAATGGAGATAGCATGCACAGTGCCATTGAGGCTGTCACAGACACTATGATGGCACAGATACAAAAACGAGTCCCCTATCTAGCTCTATGTCACAAACTAACCACATTCACAGCCATACGTCTGGCAGATTTGATTATGCTGAGCCGCAGGGCGCCGGGCAAAGGCCGGTTGCGTCACTGGGTGAAAGCAGGGAGGGAGGAGAGCCATTCTCAAATCAAACAGTAATCTGAGCCGCTCAGTGATTTTGTCAACAAGGCACTTTTGCATGGGAAAACACAGAATCTTACTAATTAGTACACATCTCTAATTACGTAATTTTGTTTTGATCCGACTTTGCCGTGGGCTTTGAATGGGGCACCTGGCTCACGCCCGGGAGGCAGTCCGGATCCAAATCGAATGCACCCAACTTTCAGCCAAGCAAAACACGCCTACATGGGCACCCGGTCAAAATTAATCAAACCCCCTCATCAAATACTTCCTGTTCTCTTCCAACAAATACTAACATCTGACCAATCAGAATACAGCAAAGTAGTTGCTAGGTAGATAATTAATTACCGTTACAATTCCAGACAACTGTTTCACTATATGTTAGAACTACACAACATTTATTTAGAAAATAATAATATCTCTCATAAAATGAATCTACAATAATGAATATCCATTTCACAATTTGTTTCTCATCTGATTATAAAAAAGATTGTAATCTAAATAGTTTTGAATAACGAATTTGCATAATACCTGTCTGAAAGTCCCATAGAGTTATATTGGTATACATCAGACACCTTGATCAGGCCCAATGGGACATTGTCAAATGATGAAGATGAATAATTTGCTTTTAATAATCAGAAAACCATCGATGAAACTCACTTGTTGATGGATAGATTTGGTGTGATATTTAGAATCATGAATTGCACTAATTAACACAATGTCATCAGACTGGACAATGCCATCAGACTGGAACCGTCCGAAATAAACGTAACGACATGGTGACATGATGATTGTAAACTATCAGGAATGTGGCACCAAGACAGAACCAGGCACCAAGACAGACAGAGAGAGAGAGAGTGAGACTGATCAGCAAATTACACTACATTAACCCAATGAAAGAAATGGTCAGATGTATGTTTCTATCAGGGGCCTTGGAATGGGTCTTTAAACCTATAATGATGCCTTGTTTTGGTTTCATTAGAGAATACACAGCCCCAGAGAACATTGTGACCTTTTCTGGTAATGTTATCTACTGGTTTATGTGATTAAAAAAGCTCTGAGCCAACTGACTGACATAAAGTCTCCGGGAATGTTCCACTTGACCATCCAGAGAATACCAAGTGAGGACAAGGGGACTGTTTAGGTTACACGGTTCATTACATCAACTGGAAATGATATGATAGAAGGTAGCCGTTGCAGAGCGACACTGTCTCTTACATATGAAAATGCAGTGTGTTTTGTTAAAATGTTCCATTAGAACACTTACATTGGGCTACCTAGACAACAACCATGTATGATATAGCTACTGGCGCACCTCTAGCCCAAGATGTACTCTTAAAGAACCTAACGTTACCGTTACTCCTTAAGGTCCAAGGACCTTATATGTTATTTTCAGAGGTAGACTGGCTTTGGCAGCCAAAACAGCCAAATACTCCATCTAAACGTGAATCGATTTTCAATCGCAATATGGTGCTAGAATAATAAAGCCCTTTCATATCACATCAAAATAATTTTACAAATGCAAAATACACACTTATTGTAGACTGTTTTAACCGGCCTTATCACAGTTGCAACCAACAGTATTTTTCAGTGACAACATATTTCTTGCTGCCTTCTTCCGTTAGACACAAGTGTTCGGAGGATTCTAGATAGCTAATTAGCACAGGTGGACCCTCTGTCTTTCATTTGTCTCCCGTAAACAGGTGCTTTAATTTGGAGATATGGCCGTGTGGAAACACCAACCCTAACCCTATAGCCCTATTTCAATTTAACGTTTTGTTTCTTGAAAATTATTTTGACGCTGATGTGAAAGATAAGGTGCTTTCAAAACTGTACCTTAGGCGATGCGTGTTAATGTTCAGACCGAGCGTCGGGCTCTTAACAAAACTGACAGTCACGATCAAGGGCCAGGCCTCTAGTTAGTACACACATGTCTCTCAGCTTTGTAAATATGGTGGCGGCAGGTAGCCTAGTGGTTAGAGCGTTGGGCTGGTAACTGTAAAGTTTGCTGGATTGAATCCCTGAGCTGACAACATAAAATCTCTTGTTCTGCCCCTGAACAAAGCAGTTAACCCACTGTTCCCTGGTAGGCCGGCATTGTAAGTAAGAATTTGTTCTTAACAGACTTGCCTAGTTAAATAATGGTAATTATCTTATCAGTGTAGTATACAAAGTATACTATAATTTACCATAGCACAGACCTGAATAACCTTTTAGCCAGGGCACTCAGCACATCAACTATGCTAAGGGACTCTTTACACTACACTGCTTTGACGACACTAGTCCCAGGAAAGATACTTTTGTAGTGTAAAGGCGTCAGCATGCTTCAGTTCGCTGGCGTCTAGCCGAAACGACCGAGTGTGCTCGCATACTCCCTTAAATCGCTTGAAAACGATAAAAAAGCGGCAATAGTACTGTTTGTCCATTTTGAGATGCTGTAGCCAGTATACACTTCCTCAAAATAGTCAGAACTAATCTAAGATAACTCAAGAAATCTGTAATTATTGTTCACGTTTTTGCCTAAGAGATCTTAGTCTCACCTACGTAGGTAGTGTGGGAGACATTTACACCACATACCCCCCTCTGAGTGGTATAGTGTAAAGACAACTGCTTTCCCACACCACATGTCCCTGCAAGAATGATCTTAATTACAAGTAACTGTCCTGTGAAAACCATACTTTTGAAAGTTCATATTCTGTTAGCTCGTACCCAAATAATGTTGTTGACTAGTCCTACACTCAGGAAATTGGATGCAGTCTATCACAGTGCCATCCGTTTTGTCACCAAAGCCCCATATACTACCCACCACTGTGGCCTGTATGCTCTAGTTGGCTGACCCTCGCTTCATATTCGTCGCCAAACCCACTGGCTCCAGGTCATCTATACGTTTTTTCTAGGTAAAGCCCTGCCTTATCTCAGCTCACTGGTCACCATAGCAGCACCCACCCATAGCACATGCTCCAGCAGGTATATTTCACTGGTCACCCCCAAAGCCAACTTCTCTTTGGCCACCTTTCCTTCCAGTTCTCTGCTGCCAATGACTGGACCGAATTGCAAAAATCACTGAAGCTGGAGACTCAGCTTACAGATCATTGAACCTGTACATTGCCCATCTGAAAATAGCCCACCCAACTACACCATCCCCATATTGTTATTTATTTTTTCTGCTCCTTTGCACCCCAGTATCTCTACTTGCACATTCATCTTCTGCACATCTATCACTCCATTGTTTAATTGTAATTATTTCACCACTATGGCCTATTTATTGCCTTACCTCCCTAATCTTACTTAATTTGCACACACTGTATATAGACTTTTCTATTGTGTTATTGACTGTATGTTTGTTTATCCCATGTGTAACTCTGTGTTGTTTGTGTCGCACTGCTTTGGTTTATCTTGGCCAGGTCGCAGTTGTAAATGAGAACTTGTTCTCAACTGGTCTACCTGGTTAAATAAAGGTGAAATACGTTTTTTTTTTTTTAAATACTCTATTTGTGGCCAAATCATATATTGGAGAAAAAACACCTCAAAAACCCCACCTGTATCTCAAACAGACCGTTTAAAAAATGCTTGCTGTTTCCTCATAGAACGTGTCATGTTTGCTCATCGATGGAGCTGGCCAATCAGCTGTCTACTCGCAATAATATTTTTTATGATCGGTATACGCCCACACCATTCTTTTGTTGAGGTACGTCCACACCCTTCCAACACAGAAAAGCTGCTT
The DNA here is from genome assembly GCF_016432855.1 of Salvelinus namaycush. Classification (NCBI taxonomy): domain Eukaryota; kingdom Metazoa; phylum Chordata; class Actinopteri; order Salmoniformes; family Salmonidae; genus Salvelinus; species Salvelinus namaycush. The sequence goes on along the minus strand of NC_052325.1, from coordinate 4,790,161 downwards.
TTTAACTTACTCAATTATTATTTGTATTTTTTTACAGGTTTCAACACTGGACAGTTACTTTAATACCAGTAGACTGCATTTTTGCTCTGTTAGTCAAATTCTAAATTAAAGCTTTTAAAATATCCATACATTTGTGAATTGTTGCATTAATCAAGTGTGCAATATGGTTTAGATGAGAAGCTCCTGTATAGTTTGAATTGCTATCCTTATTTTGTTTGCCTATATACTATATTTGCAGTATGCTAATAGCTGCACTCACACATGAAGCAGGCATATGGCTTTGGCCACATCACATCCAAGGCTAAAGTAAGGATAGTGTAAACAGAAAAATTGCAAATCTGATGTTGAAGAGAGATAGATCTTACTACACATATTTTACTCATGTAAATCCACCCTAAAAGGTAATATCACTTTGATAACCACCTTTCCATTAGGATACTAGTCAATAAACATGGTGCTGTTGATGAGAGGATAATGTCTATCTCCAAGATATCTCCATTGTCCTGAGGAACCCCTTGGTGTGGAGAATAAAGGTGTTAAAACAAGACCCTGATTTATTAAGTACTAATTGTTGGTGTGAATGTCTCTCATGCAGACTGGGGTGGGTTACTGACAGTCTCCGCTGAGTGCAAACATTAATCGGCTGGCAGATTCATTGGGCTGAAACCCTGCTGGGGACGGAATATTTTTGAAAAGTTGCAAAGTTGTTGCCACCACTCGAAAATCAACCCTCATGTCCTCAAGGGGTATTGTTAGTTTTTTTCACCTCCAACAGGCCTGTGATTGATGATGGTTGACTGCAGAGAGAGAGAGCGAGAGGGAGAGAGAAAGTCTAAAATAAACCTGGCGTGGGGATGGTTCAGGGCTGCTCAGGGGTCGTGCTGGCTGCTGGAGATGTGTGTTCACAGGCCAGCACATGGGACTCATGACAGGGATAGCAGACCATTGCGGGAGGGCCCAAAAAGTGAGGCTCGTCTGGCAGAGCTATTTGTGGAGCAGAAATTCAGCTACTGACACAGGCTGTCATCCCATGATGGATCAGTGGGATAGAGAGAAGCATGGAAGCAGGGCAGAGGAGAGGGTGTGACAGGGGACAGGGGGAGAAGTGGAGCAAGGGAGGGGGGATAGGGCAGCTTAATGCAACACTGGGGTTTTGGGGGGAAACATTTTGCCTGACATGAGACCTGTTGCAACAGTGAATCATGTCTGGAAAATCACTGACATCAGATCTGTCTGTCAGAGTCGAGAAGTTAATTAAAGTCCACAATGCCCCAATGCATACCTACAACTCTAAATGTCCTAACTTAGGCCACAATGTTCCTGTCAACAATGAGTAACACCTCGTCTATACCTGGTTTTACAAATAATGTTTCTAATCATAATGTTTCTAATCATGAGATCCAGATAATAAGCTTTGTTTCCATTCACACTTGGTTTCCAATGTGTCATGCCCATTTTACACTAAATATCCCATGTGCAGGTGCCCTTCGGCATTATTTACCATAACAATATACCTGACCTCCAGCACTGCCATGGACTGTAAACCAATGATTCCACCACAATACACAGTACCAGTAAAAAGTTTGGACACACCTACTCATTCAAGGGTTTTTCTTTATTTTTACTATTTTCTACATTGTAGAATAATAGTGAAGACATCAAAACCATGAAATAACACATATGGAATCATGTAGTAACCAAAAAATTGTTAAACAAAATATATTTTATATTTGAAATTCTTCAAAGTAGCCACCCTTTGACTTGATGACAGCTTTGCACACTCTTGGCATTCTCTCAACCAGCTTCATGAGGTAGAATGCATTTCAATTAACAGGTGTTCCTTGTTAAAAGTTCATTTGTGGAATTTCTTTCCTTCTTAATGTGTTTGAGCTAATAATTTGTGTTGTGACAAGGTAGGGGTGGATACAGATGATATCCCTATTTGGTAAAACACCAAAACCATATTATGGCAAGAACAGCTCAAATAAGCAAAGAGAAATTACAGTCCATCATTACTTGAAGACATGAACGTCAGTCAATATGGAACATTTCAAGAACTTAAAAAAGTTTATTCAAGTGCAGTCGTATGCAGAGTAGGTGAACAGAGGATCTCCGCATGTGTGGTTCCCACCGTGCAGAAAAGAGGAGGAGGTGTGATGGTGTGGGGGTGCTTTGCTGGTGACCCTGTCATGGATTTATTTAGAATTCAAGGCACACTTAGCCAGCATGGCTACCACAGCATTCTGCAGCGATAGGCCATTCCATCTGGTTTGAGCTTAGTGGACCATCATTTGTTTTTCAACAGGACAATGACACAAAACACACCTCCAGGCTGTGTACGGTCTATTTGACCAAGAAGGAGAGTGATGGAGTGCTGCATCAGATGACCTGCCCTCCACAATCACCCGACCTCAACCCAATTGAGATGGTTTGGGATGAGTTGAACCGCAGAGTGAAGGAAAATCAGCCAAGTGCTCAGCATATGTGGGAACTCTTTCAAGACTGTTGGAACAGCATTCCAAGTGAAGCTGGTTGAGAGAATGCCAAGAGTGTGCAAAGCTGTCATCATGGCAAAGGGTGAGGGGACTTTGAAGAATCTAAAATATATTTTGATTTGTTGAACACTTTTTGTGTTATTGCATAGTTTTGATGTCTTTACTATTATTCCACAATGTAGAAAATAGTAAAAATAAAGAAAAACCCTTGAATGGGTAGGTGTGTCCAAACTTTTGACTGGTACTATACATCTAACCCCACATCACAAGTCTCTGTCTCGCCAAAGTAGTGGTCTATATGGGGGCAAAGCGTTGACCCCCAGTCCATATGAGTGGTGCTCCCTCTTCCATCCGCATGGCCAGGTTTGGAATAGCACCGGCTACCCCCGGGGCGAAAGTCTGCAGATCCCGTTACTGAACCCCCTAAGCCCACTGTGCCCTTTGTGATTTATATATCTGCTCTGAATTTACAGCTTGTGAAATACTCTCAGTTAACAGCAGACGGGAGAACTTAGGGTGTGTGTGGGGGGTTGGGGGTTGGGATGGGGGGGGCACACAGAAACAATGGATCTGTCCTGCAGGAGAAGGAACCAAGAATTTGTGTGTGTGTGTGTGAGTGTGAGAGAGAGGGAGAGAGAGAGACTGGGCTGTTGCACCTGGTCTGGAGAGGAGCGTATACATTCCTCCAATAAGGAGAGGGGAAGTGTCGCATAGCTGGGTGTCATTCTTTTAAGATGTGAGGAAATTCCACTGGGCTTGATTTCTTTTTGAAATACAACAATACCTGATGTGCTGCGTACACTTTTATGGAGGCAGCAGAACCTGTGTCCATCTGTCCTGCTGGTTAAACCAATGATTGACATTGACTCTTGGGTTCTATTACGCAAATAACAGGCCTTCACTTTTCCTTTTTCCCTTATGCCTTTCAGTAAAACAAACTTTTGTACATTACTAAACCTGACTAAACATAGCAATATTTTACATGGTGGGCAAAAAGGTTACCTTAAGCTGTGGAAGCTGATCACTGAAGAAAAGTACCTCCACACACTTCAACAAAATCACATTTCAGAAATGTAATGGGCCAAGTATTCAGTCTGATTTAATTTGAATAATTGATTAAATAAAAAATTTAAGGGCCTCCTGGGTGGCACAGTGGTCTAAGGCACTGCATCGCAGTGTGGCACCAGAGATTCTAGGTTCGAGCCCAAGCTCTGCTGCAGCCAGCTGTGACCGGGAGGCTCATGGGGTGATGCACAATTGGCGCAGCGTTGTCTCGGTTAGGGAGGGCTTGGCCAGCAGGGATCTCATTGTGCACTATTGACTCCTGTGGCGGGCTGAGTGTATGGTGTTTCCTCTGACACATTGGTGTGGCTGGCTTCCGGGTTGGATGTGCGTTGTGTCAAGAAGCAGTGTGGCTTTGGGTTGTGTTTCAGAGGACGCATGGCTCTCGACCTTCGCCTCTCCTGAGTCCGTATGGGAGTTACAGCGATGAGACAAGACAATTGAGACACTACCAATTGGACACCAGGAAAAAGGTTTTTTTTTTTTTTTTAAAGACTGGAATTACAAGACAATTTTCATAACCAGTGTCAAATAAATAGTACTGGTTTATAAGTTGTGATGATGATTGAGGCCTTTTAGTAAAAGGTGAATACAGAGATTACACGTGTGTTGTGGGGCTGGTCTGAGGCTCTGGGCTAGTTAGCTGCTGCTGCTGTAGGTCTCAGGTGGAATGGTCTGGAGGCCTGGCCCCGTATTATCACACATTCCCTTTTTAAAGGGGTGCTTTATGTGTAATCTCTTCATTAATGGATTGTCAGGCGAGATGTTTCACGTGTAATCTCTCTATTAATTGGTTTTAAGGAGAGATGCTGGACATGTAATCTCTTCATTAATTGGCTGGCCCGGTGGGGAATCAGAGAGACCAGGGGCCAATGAAAAGTGGCTGTCAGAACCTTTCCATGAGCATCTGAATGTTTTTAAAACTGAGACACTTTGTTGGCTGGTTGGTCAGCCAAATATGTAAGGCCTAATTACACATGACCAACTACGGCTGACAATTGATTCCTTTCAGATGGGAAAACCCCTGGTCTCGATGGCATTCAAATAGAGATATGTCAAACCTTTTATGAACTACTGAAAGATCCATTACCATCATGTTTTAATTAATCATACGTAAATGTCAAACTGTTCGGACACCCCAAAAGAGGGACTTATCTCTCTCCTACTGAAGCAGGAGCCAGGGGTTGGAGGCCTCCTCACCCTTCAATGTTGTAATGCAAAAATATTGGCAAAATGTATTGCTCATGGAATAAAAAATGTTCTACCGGACATTATTCATCACGATCAGATGGGATTCAACATTAGACAACTACGAGAAATAATGGGAAACTATGAGAATGCTAGAAAACCAGGAATAATCTTTATAGCAGATTTTGAGAAAGCCTTTGACTCAGTAAATCTAGAGCCTGGATTTTTTCAATTTTGGAGAATCTCTCATGGGTAAAAGTAATGTACAAGAATCCTTTATGTAAAATAATAAACAACGGTTACTTCTCTGAGAACTTTGAATTGTCAAGAGGCGCAAAACAAGGTTGCCCTCTGTCACCATACCTATGTATTATGTCCATTGAACTTGAAAAATCAGAAAAAATCTAATCAAATCAAACTTGATTTGCCACATGCGCCGAATACAACAAGTGTAGACTTTACTGTGAAATGCTTACTTACAAGCCCTTAAGCAACAGTGCAGTTCAAGAACAAGAAAATATTTACCAAGTAGGCTAAAATAAAAAGTAATAATAAAAAGTAACACAATTATGATAACAATAACGAGGCTATATACAGGGGGCACCGGTACTGAATCAGTGTGCGGGGGTACAGACTAGTTGAGGTCATCTGTACATGTAGGTGGGGGCGAAGTGACTATGCATAGGTAACAAACAAATAGCGAGTAGCAGCAGTGCACAAACGGGAAGGGGGGTCAATGTAAATCGTCCGGTGGCGATTTTTATGAATTGTTCAGCAGTCTAATGGCTTGGGGGGTAGAAGCTGTTGAGGAGCCTTTTGGTCCTAGACTTGTCGCTCTGGTACCACTTGCCTTGCGGTAGCAGAGAAAACAGTCTATAACTTGGGTGACTGGAGTCTCTGACAATTTTATTGGCTTTCCTTTGACACCGCCTATTTTATAATGTCCTGGATGGCAGGAAGCTTGGCCCCAGTGATGTACTGGGCCATTCGCACAACCCTCTGTAGTGCCTTATGGTCAGATGCCGAGCAGTTGCCATACCAGGCGGTGATGCAACCGGTCAGGATGCTCTCGATGGTGCAGCTGTAGAACCTTTTGAGGATCTGGGGACCCATGCCAGATCTTTTCAGTCTCCTGAGGGGGAAAAGGTTTTGTCATGCCCTCTACAGTTGAAGTCGGAAGTTTACATACACCTTAGCCAAATACATTTAAACTCAGTTTATCACAATTCCTGACATTTAATCCAAGTAAAAATTCCCTGTTTTAGGTCAGTTAGAACACCACTTTATTTTAAGAATGTGAAATGTCAGAATAATAGTAGAGAGAATTATTTATTTCAGCTTTTATTTCTTTCATCACATTCCCAGTGGGTCAGAGGTTTACATACACTCAATAAGTATTTGGTAGCATTGCCTTTAAAATGTTTAACTTGGGTCAAACATTTCGGGTAGCCTTCCACAAGCTTCCCACAATAAGTTGGGTGAATTTTGGCCCATTCCTCCTGACAGAGCTGGTGTAACTGAGTCAGGTTTGATTTATTTTATTTTATTTTTATTACACCTTTATTTAACCAGGTAGGCTAGTTGAGAACAAGTTCTCATTTACATCTGCTACCTGGCTAAGATAAAGCAAAGCAGTGCGACACAAACAACAACACAGAGTTACACATGAAATAAACAAACATACAGTCAGTATGGGGATGAGGTAGTTGGATGGGCTATTTACAGATGGGCTATGTACAGGTGTAGTGATCTGTGAGCTGCTCTGACAGCTGGTGCTTAAAGTTAGTGAGGGAGATATATGTCTCCAGTTTCAGTGATTGTTGCAGTTTATTCCAGTCATTGGCAGCAGAGAACGGGAAGGAAAGCGGCCAAAGAGGATTTGGCTTTGGGGGTGACCAGTGAAATATACCTGCTGGAGCGCTTGCTACGGGTGGGTGTCTGCTATGGTGACCAGTGAGCTGAGATAAGGCGGGGCTTTACCTAGCAAAGACTTACAGAAGACCTGGAGCCAGTGGGATTGGCGATGAATATGAAGCGAGGGCCAGCCAACTAGAGCATACAGGCCACAGTGGTGGGTAGTATATGGGGCTTTGGTGACAAAACGGATGGCACTGTGATGGACTGCATCCAATTTGCTGAGTAGTGTTGGAGGCTATTTTGTAAATGACATCGCCGAAGTCAAGGATCGGTAAGATAGTCAGTTTTACGAGGGTATGTTTGGCAGCATGAGTGAAGGAGGCTTTGTTGCGAAATAGGAAGCCGATTCTAGATTTAATTTTGGATTGGAGATGCTTAACTTCTCTAGGGTATGTGGGACGGTAGCGTCCCACCTCGTCAACAGCCAGTGAAACTGAAGGGCGCCAAATTCAAAACAACAGAAATACCATAATTTAAATTCCTCAAACATACAAGTATTTTACACCATTTTAAAGCTGCACTTGTTGTAAATCCAGCCAAAGTGTCCGATTTCAAAAAAGTTTTTACGACGAAAGCACACCAAACGATTATGTTAGGTATGAGCCAAGTCACAGAAAAAGACAGCCATTTTTCCAGCTAAAGAGAGCAGTAACAAAAAGCAGAAATAGACATAAAATGAATCACTAACCTTTGATAATCTTCATCAGATGAAACTCATAGGACTTCATGTTACACAATACATGTATTTTTTGTTCGGTAAAGTTCATATTTATATCCAAAAATCTGAGTTTAGGCAAGACGCTACTTTATCACTTGGCAAAAAGCCTGAGAAATGCAGAGCGCCAAATTAAAATTAATTACTATGAAAATTACTATAAAATCAAACTTTAATTAAATCACACATGAAAGATACCAAATTAAAGCTACACTGGTTGTGAATCCAGCCAACATGTCAGAATTCAAATAGGCTTTTCAGTGAAAGCATACGATGCTATTATCTGAGCATAGCACCATAGTAAACAAAAGAGAGAAAACATTTCAACCCTGCAGGCGCGACACAAAACGCAGAAATATAAATATAATTCATGCCTTACCTTTGACGAGCTTCTGTTGTTGGCACTCCAATATGTCCCATAAACATCACAAATGGTCCTTTTGTTCGATTAATTCCGTCGATATATATCCAAATGTCCATTTATTTGGCGCGTTTGATCCAGAAAAACACCGGTTCCAACTTGCTCAAACGTGACAACAAAATATCTCAAAGGTTACCTGTAAACTTTGCCAAAAAATGTCAAACAACTTTTGTAATACAACTTTAGGTATTTTTTAACGTTAATAATCGATAAAATTGAAGACGGGATGATATGTGTTCAAACGAAATGTTGCATGCCTTCTGTTTAATTGAAGCGCATGTCCAGGACACCTGGAGTGCCTCGACTTCAAGATGGCCGTATTTCTTCATTACACAAAGGAATAACCTCATCCTATTTCTCAGGACTGTTGACATCTAGTGGAAGCCGTAGGAACTCCAAGCAATTCGCTTAGAAATCTGGTTTCCCAATGAAAACTCATTGAAAAGACAATGACCTCAACAACAAAAAAATCTGAATGGTTTGTCCTCGGGGTTTCGCCTGCTAAATAAGTTCTGTAATACTCACAGACATGATTCAAACAGTTTTAGAAACTTCAGAGTGTTTTCCATACAAATCGACTAATAATATGCATATCTTATCTCCTGGGGATGAGTAACTGGCAGTTGAATTTGGGTATGCTTTTCATCCAAACGCGAAAATGCTGCCCCCTACCCTAGAGAAGTTAATGTGCGTCTAGAAGGAGAGTTTACAGTGTAACCAGACACCTAGGTATTTGTAGTTGTCCACATATTCTAAGTCTGAACCGTCCAGAGTAGTGATGCTGAACGGGCGGGCAGGTGTGGGCAGCGATCGGTTGAAGAGCATGCATTTAGTTTTACTTGCATATAAGAGCAGTTGGAGGCCACGGAAGGGGTGTTGTATGGCATTGAAGCTCGTATGGAGGTTGGTTAACACAGTGTCCAAAGAAGGGTCAGAAGTATACAGAATGGTGTCGTCTGCGTAGAGGTGGATCAGAGAATCACCAGCAGCAAGAGCGACGTCATTGATGTATACAGAGAAAAGAGTCGGCCCGATACAGAGAAAAGAGTTGGCCCGAGGATTCTACCCTGTGGCACCCCCATAGAGACTGCCAGAGGTCCGGACAACAGGCCCTCCGATTTGACACACTGAACTCTATCTGAGGAGTAGTTGGTGAACCAGACGAGGCAGTCCTTTGAGAAACCAAGGCTGTTGACTCACAGATAAGAATGTGGTGATTGACAGAGTCGAAAGCCTTGGCCAGGTCGATAAATACAGCTGCACAGTATTGTCTCTTATCGATGGCGGTTATGATAACGTTTAGGACCTTGAGCGTGGCTGAGGTGCACCCATGACCAGCTCGGAAACCAGATTGCATAGCGGAGAAGGTACGGTGGGATTCAAAATGGTCGGTGATCTGTTTGGTAACTTGGCTTTCGAAGACCTTAGAAAGGCAGGGTAGGATAGATATAGGTCTGTAGCAGTTTGGGTGTAGAGTGTCTCCCCCTTCGAAGAGGGGGATGACCACGGCAGCTTTCCAATCTGTGGGGATCTCAGACGACACGAAAGAGAGGTTGAACAGGCTAGTAATTGGGGTTGCAACAAGTTCGGTGGATAATTTAAGAAAGAGAGGGTCCAGATTGTCTAGACCGGCTGATTTGTAGGGGTCCAGATTTTTCACCTCTTTCAGAACATCAGCTATCTGGATTTGGGTGAAGGAGACATGGGGGAGGCTTGGGAAAGTTGCTGCAGGGGGTGCAGGGCTGTTGACCGGGGTAGGGGTAGCCAGGTGGAAAGCATGGCCAGCCGTAGAAAACTGCTTATTGAAATTCTCAATTATCGCGGATTTATCGGTGGTGACAGTGTTTCCTAGCCTCAGTGCAGTAGGCAGCTGGGAGGAGGTGCTCTTATTCTCCATGAACTTTACAGTGTCCCAGAACTTTTGGGATTTTTTGCTACAGGATGCAAATTTCTGTTTGAAAAAGCTAGCCTTTGCTTTCCTAACTGCCTGTGTATATTGGTTCCTAACTTCCCTGAAAAGTTGCATTTCGCGGGGGCTATTCGATGCTAATGCAGTACGCCACAGGATGTTTTTGTGCTGGTCAAGGGCAGTCAAGTCTGGAGTGAACCAAGGGCTATATCTATTCCTGGTTCTACATTTTTTAATGGAGCATGCTTATTTAAGATGGTGAGGAAAGCACATTTAAAGAATAACCAGGCATCCTCTACTGAAAGAATGAGGTCAATATCCTTCCAGGATACCCGGGCCAGGTTGATTAGAAAGGCCTGCTCGCTGAAGTGTTTTAGGGAGCCATTGACAGTGTACTCAGAGGGCAGGTTGGTTAGGATGATAACTATGAGGGTGCCCGTGTTTACGGATTTGAGGTTGTACCTGGTAGGTTCATTGATAATTTTTGTGATATTGAGGGCATCATGCTTAGATTGAAGGATGGCCGGGGTGTTAAACATGTCCCAGTTTATGTCACCTAACAGCACGAGCTCTGAATGTAGATGGGGGGCAATCAATTCACATATGGTGTCCAAGGCACAGCTGGGGGCAGAAGGTGGTATATAGCAAGCGGCAACGGTGAGAGACTTGTTTCTGGAAAGGTGGATTTTTAAAAGTAGAAGCTCAAATTGTTTGGGCACAGAACTGGATAGTAAGACAGAACTCTGTAGGCTATCTCTGTTTGTAGGCCTCCTTCCTCACAGACGCTTTTTCAGTTCTGCCCACAAATTTTCTATAGGTTTGAGGTCACCCCCACAACATGATGCTGCCATCCCCGTGCTTCACGGTTGGGATGGTGTTCTTCGGCTTGCAAGCCTCCCCCTTTTTCCTCCAAACATAATGAGGGTCATTATGGCCAAACAGTTCTATTTCTGTTTCATCAGACCAGAGGACATTTCTCCAAGAAGTACAATCTTTGTCCCCATGTGCAGTTGCAAACCGTAGTCTGGCTTTTTTATGGCGGTTTTGGAGCAGTGGCTTCTTCCTTTGTAAGCAGCCTTTCAGGTTATGTCGATATAGGACTTGTTTTACTGTGGATATAGATACTTTTGTACCTGTTTCCTCCAGCATCTTGACAGGGTCCTTTGCTGTTGTTCTGGGATTGATTTGCACTTTTTGCACCAAAGTACGTTCATCTCTAGGAGACAGAACGTGTCTCCTTCCTGAGCAGTATGACCGCTGCGTGATACCATGGTGTTTATACTTGCGTACTATTGTTTGTACAGATGAACGTGGTACCTTCAGGCATTTGGAAATTGTTCCCAAGGAGGAATCAGACTTGTGGAGGTCTACTATGTTTTCCTGAGGTCTTGGCTGATTTCTTTTGATTTTCCCATGAAGTCAAGCAAAGAGGCACTGTGTTTGAAGGTAGGCCTTGAAATACATCCACAGATACACCTCCAATTGACTCAAATTATGTCAATTAGCCTGTCAGAAGCTTCTAAAGCCATGACATCATTTTCTGGAATTTTCCAAGCTGTTTAAAGGCACAGTCAACTTCGTGTATGTAAACTTCTGACCCACTGGAATTGTGATACAGTGAATTATAAGTGAAATAATCTCTCTGTAAACAAATGTTGGGAAAATTACTTGTGTCATACACAAAGGAGATGTCCTAACCGACTTGCCAAAACTATAGTTTGTTAACAAGAAATGTGTGAAGTGGTTGAAAAACGAGTTTTAATGACTCCAACCTAAGTATATGTTAACTTCCTACTTCAACTGTAGGTCCTGGGTGTCAGGAAGCTGGGTCGTACACCCCGTAGCGCCTTACGATCGGATGCCGAGCAGTTGCCATACTAGGCGGTGATGCAACCAGTCAAGATGCTCTCGATGTTGCAGCTGTATAACTTTTTGAAGATCTGGGGACCCATGCCAAATCTTTTCAGTCTCCTGAGGGGAAAAAGGTGTTGTCGTGCCCTCGTCATGACTGTCTTGGTGTGTTTGGGCCATCATAGTTTGTTGGTGATTTGGACACCAAGGAACTTGAAACTCTAGATCCTCTCCACTACAGCCCCGTCAATGTTAACGGGGGTCTGTTCGACCCTTCTTTTCCTGTAGTCCACGATCAGCTCCTTTGTCTTGCTCACACTGAGGGAGAGGTTGTTGTCCTGAAACCACACTGCCAGGTCTCTGACCTAGTCTGTCTCATCGTTGTTGGTGATCAGGCCTAACACTGTTGTGTCGTCAGCAAACTTAATGATGGTGTTGGAGTCGTGTTTGGACACGCAGTCTTGGGTGAACAGGGACTGCAGGAGGGGACTAAGCATGCATCCCTGAGGGATCAGCACGGCAGATGTGTTGTTGCCTACCTTTACCACCTAGGGGCGGCCCGTCAGGAAGTCCAGGATCCAGTTGCAGAGGGAGGTGTTTAGTTCCAGGGTCCTTAGCTTAGTGATGAGCTGTGTGAGCACTATCAGGGTAGGGATAATAGAGTGGGGTGGGAGTATATATATATATAAACACTGGATTTAGTGTTTAAATCAAGCAACATATCACCACTTCTATCTCACATTTCTGCTCCCTGAGATAACAACTGAGTGTTCTGATGGGAGATGATTATCTTTCTGGTGAAAGTTAGAAGTAAACAAACAACAACAACTCCAGTAAATGTCATGGCCCCCCAACAAGGGTTCTCTGGGGGGGGGGTCAAGGGGGTAAAGGGGAAAACAGGAGTGGAAATATCATAAATCAGACAGATTTTAGAATCTAATGACAAAACCTCATTCCTGTCTGAAAAGAGCCGAGCCATCCCCTCCTGACTGTCATCGAAGCCGGCCTATGAACATCACAGCTGTCACCCAAGCTCGCCTGGACCGCCAAGGACATGCCATCGCACATCTCGCATGCTCTTTCTGTGAGCCAATTCTGGAATGGAGTGGCTGGCGAATTCCACTTTGCATTTTGTCACATTCACCCCCCCTCCCAGATCCCCTCCTCCACCCCCCCACCCCCCCAACCCCATTCTCCTTTGCGTCTGACCATCTGTTCAAGGAGAATTCCTCATGTAAAGTCACTTTTCCTTCTATCGCTCCTAAAACAGGTCGTGAAAAATGTATATGGAAATAGGGGTGAATGTGGGGTGAGGGGACGGCAGAAGGGTGGTGAGTGGTAGGAGGAGGTGGAGAGGGGTGCACCTTGCTAAATGTTGCTACTGTGAAAGGTGAGTAGAGGAGCTTTAGAGGCCATTTTCCACTCAACTAATGCACCTAACTCACGAATACACACACACACACACACACACACACACACACACACACACACACACACACACACACACACACACACACACACACACACACACACACACACACACACACACAGACACACACACACACACACACACACACACACACACACACACACACACACACACACACACACATACACACACACACACACACATACACACACACACACACACACACACACACAACACACCATACACACAAGTTTGCGCGCAGTCGTAACTAAATAGGCCTCAGCGTTTCTGGTCTGTAACCCATACTACTCAAGCTGGCAACTCAGTCGTTGGAGAAAAAAATAGATATAAAATGACACAGAGACGTCCAAGCATCCTGAGAGCATGTCTCAATGTTCCAAAACTGTAGCGTTAACTTAAACCTCTAAGTGCAAGAGGAGCACTATACCAGTCTATAACACAAAATACGCCGGAACTAATGCAGAGTATTCTCTATAGCGTTTATATATCCCCAGGTCATTAAAATCAGCACTGCCGACTTCTCTGAAAGACAAAACTATTCCAATTAAAAGTGGATGTAGAAAATTTATTTTTATTTTTTATTTCACCTTTATTTAACCAGGTAGGCTAGTTGAGAACAAGTTCTCATTTACAATTGCGACCTGGCCAAGATAAAGCAAAGCAGTTCGACACATACAACAACACAGAGTTACACATGGAGTAAAACAAACATACAGTCAATAATACAGTAGAAAAAAATAAGTCTATATACAATGTGAGCAAATGAGGTGAGATAAGGGAGGTAAAGGCAATAAAAGGCCATGGTGGCGAAGTAAATACAATATAGCAAGTAAAACACTGGAATGGTAGATTTGCAGTGGAAGAATGTGCAAAGTAGAAATAGAAATAATGGTGTGCAAAGGAGAAAAATAAGTAAATAAATAAATACAGTAGGGGAAGAGGTAGTTGTTTGGGCTAAATTATAGATCGGCTATGTACAGGTGCAGTAATGGTAAAATGGTAAAAAGTGACGCTTGGTCTAGAATTCCAAAGAGACTAAAGAGAAGTCATTATGTAATAGTTATTGTACACTAGTATAATAGTTACCAGGTAAATTGTGAACTGTAAAATAAAGTGTAACCATCAGCGAATATATTAGTGGACGTTTTAACTTGATACCAGTGAATGTAGATAATAGGCCTACAGTAAAGGAGAGTGGGGTAAATTGACCCAAAGGGGTAAGTTGAGCCATCCTTGTTTCTAGGAAACCATACATAAAATGAATAATTCGAATACATAATATTTAGGAAGAGGTCATCATCTCATGGAGTCTGTGAAGATGGAGAAACCACATGGAAAAAGTTGTAAGCAAGTTAGGACCAAAAAACAGATTTTCACCAAGTCAAATTAATTGATTAGGTTAGAGGTTTCATGATGCTTGTATCTAAACAAAAATAGATAATTTAAAGATTGTTCTATACATCAGTTGGGGTCTCTAAAAGCTTCAATATGAGGTCCTAAACCTAGCATGAAAGTCTGTCCTTGTAGCTGTGTGGGCTAATATAGTCAAACAGTTCAGCCAATGGTTGAGTCAATGGCAAGTTGAGCAAATTGAAGTGTTTTGTTCCTAGGCATAATATAAGTTATTATTGTTAGAATATGAGGTAACAAAATGGCTTGGCCTATTTTAAAAGCTTTTTTAAAAAAGGTATAAAGTGTTTGTTAGGTGTTAAGCCTGTGTTAAAAAGCAATCGTGATTGTGTTGAATTCTGCTTGGGAAATAAAGATAGACATGGTTTTAAAAAGGTAGTGGTACTATACCCCTTGACTTTTTTCACATTTTGTTGTGTTACAGTCTGAATTTCAAAATGGATTAAATTTAGATTTTTTTTGTCACTGGCCTAAACACAAAACCCCATAATGTCAAAGTGGAATTCATTAAAAAGGAACAGCTGAAATATCTTGAGTCAACAAGTATTCAACCTCTTTGTTATGGCAAGCCTAAATAAGTTAAGGAGTAAAAACAAGTCACGTAATAAGTTGCATGGACTTATTCCGTGTTCAATAACAGTGCTTAACATGATTTTGAATGACTACCCCATCTCTGTACCCCACACATACAATGATCTGTAAAGTCCCTCAGTCGAGCAACGAATTTCAAACACAGATTCAACCACAAAGACCAGGGAGGTTTTCCAATGCCCCGCAAAGAAGAGCACCTATTGGTTGATGGGTAAAAATATCAAAAGCAGACATTGAATATCCCTTCATGCATGGTGAAGTTATTAATTACACTTTGGATGGTGTATCAATATACCCAGTCACTACAAAAATATAGCCATCCTTCCTAACTCAGTTGCCGTAGACGAAGGAAACCGCTCAGGGATTTCACCATGAGACCAATGGGGACTTTAAAACAGTTACAGTTTTTAATGGCTGTGACATATATATATATATATATATATAGGAGAAAACCGAGGATGGATTAACAACATTGCAGTTGCTTCACAATACTAACCTAATTGACAGAGTGAAAAAAAGGAAGCCTGTACAGAAAAAAAATATTCCAAAACATGCATCCTGTTTGCAACAAGGCACTAAAGTAATACTTCAAAGCTATTCACTTTTTGTCCTGAATACAAAAGTGTTATCCAATACAACACATTAATGAGTACCACTCCTCCAGTAATGGAAAACGTACTCAAAAGTCATACTTGAGTGAAAGTAAAGATACCTCAATAGAAAATGTCTCAACTAGAAGTGAAAGTCACCCAGTAAAATATTACTTGAGTAAAAGTCTAAAGCTATTTGGTTTTAAATATACTTAAGTATGAAAAGTAACTGGAATTGCTAAAATGTCCTTATGTATCAAAAGTAAAAGTATTAATCATTTCAAATTCCTTATATTATGCAAACCAGACAGCACAATTCATTTTTTATTTTTTATTTGCTGATAGCCAGGGGCACATTACAACACTCTGACATTAATTTACAAACAAAGCATTTGTGTTTAGTGAGTCCGCCAGATCAGAGGCAGTAGGAATGAACAGGGCTGTTCTCTTGATATGTGCGGGAAAGTACTTTTGGGTGTCAGGGAAAATGTATGGAGTAAAAAGTACAATATTTTCTTTAGAAATGCAGTGAAGTAAAAGTAGAAGTTGTCAAAAACATAAATAGTAAAGTAATGTACAGATTACTCAAAAGTAGAACTACTACTTAAGTAGTACTTTAAAGTACGTTTTACTTAAGTACTTTACACCACTGCACTCCTCATCTTTTTAAGCATTGTGGTGGCTGTATCATGTTATGGGTATCTTTCTAATCTTTAAGGGATGGGGATTATTTCATGATAAAAAAAGAGGATGGAGCTAAGCACAAGTAGATTCCTAGAGGAAAGCCTGGTTCAGTCTGCTTTCCACCAGACACTGGGAGATTCATTCACCTTTCAGCAGGACAGTAACTTAAAACACAAGGCCAAATCCACACTGGAGTTGCTTACCAAGAAGAGAGTGAATGTTCCTGAGTGGCCAAGTTACAGTTTTGCCTTAAATCTACTTGAAAATCTATGGCAAGACCTGAATATGGTTGTCTAGCAATGATCATCAACTAATTTGACAGATCTTTAAGAATTTTTAATCGCTGTCAAAGCTGCTTCTACAAAGTATTGACTCAGAGGTGTGAATACTTACACTACCGTTCAAAAGTTTGGGGTCACTTAGAATTTTTTGTCCATTAAAATAACATAAAATTGATCCAAAATACAGTGTAGACATTGTTAATGTTGTAAATGACTATTGTAGCTGGAAACAGCAGATTTTTAATGGAATATCTACAATATCTACAATATCTTCTTTAGACTAGTTGAGTATCCGGAGCATCAGCATTTGTGGGTTCGATTACAGGCTCAAAATGGCCAGAAACAAATAACTTTCTTCTGAAACTCGTCAGTCTATTCTTGTTCTGAGAAATGAAGGCTATTCCATGCGAGAAATTGGCAAGAAACTGAAGATCTCGTACAACGCTGTGTACTACTCCCTTCACAGAACAGCGCAAACTGGCTCTAACCAGAATAGAAAGAGGAGTGGGAGGCCCCGGTGCACCACTGAGCAAGAGGACAAGTACATTAGAGTGTCTAGTTTGAGAAACAGACGCCTCATAAGTCCTCAACTGGCAGCTTCATTAAATAGTACCCGCAAAACACCAGTCTCAACGTCAACAGTGAAGAGGCGACTCCGGGATGCTGGCCTTCTTGGCAGAGTTCCTCTGTCCAGTGTCTGTGTTCTTTTGCCCATCTTAATATTTTATTTTTATTGGACAGTCTGAGATATGGCTTTTTCTTTGCAACTCTGCCTACAAGGCCAGCATCCCAGAGACAAAATGTGGAGTAAGTCAAGGGGTATAAATGCTTTCTGAAGGCACTGTATTTCATTCAGAATATACATTTGTAGGCGGCTTAACGTACCCGGTCCTGCGGCTCAACTTACGCCATACCCGGGATAAGTTGTGCCAAGAGACAACTTTTTTTGGACAAGCTAAGTTTTCAAAACTGTAATGAAATCTTATTATTTCCAGGGATGCACAACATCCTGAAATATGTGTAGTTCTCTTTGTTAGAAAGAATATTATATTTCCCTTGACGGAGTGATGTTGATTGTAAAAAAGAGCCCAGCTTGGTTAATTGACAACCAGTTGGTAAAACATCATAAACAAACGACTGAGAATAAAATCCATCAGAACTATTATCTTTTATTTCTATGGTTCAGACTTCACAGTGAATCACCCAAGTGGGTGTTTTACACCCAAGTGGTTGAAATTCCTCACTAATTGCGCCTGCACGTCCAATATCTAGTTGAACAATAACGTTACAAAGAATTATGACTCTGAATAAATGTGTAGCTAACAAACTGGGGGCTTCCCCCTGTCGGGCTGTTTGGATGGAGTGATGGCCGCCACAGGTCATAAATAAGAGGAAGAATGTAGCAGGCCAACTTCCTGCATAATTAAAGAAACGTGCTGCGTGTGATGCTTTGAATGCCTGCTGTTGTGTGTGTGCACCATATGTGTGTATGATACACACATACACACACACACATTTTCTCTCTCTCGCCTCCACATATGCATGAATGTGTTTGTATGAATGAACATAAAGCAGTTTCCTGATCTCTTAATAGGGAAGGCTGAGGGCTGAAGGCAGAGCTCCAGCTCCAGTCTGGTTTTATAAATGGCACTTGACCGCATTTGGGGAGGAAAAGGGCTTTACCAGTCATGGCCATGAGCTGCTTTAACACTGGCTGAATTTAGTGTGGGTGGCTGCTATCCCCATTATGGATAGGCCTTTATTATATTATGGCCTTCAAGAAATAATGAATGAGGAAAACTTAATAAAGACTTGACTGGAGCCAGTAGACTCAGCCAAGAGGAGAGAATAAGCTCTGACCACATAGAATAATCATGCAGGATAATGCATTTTGAGTGGACTGGTAATGGAAAATATCCGACCACTGTTTGTCATTTCAAACAGTCACATTGTAATTACATGAATAGTTTAGTCTATATGAACAGGCAGCGGCACCTGAAATATGCTTTACATAAATATTTACGTTGAATAAGGTAGCACTATACCAAACGGCCTAGCTTCCAATCTGAAAATGTACGCCAATTAAAGTGTGAGAGGCAGTGTGTGTGTATAGTACGGATGTTTGTCTGGCCCTTGGTCCCATGACCCCAAAGAGCCCCAAAAACACCCTCTAAAGCACTGAACTGCCTCTCCAGCTCAGGGACCCGTCAGTCGACACCTCTCGCCAAAACACTCATTGTGTCAATCGTTGCTTCTAGTGATAGAGATACCAGCGCCAAGGGATTTCCAAAGGCAAGAGAAAAAGGGCCTGAGTAGCTGTGATTGTTCTCGTGCTCCCCAACTGGCTCCATTGTCATTTTCAGGAGGGCGATCACAGTAATAGCCTTGTAATTGGCTTTAAGTGGATTAGGCCAGAGGCATGGCAGGCAGAGCTGCTCTGGCCTGGAGAGTGAGAGAGCTACACAGCTTGCTGCCTTGGCTGGACTGGGCTGAGCTGGGCCGATCTGTGCTGTAGTGTATGAGTATGAGGTCTGGGGGAACTAGCCTCTAGGACAGGGATCATCAACTAAATTCAGTCACGGGACGATTTCTTCTTGAGCGGACGGTCGGGGGGCCGCAACATAATTACAAATAATTTGTAGACTGCAAATTGACCGCAAGAAGCCCAAACAGAAATAATATTTGACTAAAACATAATCATTTTAAACCTTACTTACATTTGTATACCATCATGTGTCTGTCTCTCTGTTATGGTTGGGAATACTGGGGAACAGATTTCAAAACTTAACTTGGCGCCGATTTCCTGGTGTTTTTATAATCTTTTATGTCCAACAAAAAATAAAAATAGTAATGCTCAGAAAACTAAATTCATCCCGCGGGCCGCCAGTTGGGGGACATTGCTCTAGGAGACAAGAGGTGCTACTGAGACCGTTTAGGCCTCAGTCGGCAGTCGGCAGTCGGCACCTAGCTATTACTAAGGCATGGGTTGGGGTCAATTAAGATTTCAATTCAGTCAATTAAGGAAGTGAATTGAAGATTTGTTTTCTTTAGGGATTTTTAAATTCCTTAATTACATTTGTATTAACTTCCTAAATGAAGTGAATTAAGTGAAAACTACATTGACCTCAACACTGAACTGGGCTGAATGATGTCTTCAACATTGAGCCCTGTTTATTTCACTATTAACATTAAATCAACCCAGGAGCCTAAGGCTCCTGCATGCAATTTCCTCTCATCAAGTTAAATACAGTTTACTTCATTGATTAGAGAAACCTGTTTAATTAACAGGCTCTTTCTAGCAGGGGCGTCATGCCCTCCAAAAATCTGAGTGGGCACAAAGTATGTGAGGATGGCTGGAACATCTTTTTGAAACAGCTTTTCCCTGCAATTTAGAGCCACAATCATTATACTTCATTCAATGTAAAAAAAAATATGTATATTGAGGGGGCACGTGCCCCTGTGCCCCCTATGGGCATGACACCTCTGCTTTCCAGTGTGTCTCTCCTTCCTTGCTGTTGTAAATTTAACTTGGCATTCCTTTGTGAAGCAGGTGTTGGGGATTACGAAGCAAACTGCTTGGTCTGAGGAGAGAGGGGGATGGGGCATTGGCAGGGATGTGTAAAAAACAAGACTGCAGGGTACAGTTGCTGTGGGACATTTGAATTTGAACTTTGTGTCTATCCTATGTTAAGCCTGTTTTTTCCTACAAAGTAAGGTCTTCATATTTTCTTCTAGAGGCATTGCTTTGAAAGGAATGCATGAAACATACATCACACAGGAAGAGAGCAATGTTCAAAGAGCAAACATTATCCTTCACCCATATTAATTGAATCCTTTCTCTAAAAATAGTCCATTCCTCTTGTGTAGCGATGGTTGTGTGTTGTTATGCTGGAGCCCCACCTGCCACACCTCTCCCACCTGACTCCCTGCCCCTCCATCCCTCTCAGCACCTGCCATCTATACTGAGAAGACAAGTGTTGCTTGTGAACAGCCTTAGCCTGTAGTAACCTCTTGTTTCCTTTAAAAGCCTGATGGCTGTGAAACAAAAGCTGCAGTAAGATATTGAGAATCCGATTGGCTGGCTGACTGTGCCCACAGAGGACCAGGCTAGGTCAGAGGCCAGCCTCCCTATTCTCTTTCACACTGTCACTGCCTTTGGCATATCACCACACACACACACACACACACACACACACACACACACACACACACACACACACACACACACACACACACACACACACACACACACACACACACACACACACACACAAAACAAAACAAAACAAACACACAAATACACATCCTTTCACATGCTCGGCCTAGGACTGGTGTGTGTATCAGTATCAGTAACTAAGCACTGACACTCACACACATGCACAGACAACCTTTGTTTTCCAACTATCTACATGTCAGGGACTTAAAAGGGGCTTTGGTTGAAGGAAAGCAGTTGGTCAGGGTCACAGTCCTCAGAAAGACGTGGGTTTCAGGCACTTACTGAGCGTGTGCAGCAATGCCAAATTCCATCAGGGGAAGGAGCGAGCTAACCCAGCTTCCTGTTTTCCGAAACCAGCCCACGTCGCAATGTGACCTGGGCCAAGGCCTTTGACAAGCATGATGAGCACGGGTGGCGAGACAGCTTTCAGCGGCCCTGTTACCGGGGATTATGTCTGTGTTGTTTAATAGCGCTATCATTACCAGAATAGAACGCAGTTTATCCAAGTTATCAGTCAGACCTGTGCTTTGCTGAAGAGCTGTTAGGGAAAGGTCGCCGTGAAATTTCTGCGAAACCCTCTTTGTCTTGTTTCTGTCCAATAGATCCAGGTGAGGGTCA